>NW_019392651.1:997352-1212705 GCF_000648675.2 Cimex lectularius
GAGAAATGTTTAGATTAAAAGATATCACGATTTTCCGACGCCAGGACGTGATATCTTTCAAAATCGATAAAAAGCGAAATTACTCTGAAATGGTTGAGAATCGGACCATGGACAATATCAACTTTTTTGTTCACTTTAGGGTGAAGAATCTACTGGAGAAGTTTGTAGCACGAGTAGCAATTCACCCTGTATATATATATATATATATATATTATTTTCAGGAATTAATAGAAAAAGTACAATAAGAAATGATATTAATTACTTAATTTTGTAAGGTATAAGTAATTTAAATTTTAACGTCATTTGATTTATATATAATAGTTCGTTCATTACATTTATAAACGTATCGAATATATGCTAGTATAAATATAAGTATTTTTAGGTAAAACTTAATACCTTCGTTGGGCCCATTGTATATTCGTATTCGTACGTGTTTGAAAACATACCTTTGTAATTTTTAGAAAAGTGTATGAGCCACACGGATTGTCATAGAGTCCAAGGGTTCGCCAAGTGCACAACTGTCTGTATATAATGTTTTTGTCTAGTTGACAACCCGAAATAAAAACATGAGGCTATTATTTTCGGATGCTGACGTAGTACAAATATAAGGCGGAGAGACGCGTCAAAGATCGGAAAAAGAAGTAACAACACTCGCTAATTCTTCACATTATATTGATGTAGAATTGAATAAGAATAATTTATTTAAAAGTAAATGTATACAGAAGTGTGACATAGATGTTTCAGACTCCCTGTCTATATACTACGGACTAATAAGTTATACAATTTAAAAAGAACTATTTATTTTTAGGAAGAAGGACTATTAAATATTAAATAAATAAATGTAAAATAGAATNTATATAAAATAGAACTAATTACCTATCAAAATAGCCACATAATTAAATAGTCTTAATAATGGTGTAATCATTCCTATTTTAATATAGGTACCGCGGAAGCGGTGATCCGGTAACGGTGAGACACCTATTAGAGGAATGTAATAAATGAACAGAGTACCGAGAACGGTGTGACCTACCATCTAATCTGGAAATAGTTCTTAAGCATAACAGTGACTTCAAATATAATCTTATAGGAACATAAAATTGATAAATGCGTATGGATACATACAACCAACCACACTGATATATCTTCATTTTGCAGTGTGAATGTATTTATTAGCGTGGGTGATGAGGTATGTCTGGGTGTGGCTGTGACTGAATATCGATTAGCTCACAGGACCGCCAAATTAGTTTAGGTAATTACATATTTGTTGTGTGATGTGAGATACAGGTCACCGCTATCAAGGTTGTACGAATACTGCCGAGATGCTGCGACCTCACCAATATGATTGTATTTATTAGCGTGAACGTTTTGTGTAAATGGACAAGGATGTCGAGGAATATCGAGTACTCCACAAGCCGGTCAAAAGGAAATTAGTATAATGGATGAATTAAATTCTGTATATACTGCATGAATGTATTCATTAGCACGAATGGAAGGAAGTTGGTAGGTTTACCTTACCGACTTTTTATTTAGTTGTTGGGGCGTACCTCAGTCGTGCACCTGTACTCTGAGCCCTTGCCAACTGTAGATTAGGTAATCATTTTTTTAGCGTGAGTGGTTATTGTTAGTGAGTCTGGAATTATTGAAATATTTTTAACAAACCATTTGTGGGATGGTAGGAACGAGCAACTAAACACTCTTCTGTTTGGTCGGTAGGAAACAAAACAAAAGAAGAGATATAGCGAATAGGATAGAGATAAAGTAGAAATGAAACAAAGAAAAATGCGAGAAGCCATATACGTGAGGTGCCGGCAATGACCCTAGTAGTTAAAGTGTAATGTTTTAAGCATAATTACTCAACAAGTCATTGAAGGATATGGTACGAAATAGTCATTGATGAAGAAGCGAGCAAAAGGGGCTGGAAAATTAATTTAGTTTTTGATTTTATCAATTATGAATATTGTTAAAGGTCAATAATAATAAACTTTATTGGTATATTTTATATATTCTGTACGGTAAAGGATCGGGTTATCGATTATGGAGTAAATAAGGCGGGAAGTCAAGGTTTAAATATTCAAAAAGCTTTTTTTTATCGGAAATGCTGCCGTTTTAAGACGAAATCCAGATGATTCGACAAAAGCTCGGAAATAATTAAACCGGGGTTTCAAAGTTATTTCCCGCGTGTCAAGAGAAACGTTTGCCCACAAGAAAAGATGATAAGACCCCCCTTGAAATCCCCTGAAAGTGAGATAGAGGGAAAGGAGCGGAGAAGAAGCCGCTGACAAATCACATTTGCAAATTGAGTGTTCCGCTCCAGATGTGACTTTCTCTCAACCCTAATTATTTTTTAGAACGCGGTGGGGAAAAAGGGCGCCAGGGTGATCCCTACCGCTATCCTTAACGCTTCCATTATAAAATTATATTTTATCCATCATAACGAGTTTATTGGCAATTATTAATTTGTATATAAATTGAACCCAATTTGGATATTAATTTATAGAACACCCTTTCCTGATTATTATAAATTCAAAAATTAAATCAATCTGTTAAACGATTATGTTCTTAAGAAGCTTGGTAATTTTTCAATGTTTTAAATACATAATAATTTTCATAATGATTCATAATACATAATTATTTTCTTAATGATTTTATTTTTTTAATATTCCATATAGGTTAAACGAAATAGTTTCCATTAAATTTATATTATTTTAACAACACAAATTTTAACGTTTTCCCAAAGTGAAACGATGAATAGATAATTCAATCAATATAACTACATATAACTGAAAAACAGATAATTTAAAAAATCAAGGAAAAACGGTAATACACTGCTGGATCAGAGGATACGCAGGGAACTGGGAGAATGAAATGTAAAAAAGGCTTGCGAAGGAAGTAGTCGTCAAAAGGAAGAAAAATACAAAATGACCAAAAGCATCTGCATCGGTTGGGGAATACTGTCCGGCTGAATGATTGGCAGACAAAATTCTCTACGGTGCCGAGGGCCCCGTGGTTTCTGGGGCGCAGGACCTTTAGTTCGCAGGAACTAACTTTAGTTCGCATCCGGATTATGTGGTGCTCGAAGATATCGGATGGGTATGAGGGAGCCTGCTCGTGGCTGTCCCCCGTTTGTTGGATCCGTCGAGCATCTAAAACATATCTAACAATCTAGAGAATTGCTATCAACACATGGAGCATGGGTAAAGGGAATACCAAAACCAAAAAAAAAGTTTTTAATAACTTGTTTCATATTTCTTTGAAGTTAGATTCATTGGGAAAATTGGAAGACGACTGTAACACTATGCAAACTTATTCCAGAGACTCTCCACTTGATATTAAAAATCGTCACTTTCTCAAATTAATAAATCCTTCACAATTTGAACCTAAGCCCACAACATCTATCTGTATGCCACAATTATTTTTTTACATTTTAGTATGTTGAACCTCTTTTATTCTGCTTTTGAGGAGGGATAAAGGCAATCTGCTCTACGACCTGGGTAGATCTATTGTGCTCTGAGTAATCAAGACTGTGCCAATTATTTCAAAATTCGAAAACATAAATCGATACCCACTTTTCAGTGATTGTTTCGAGAGTTCAGTACCAATTATGAAGGTGTTTCCACAATCAGAAACATGATCATAATTCTATCAATTATTTATATTCTCACTCTTTTGGTAAAAAAATGTACATGCTTCCGGAGTGGTGTTAAATTGTCTTTGTCTTGCCTTTCCGAATTTTAAAAAATAATAACTACCGAAAGACGTTGATTAATCGATTGTTTGATATAAATACACGGATATAGCAAACAGTGAACAAACCGATAAAAGTATACACAACCTTTCATGTTCAAGCGCATAACGTATGTCCCAATGATTTCGTTCAAATTAGAATATTTGATAAAGAAATACATACCTGAGATCAATTTTTGTTACAGGTACAAAGGTTTTTGTTACACTAAAATGAGTTCTTTGAATACTATGTTTTGTGTCATATAATTACGTATATTTTTCATAAGTGTTAATGCTATGTCAACAGATTCTCGAAAACTGGATTGAAGGAAGTTTGTTATTTATGACTGACTTTACCATTAATTTTATCAAACAATCAATATTATGAATCATCTTTCAACCTTGATGCTTTATTTATCATTAACATGTTAAAATATAACAATTATGCCTAACTGTGCCATTGTATTTTACATAAAATTTTATAGAAAATAATTAATTATCCGTGATACAACTGGAAATTCATTTATCTGAGACGTTATCGTCATCGAAATTTGTTATACCTTACAAGTTTACTGTCCGAGTGAGCAGACATATTGAAAATTTTCGAAATTACAAACAAACAAAAAATAATCCCCTTTTAAATGGTGTTAGTCATGCTTCTTGCTCACCGAAGGCTGGATCGCAAATAATATTTATTCTAGTATTAGGCAGCACAGCCGTGATACTTGAAGAGGTGGTGGAAAGTGTGAAATATCGTTTCCATTTCTCCCCCACAGCTGAATCGAGGGGAGGCGCAACCCTGAAGGGTAGATGAACTAATTAATCAATTTCAAAGGTGCTTCCAAGGCACACGGATCGAGGCAAGAGTCGTTTTGTGCCAGTAAAAAGAACTATATATATTAATTTTTTCTCCTTTATTTTATCCTTATTTATAACATTGCCTTTTATGAATAATGTTCCCTATTAAGAACAAATAATGGTGCCATTTTACAGCCTTTATCTAGATATTTTTCATATATCTAAAAGTTTATTAAAAATATTTATTATAATTTTTTTTAAATGAAACTTATTTATTAAAACTGGCCTTATTAGACCAACCATTAATTTTACAATAATATATATACAATAAATAAATGTTTACATTCTTATAAACCCATTGGTACAATAAGATTAACATTTCACTATTCACTAATTTTTCACCTCACTAGTTCATATGGCTTTGTTATTTTTAATCTTCTGACGGTGTTTCGGTTTTGCAGGGGTTTGTTTGGTCGTTTCCACATTTTTGTGCTGGCTGAGGCGAGACTGGTGTTTGGTGACAAATATTTGTATTTCCGCCGTGACCTCAAGGATCTTAGGATCCCTATGTAAATACTTATTCCTTATGTACCAAGATGCTACATAAGATTTTATTTTGGAGTGTTTGTATGATTTTGATATTGCTGTGATTGGTACAACCCCACAGTTGAATACCACATGGGGCCTCGTGTTCTCGGTCACTTCTTTTTCTCAGTCCAGGTCCTTCGGCATTCATCCTTGAGACCTCTCCCAACCCCTGGATGTCAGGGGGATATCCAGGCACTACATTATGGTGTAGCCTTCAGGGCGTGGCAACCTGTCTAAAGCACAGGCTGGATTGTGTCGGCCTTCGGGTCGTACTGTCTGCATAGACGTGGGAGGGTGAATAACGATCTGTACTACGGGGTAGCAGAAAACGTTATAAGTCCTTAGTGGCTTAGTGGTGGTGCTCCTGGCGGAGACTCAGTAAAAAGGCTCTTCTTCTATGTGTGACCTCCGCCCAAGCACTTGCGTATGACCATCGTTGCAACCCCGGCCTGACGAGAAACGAAGTATCGGACTATCGAAGCGAATAGCGTTGAGGACGCTCAGACTATGCTGACGGAGTCCCTCGAATGCGTGAGATGTGGGTGGATGGGAACGGATAGTAGTCTGCATGGGCTTCCTTTACCTAAGGCAGTCTCCTCTAGGGGTGGGTAACAATTCCACTTTAAACAACCGGATCCGGAAGTTCTTGCGCTAGAGGAGCCCCAATAGATCCGCCTTTTCTATTTACGGAGTGCGTGGGAGAGCGAGCTAATGCATTTCAGCCACCTTGGGTAGTCTTTTACGTGCGGCATACGGTCTGATGCACAATACAGACCCGACCACTCGGAATGGGCAAGCGGGGTGTGAGTTTCGTCTTGACCCCCCGGGGCTGGGACGGCTTCTACACTAACGCTCGCGGCTGTAACATCCATCGTGTCGCGAGTGGAGGTGCGTCATCTCTCATCTTGAGAATCAAAACGTCCCGTAAGGCCACAACCCAGGTACGGACGTTAAAGATCCTCATTGTCCTTTTAAGGAAGAACGATTATTTAGGAACTATGTCTATGAACTGAATTTGGGTTTAGTTTTACATCTGTGTTATGATGTATGTACGTATGCTACGCCAAATAGGAAAAATAAATTTGTACAACTTTTCCTGTATTATGAAAATACTGATATATATTTGTTACTGTTTTTTTAAATTTTTTTTATTTATTTTCAACAACCCGTTGTGAATCGAGATATTTCCTCACATAAGTCTGACGTAAGATCCTGTTCGCGATTAAAGTGTTAATTTTGAGTTTTTTTTCTTGCAGAGGTTTCCTAGAATGTTAGTGTTCAGTAAGAGTTGTGCCTACCTAGAAAAAGTTGGTGCCACTTCTAGATTTGAGGGGCTTAGCGACAGATTAAATCGGGATCTGTTGGGACCAAAGCCTAAGGCCCTTCAACAAAGTTGTCCCCACGCTGGTAAGTGCTTTCAAGCAAATTTTTTCGTTGAATGCTTTCCTGCCATAAATTTTTAACGAGGACCTTGTTAAAAATGAATTATTTGTACATTCACAGGATAAGGTTAATAATTTTAATTGCTATAACCCTTTCAAGAATAGCAGAGTTTTACCTTCTTTACTTTTGGAAAGCATGCAGCAAAGCATGTTTTATGTATTGCATCTAAAGAAACTATGATATACCAGAGCATATTGACAAGATTATCCGTAATACTATTCAATAGTAATGTTTCAATAGAATTTGTATAAAAAAGGTAAAATTAGAAACAAAACAATAAAAGGTATATTTACGGGACATGTTGCAGTATAATATCACGTATTGTCGACTATCTGTAAAGGAGACAACGACAAAAGATATTCTCTGCTGCTTCAATACAAACATATAGATAATCCGTACTCAGGCCGCTCTTATTGAAACCATATGTAAGAACCTTGACTGCACTTAAATCACACAGTCATTTTTATAACTGGTCGGGGTGTAGATATCGTTTCACTGTCACGTTTGAAACCATAAGTTTCTATACTGTAAATAACATTCATATTTGTTAACCATGTGAATTATTGATAATTGTTTCAAGGTCCTGATGAACGGAATATATTTCTGGAAAATTGACGAAGGAACTGAGTGTTTTACTTTTCTTTCAAATTAGACTTATCTCTGATTTTGTAATATAATAGGAATGTAATTAGGCCGTCAATCTTATGTTTGTTTACATATGAATTATATAAACATAATACTAATGAAAATACCTGATGGCACCTACAAGTTCCTTCTGGAAAAGGCTACCAGGACCTCCTACTTCACTGTAATCATTTTCATGATGTAACTTGTATGCTTTTTTCTTTATCACAGTTCTCCTTTACGAATTATTAGCGCTGGGTAAAAGACTAAAGATGACATCCAAATTACTCTCGTACCTAATCAAATTTCACACTAAAACGTGTATTGTTAACAATTCATTAATTCACTACTTTCGTGGTCCGCTTGACCAATCAATACATGACAATTAATTAAGGTTTTTGGTTGAGATGAAAGAAAGTTAATGGCACGGAGGGATTCGAACCCACGACCTTCGGCTAGATACGCTTCCGTTAATACTAACTTCCCATCTCACCCCCACCTTTTGAATTTTGACAAATGGCAAGAAGGAGGGAAAATTTAAAAAAGGTGGGGTTGAGTTGGGAAGTTGATGGCCGAGTGGATCGAGGTCACGATAGCTCAGTTGGTAGAGCAGCGGCGTACCTAGCCGAAGGTCGTGGGTTCGAATCCCTCTCTTGCCATTAACTTTTTTTCATCTCAACTAAAAACCTTAATGAATTGTCATTGTTAACAATGTTAGCAACACTATGGCCTTTTGTGGGAGGTTTTGAAGTATGGCGGAGGTATAAGATCATGCCCAGGGGATTTTCTATTGTACTTAGGGATTTGTGAATGTGGTACTTTACTTCAGAAAGATGAAAACGGCCGGGAGGGAAATGAGAAGGAAGTGGTATACTAAGGTTATGCATTACCTGTTTTGCGTGAGTGGCATCATTTATGTCTTGATGAGGAGTAAATGTGATTCTAAATGGGTTGCAAATAGGTTTGATTTATCTTTGTCGGTCCTCACAACCATTAGGTAAACGGATGCGGGAATAGCTGAGTGATATTTTAATATTTTGGTTATTATTTAAGCTCTCTATGTAGAGCCAAGAAATGATATCCTTCAATTATGTGAGTCACAGTGACCAATTATCAAAACAGTAATTCCAGACTTACTTAACTTCGACTACCCACCAATTATTACAAATAAAAAATTTACTTAAAACAATTCAACTATTTAAGCTTTATAAGATGACAAAATTGAGTCAAAAACTTTTTTCAGTTTGTTTTATCTGTAAAATTGTTTTTTTTATACCTTGTTTTAGTAATTAGCACATCTTGAAAGTACATTTTTTTCATTTTCACCCAAAGCGTTTTATTTATCTTGGGGTCTAACGTGCCACAAGAGTAATATAATTAAATCTCCAGAAATATTATCCAAGGTTTAACAATAAGTTGAGAATATTATTAGGATCTTAATAAGGATTTTCATCAGACGGAATTCCTCTTCTAAGAACCGTCCTCCGAGCAGCACGTGTGTGAGATGGGCCAATTAGTCAACCCTTTCGGGCTCAACTGAATATCACCCTCCCCTTATTGTTCGTCCCACCATTTGTGGTGGATTAAGAACGCCCACATATACAGCAGTCTTAATAACTTTAATTATATACATTTCAATGCATCAAAGAAAATTTCGACCCTCGGATACTCCGGATTCTCTCTATATCATAGCCAACCGTAGAGGGTAGTGCATCTCGGTCATTAACTATTTTTAAGCCGGTTTGTCTGAAAAATTACATAATTTTGAAGGAAAGTAGTATATATATTTGTATGGTTATCTCTCATTTATATTTGTATAGATCGATATGCACATGGTGTGTACGTGGTGGCACTTATCGGTAGGAATTACCAATATCTCATTCCATAACGCACGAACGCGCGTGCAAAAACAAAGTAAATAAACACCCTCAGCTCCGCAAGAAATTTTAGAATCACAAAACATTTTTTTAAGTTTAACACCGAACATCAATATTTTGCTAGCTAATGTTTACAAATTTATTTTGGTTGCCAACATTGTAATCCGCCAATTGAAAGCTAGCCTTTGCGATTTTTTCAAAATATTTTCTATATATCGTTGTTCGTCTGGATGTTTATTCCATAAATGGCATTTAGTTTTACACTCACGCAAATGTGCTCCAGGTATTTCATAACCACTTTTTTCACATTTTAGTATGTCAATGGGTAGGAAGAAAACTGTCCTTTCCACAATGGGAATTTATTTTGTCAGACGCGTTTCGGTCTAATATAGACCATCTTCAGTGACTAAATAACAAAAGTGGTACAAATTATATACTAATTATATAATTATTCGGAAGTCGTGAGATGCGGTCTGGTATGATGTAGGTTTCAGAAAAACATTTTCTTTATCGTGCCAACGTTTCGATCTTTATTGAGATCATCTTCAGGGCCTGGGATTTACAAACATTGTTTACAAATACATTTAAGATGTGGAAAAGTGAATTTATACAATGCAATATATATATATATATATATATATATTTATTTTTTTTTAAACATAAAACAGCAAAATCTCACTGGCACTCTCAACACGATACGCAAGAATAGCACAATTACACAGAAGACAAACTCTTTGAGTGAGTAGAAATACTTTGATTGAATATTTAATTTAAAAAAAATATATATATATATTGTATAAATTCCCTTTTCCACATCTTAAATGTATTTGTTAAATGTAAACAATGTTTGTAAATCCCAGGCCCTGAAGATGATCTCAATAAAGATCGAAACGTGACACGACTTCTGAATAATTATCGATTAACGGTCACTAATAACCACACACACTAATTATATAGGTAATTACGTAATTAAATGTGATGTAAGATAATAACAAATAATATACCGAAATGTTAATAGTAATAATTAGAACGGCTCTAAATTTACATGTTTTTTTTTTTAATTTTTTAATAAAGTAGTTTGACGATTTTAGTTAAGGACATAGTTAAGAACTCAAAAGTGAGTGTATGGTGGACTATGAACCTGGCGAGTGTCAGTCAAGATTGGGGGAATGGAAGCTTTCTTTTTAGCAAATAGCATACGGAAAATTAAGTGTGGAAGGGAGAGTAGAAAAATGAAAGTGGATGGATCATCAGTATTGGTGCTGAAATTGTAAGGATAGCGGTCTATTTAGTTTCGGATGGGAGGTTAGTTGTTTGCTGTTGAACCTGCACAGGGTGACTTAGACGTCGAGAGGAGACAGACCCAACAAGTGACACTGTGCCGGTTCAACATGAGTTCGCCGATTTGCAGACATCATCAGTATTTCATATTTACATAACGTGTATATATATATATATATATATATATATATACAGAACTACACAGAAAACAAACACTTTGAGCCCTCAATGATCTCAATAAAAATCAAAAGGTTGGCACGATTAAAAAAAAAATGTTTTTCTAAACCTACGACACACCAGAAAGCATCTCACTATCTTCAAATAATCAAGTATGAGTAATACTAGTTCAAAATTTATACTATTTAAATCTATTGTATTTTTTCTCATCAACATATGTTTTGTAATAACCTCAGGACCTGACGATGACCCGGATAAAGATCGAAACGTCGGCAGAAAGATGAAAAACGTGTTTCTAATTAAATTCTTCATTCCTGACCGTTTCTCACGACTTCAAAAAATTATGAACAAATGGACAATAAAAACACACATAACAAAATAATGTAACTGCGTTGTGATATGATGATAATTTCTACACAAAAACAGTATAAACACGATAGACAATGCAAATACAGTATTTGCAGCGCGTGCAAGAGAGAATCGAAAGTTAGAATGTGGGTTGGGTGAAAAGTTCAGAAATGTACGTTGTGTACTTGAGTGGTTGGAAATGAGTAGTAATTTATTTAATACGTCTCAATTCTCCCATGAGAAGACCACATTCGAATAGAGGTAACAATCGCAAAATTCAATTTAACTCGAAGTGCACTGCAGTTTTGGTTATTTTAAACTCAAAACAAAGCTCTGGCAGATCCTCATCACGAATATCAAACAGAAACAGGTCAACAGAACATTTGCCGGACCATTGTTGTATTAAATCCCCGTCATTTCTGCGCGTGTATGTGCACACAATGTTTGTCTAAAGTAAACTGGAGTTCAAGTTATGACATTTCATAAAAGTATATTTTACTTTATTTTTCACTTTTAGAAGCGAAAGTAACATTAAATCCCTTAAATCTACTATGGTTTTTACAATATATAAAATTATTAGCGACGTATATTTACATAAATACCGAATAAAATATAAATATTAATCCTTAGGTCCTTAAACGGAAAATTGTAAATTACATTATAAACTAAATGTATGTGTTCGACAAATATTAGTAGGGTTTATTAAAACAATTATAATATTCTGAAATGAATTTTGTTTTAATTAAAAGTTGGTACGTAGTGATTTTCCTCACAGAACATGTATAGCAGTAAATAACATACATTATACGTAAGGTGTGTTATAATGACAGCAATAAGACTATTTAAAAGTATTTAAATCGACTGCTATAGAAATGATCCTAACACCATTGTTGTTACATTATATTATTTTCCGTTCTTAATACGAATAATCTTAAAAAGATAAACTCTGATACGAAATTATTTATAGAAATGTGACAAGAGATGAGATAACACGTCTTCACTTAATTACGGTGATAAAAGAACAACATGGGCGTTAATAAAAACCGTTTAATTCAAATTAAATACTTACGAAAACATATTTTCATAGAATCTTTAATATATGCGACTTATAAAATTTAATTATGTAAAAAACGCGTGCAGAAAATATCTTCTGCATTTTGGATAGTAACTAAACTATTAAATTGTATATAAAAAACAAGGAAAAGAGAAGAAGTCTGTATTCGTGGACGCACGGTTTTTTGACGCAGAAAATGCGAATCATGTTCCCTCAGCTCTTCCAGACATAACGTTTATCGCTGCTTGTATAAATCCTTCGACCTCCGCCAGGCATTGACACGAAAGGTAAAAGCAGACGTCGTTGACAGTTTAGCTGAATAATCATCTGATTGTTCTGTACACAATCCGCGATACCGTTAACTTGAACAGAAAAACGTCCAACCAATCCCTAAAACCGGGAACACTTCTTACCCAATGCTACGCCATGCGACGCTACCCGATGCTACCCGACGCAAATCCAAACTCCGATTGTCCATAAGGTTGCATTACCCCCGTGCACATCTGCCCGATGCTATGCCACGCTACACTACGCGATTCCCACTGTCCAGATTTTCGTCGGGTCACATCGAGTAAAGTCGAAGTCAAAAGTACTAGATATTTTTATTCAAACTACATGTCTTATAGTCGTTATATTGATTACAACATGCTTATTTTAATATAAACCAAATTAACCGAGATCAAAAATTCCTTAGTTTTTATTGCTAAAAAATAATTTTAATGGTGTGGTAGCAAAAACACCAGAATATCATTTTTTGATATAATGAATTGAACTAACAATTTATTGCACGGTTTTGCTCGTCTAATTTAACTAACAGTTTATTTCATGGTTTTGCTCATACAATATTACACCATTGGCGCAACGGTTTAGGCATTGACACGGGGCTCATCACTCTAAGGTAAAAATTAAAAAAAATCATGGTTTTGCTCATTAAATTACACCATTTTCGTTGAGTAGCGTCAGAACATGATACACATATTTTTTGTATTTTATTTCAAACTAAGTAGATGTAATTTTGTCGTTATATTAATTACAACATTCTTATTTTATTCACTAGTTTTAGTGGTCCGCTTGATCAATTTATATATTTCAATTAATTAAGGTTTTTTATCTCAACTAAAAAAAACCTTAATAAATTGAAATTCTTATTTTAATATAAACCAAATTAAACGAGATCAGCAATTTATTTCATGGTTTTGCTCGTAAAATTACCATTTTCGTCGAGTAGCGACAGAACAGGACACTCATATTTTTTGTAGTTTATTTCAAACTAAGTATATGTAATTTTGTTATACTAATTACAACGTTCTTATTTTATTCACTAGTTTTAGTGGTCCGCTTGACCAATTAATGTATTTCAATTAATTAAGGTTTTTTAGTTGAGATAAAAAAACCTTAATTGAAATTCTTGTTTTAATATAAACCAAATTAAAGGAGATCAACAATTTATTTCATGGTTTTGCTCGTAAAATTACACCATTTTCGTCGGGTATCGTCAGAACAGGACCCTCATATTTTTTGTAATTTATTTCAAATTAAGTACGTTTTGTTATATTAATTACATGTTATTTTAATGTAAACCAAGTAAAACGAGATCAAAAATTCATAAGTTTTTAAACATTATTTAATTATGATGGTTAGGAATTACTTTATTTAAAACAATTAAGTTTAACAAACAATCTATTATACGGTTGTGCTCATAAAATTTAACTAACAATTTATTTCAAGCTTTTGCTAAAATAGTACATTAAGAACAAAAGAGGGGTTGCGAGCGTGATACTGATTATTGTGATACACGCTGTGTGACTGTACGCGGCGTGTGCTTGCGTCGGGCAGATGTGCACACCCTACCAAAACGTGGCAAGGCGTCGGGTCGCTTCCGGTAGCGTCGCATGGCGTTGCATCGGGTAAGTGTGTTCACGGCTTAAGCCCTGAGGAACTCCCTCTGTTGAACCGTGTCTCAATTCAGTTTTTCTTATTTCATTTCAAATTCTATAGGTTTTTTGCTATCAAAATTTATTTTATATGATCTTAGCTTGTCACAAAGTTTCTTACATAACTCATTACAAACGCCAAAATTGCATAGTAACAATTATTTACATGATGATGATATGTCGGGTTTTGGATCTGAAACAAGATCGTTTGCCCTTTTTTTGGTTTAAAGAATTGGAAGTGTTGTCTTTCGGATTGAACTGTAGTTCTCGTATAAATTTTACAGATGCGAAAGATTTCAACATTTGGGCAGTACAATTATTGCAGTCAGTAGAAACTCATCATAAAGAAGAATGTTTAAGAAACGTGCAATGTTCTACTTACTATTTAATATGAAGGAATTGAACTTTGATCTTGGAGACAACAATTACTTGTATAAGGAATACAACTAGAATTTGATCAAGGTTGTTTTTCGAGCGAGAGGTCAATTATTATATTTAAGTGTGTGGTGATTAGTGACCGTTAATCGATAATTATTCAGAAATCGTGAGATGCGGTCTAGTGTGAAAAAAATTTTCTTTATCAGAGACCTTTTTGTTGAAATGCAGACAACACAAGATCCCAGGCCCTGAAGATGATCTCAATAAAGATTGAAACGTTGGCAAGATTAAGAAAATGTTTTTCTGAAACCTACATCACACCAGACCGCATCTCACGATTTATGAATTATTATATTTAAATTTAAGCCTTGGTTGGAGGAAAGAGACCCAAGCATGATATATATGTAAATTAAAAACGGTGGAAGATTTGTTTCATTTTTTGGCAGTTTGTCCAACTTTGGAAAACGTTAGATTAATTTGGTTCCACAGATGTCGTTTGACGTTCCGTGAGTATGTAGACCTTTTAAATGGGAAAGATTGGTTTAGTTTGTATAGATATATTATAGATATAAATTGCAGAGATAATTTTATGTTAAGTTGATAATTTGTATGTTAATTTGTTTTATTTGAGTGTAAATATGTAAGGGCAACTGCCAGACGACTAGTTCATGCCATTGTTATTTTGTAAAAATGTAATATTTTGTTTGTTTTTTCTGAATATACTTTTATAAATAAAATAAATAATTATTTACATTAAAAAATATAATTATTTGATCACTTTTTCAGTCCTCTTTGAATGAAGAACTGTGTTCAATTTAATTGCTCACCAGTCACATACCGGTTTTATTTTTCTATCCTTGTTCAAGTCGGAAAAAAAGTTATATGCGTTTATGCAGAAAATAAGGCTAGGCACATCCTGCAAGGAGCATTAAACGTTGTTTTAATATTTATGTCACAACATGCGCCGAAGTTGACTAAAGTTTATACTTGGCCCCCTTCCACCATGGATCCGGCCGGGCTCCATCTACGCCCCAACAGGTGATATAAGGATTCAACTTCCTGGTTATTTCCCTGTAACACACCCTAGGCAGTCGTAAAAGTTCAACCTAGTGTTATCTTCATGGGACCCGCGGTGATCTCTAAACACATTCGGCCCTTTCATCCTATTTATTAAAAAATCTAACCTCCAGCTGGCTGGTGTACGAATGACTGATTTCAATGACGTTTAATTCGCATTGTTTAGTAATGAATAATTAATCAATAAAAACAAGGTTTCCTTTTTAGATGTACATTTTGATTTCAACATCCAAGATATAAAAACATTTGTCTTATATTAAACTGCGGATAGAAGCATACAATGAAATTTTATTATACATTTTGTACAGAATGTAGAATTCTCAAGAGGCGACAATTTGTAAAATTGCTTGACCTTTTGGGCACAGTGGTCATAGTTTAAGATACGCGATTCGTAGAACCCTTGGTAGTTGGTTCGATTTCCACCGTCGCCCCTGGAATTTTTTTCAATCCTTCCTTCGCCCAACAATATGATATATATACATACTGCATTATAACCACTTTTAAATTGGAGCCCGAGTGCACGAGAGTTCGCTTGATGCGCGGCGGCTCCGGCAGACGAGGAACGCGTGGCGACGAGAGAGGTGGCTTGTCTTTTTTTGTGGTTTGCGCTCTCGTTTTTTTCCCCGGGGACGACAAGTGGACGTTTTCTGGATTCAGCGGCCTTTTTTACGGAGGGAAGAGATCTTTCTGGACGTCGAATTGCACAACCGGCTTCATACGAGTTCGACAACTATTTGCCTTGGACTTTCAACGAGCTGCAGGGTAATCACTTGTCCAGAAAACATATTATTTACATTTGTTCACTTTTGTCAATTGATTTTCTTTATTATTGCCGGCACAATGTTTTTTTTGTTTTCTTAATTTTTTATAAACAGGCCTTAATCAGTGTTGTTCATTTTTGAATATAGAAAAGAAACTTATTTTGTATTATTTTATTTTAATTTAAAAAAAAGGGAATTTATTCTGTTTGTTTATTTTTATTTTTTCAAAAAATAGAAAAAGGTGTTCATTTGTATTTAATTGCTGTGGTTATTTTTATTTCATCTCAAAAGGCCTGAAACAACTGTGCTGATGTCACCACGACAATTTTATAAGATTTTTTAATTTTTATTTTAAATATAATGTATTTTATAACATGGAATCACGATGATACATAAAAGCGTAAAGCCAAAACATTAATTCAATTAAAAAACTTTTTGGCAGTAACTACAACAAAAATACTCTTCGCCAAATAACTAAACACAACAAAGCTTAGACTATAACAAACAATGTATACGTTTTACACTATATGGCACGTCTATTTATAAAGCTTGAAGGCTTATAACTTTATTTACATCTCATTAAACTTTTAACAAGGACATACAGGAAAGTTTATCCTTGCGTAGTCTCGTTAAAATTCAGAGTTCGGATAGAACGATGCACCACGTTTTTCCTCATATTCAGATCCTATTCAGATGGATAGCGTTTTAGGTACAATACTGAAAATTTAGATTTGTACTCTAATTATAAAAAAGAATGTATAAACTATGTGCCTAAATGTTAAACATGTAACTTTTTAATAGTGTAACGTGAGTCTTATCAAAAATGAAATGATAAATAATTATTAACGATTAAACGTTTTAATTGTTATTGTGTAAAAAAATATTCAGTTTAATAATAAATAATGTAAAGGAATCTTCATACATCTGAGATTTGAGCCGAAGTTACGGTCGAGTTTATTTTTCAAAGTCCTGTCAAAAAAGTAAAGTTTTTACAAGAAGCCCGAGGAAAAAAGCTGAGAAGTTAACAGAGAAAGAAGCCAGATGGGAAACTAATTGGCTAAACAGAGATAAGGCTTATCGCACTCGAGGTCATAGGATAGTTAGAGGTGATAATAAATCACGCCTACATTTTACCCTGGCTTCAAAAATCAGAGAAAACACGAACTTATTTTAAACTGTATTTGAATTATGCTGTTTGTTTTTTTCTTTTTTCTCATTTATTGATAAAATCCTGATAATCCTATTAAGAAACAGTAACTTAATTTTATGTGAGAATGTCAATTTTATTACCTTCTATAATTTTGCTTTTCATTAATTATTAGCAGTGATGTTAAATTTTAGCTACATTCAGCGTTGTGTTATTAACAGAAATTTCAATTTTCGAAGGCGTGTTAAATGTATGGACGACGAAAAAGGTCTGGGTCCGTTTAACGGTTGTTAGTCACACGAGCAAAACGAAGGTTTGTGATAAACGTCTACTTTAAATCAAACCGAAGTGTTTAGACTGCCTTTGCTAATCCTTCAAACCCACTAAACGAGACCACATGGTGTTTGGAGTTTAAACTACGCTTTTAATTTGCTGCGTTTGACGAGTTCATTTTTAATCAAATGGAATCAACGCCTTTTACAAGCGACGACCAAAAAGTTGATTTCGTTAAATATCAACTTGATTTTTTCTCAACGTTTCTACACGCTTACAAAGACTACGCACGCTGAACAAAAATTCAACAAGATACGTGATAGTACATTCCCCTGAGCAATACTGGACGTTTTAGTGGGTCCGTCTGTTTTAGCTACGTTTCACACAACACGTTTCGGCTGAATACTTCGACGTCCTCCAATGATCTGATCGGCCCTACTTGTCCTATTTGCAAACCAAAACCACTAAAAATGGGAAATTATCTTCAGAATTGGTTTTTAAAATACACAAGGACCATAGTTAACAGGTAGGAGAATGAAGAGAGAGAGAAAATACTGTATTCTGGGACGAGAGTTCAGTAAGAATAACAAAATCGCCACAAAAATATGAATGAAGGTTTAACGGTAACAATATTTAATAATTGTCGTAAAATACATAATACAAAATGTAAAATAACAGAAAGAGAGTACCAATAATAAGAATTTAGAGAAAATTGTTAATAATAAAGAATATTTTTTCTTGTGCGATCGTAATCACAAACTGTAATCTTAAAAGTTTAGGAAAAAAGGAAATAAGAATAATAATAAAGAATATTTTTTCTTGCGCCATCATAATCACAAACAGTAAACTTAAAAGAAAAAAAAAGAACGAAACAAGCTTTGCTATGTAGTAAAATGACCTACTAATATTGTGGACTATTTTTCAATTAATTAATATTTATGAAAGGTATTGATTGAGATAATATTGTAAGCATATTTATCCGATGGTCGTGGGTTCGAACCCCGCTTGTGACACTGACTTTTTTATCTCAACCAATACCTTTCATAAATGTGTGGTGATTAGTAACCGTTAGTCGATGATTATTCGGAAATCGTGAGATGCGGTCCGGTGTCATGTGGGTTTCAGAAAACACTTTGCACAACACTTGCACTCTCAACACGACACGCAAGAATGACACATTTACGCAGAAAACAAACACTTTGAGCCCTGAAGATGATCTCAGTAAAGATCGAAACGTTGACACGATAAAGAAAATGTTTTTCTGAAACCTACATCATCCCAGACCGCATCTTACGATTTCCGAATAACCTTTCATAAAGGTTAATTAATTGAAAAATGTTAATTGGTCAATCGGACCACGAACTGTAATGGATTGTGGACTATGTTGATTCTGTTTGAGTTGAGGGAAATAAGGTGTTTCTACAGGAGGAATTTAAAAGAGGTAAGGTAGGCGACTTTACTGATGACAAAGGAAGAGTATTCCAGAGATTTGTGGCTCAAGCGAGGATGGTCAAATGTGGAGATTTTATGATAAGGATGGTAAGATCATTGGGAGATGAGCGGGTGGTGGAAATTGGATAGATGATTTGAATTGAAGTAGTTGGAAAATATAGTGAGGTCGACCAGGATTTATAGATTATAGAAGGAAGTTGCCTAGGAAATTTTTTACGGAAGAAGAGATAAAGCCAGAATAGGTCTGATTACACGTGTAAGACATTATTCGGGGGCTGCCAAAAATAAATCTGACACAACAGTTCATTTGTATTTTCCGAAGCTT
Source organism: Cimex lectularius (assembly GCF_000648675.2). Taxonomy (NCBI): domain Eukaryota; kingdom Metazoa; phylum Arthropoda; class Insecta; order Hemiptera; family Cimicidae; genus Cimex; species Cimex lectularius. The sequence continues at coordinate 1,016,613 of NW_019392651.1, forward strand.
TTCTTGTTCATCCGAAAGTCCACTATAAGCGACACAACTGTAGTATGAGGGAGGAGGTAAGGAATTCACGAGTGGAGGAAGTTAGAAAGAGCCCGGAAAAGTGGAATGAAGTAACTGATCACTCCTGAGAAGTAGTTGGGAAAGCGCTTTAGCCTTCAAAGAGTTCTGGTCACAGATTTGTACTTTACCTTCATTGCATTCGTTTGAAAAAGGATCTTAAATAATTAAAGAGCGAGTTTACTACTGTGTTAATGCAAATATGTCTGGTAAATATTGTGACTTCTTTTTCAACCTAGCGTGTCACGTACACTCTGAATAACACGTGCTCTTGCGTATGTGATGCTTCAAACAATATAAATATTTAGAAGAGACATTATGCCACTCATGAGCAGGTCAAGATAACGATGGCTATCTTTTATGACTGCTCTAATTCTGTAGGAAAAATAATTACAATTAGTCCTTTGTAGTTTCTTATTGGAAAGGAAATGAATATATTATACTAATATGTATTTCTATTTTGGCACGGCGACTCATTGCAGCAGTCCTGACCGTGGTACCTACTTTCGTATGAGCTCTTTCAGTAGAGAAACAAAGAAAAAAATATTATTGAAAACAAAAGATGAATAATATAGCTTTCAACCCTTACACTGTTAAAGGAATATAGTTGTTACCTATTAACGGCACAAGCCATTTATTTAGTATTTAATTAGATTCAGAGCTGGCGTAATTCAAATTTAATGTCCGTAACTTTTGCGATACATTTTCTAAGTATGTTGAAACAAACACCGAAGTTGATATAATATTTTAACACCTGTTTCACAAGAAAAGGCGTAGTGGCTAAAAATATAACGGCTGTCTGTCAAAAGTAAATAATTTTTTCACAATTTTTCATTCAAAGGTCGGATACAGACTGATTCAGATTCTGCAAACAACACATTTTTTCAATTTTTTTTAATAGTTTTCTGCGCGTCCTTGGAGGTAACACGACGATAGGGCGGTCAGAGGATTTAATTTCCGGCTGTCGTGGGGTGAGTGACACACGGCACTCTCTCTCACACACAAATATTTGCACCATCCCTTAGCCACCCCACCAATAACGAACTCGGTGAACATCGATTTTTCTCGGGAGGAAGTCACAACTCTTAAGAACTTTGGGAAATTCATTGGTACAAGTATTTCATATTAGAAATTTATTGATATCTGTTGCAATAATAGTTTAACAAATCCACGATATTAAAACTAACCCCAATAAACAGTTTTTGAAAATATCACAGCCCGTTCAATGCAGCATGAATTCGTGGTAAGCGTCACATTTCAAGGATCACGTCAAGGATCACATTTCTATGGTGTAATGTATTTTTTTATATTTTTTGTAGAGCGTAAATTTTTTTCATTCTCATTTTGCATAAGTAGAACTTACAATATTTATCAACTCATCGAACCAACTTTGATAATATTTTTATTTTGTGACATTAGTGTTATGTGAATATATGAATATAAAAATTTAATCATTATTAACTTTATCACATATAGCTAACAAATGCATCCGATCCTGCTGTAAAAAACGCCCTGGATGGATGGTTTAAATATTTCAAATGGATATTACTTTCTAATATTACTTTTAAAAGATGGTCTGCAAGGCTTGTGTAAAATATAAAAGGCAACTCAACGAATAATCTTATAATGAATTGCGGAAAACGCAGGAAAACACTGTTCAAATGAAAAAGAGATGGAAATTTTTTTTGAACTAGAATCTTAAAAAAAAGAGCCGGTTAAATTAAGATGCTATAACATCGCCAGTGTATAATGTTAAGTTATATTTACATTATAGCATATGTATAATCTGAAATTGCAAAGAGATGTTTTTTGTTTTGTGATTTCTGTTGAATCGTCAACATTGTTCACATTCCTCATCAAAGTTTTTAAAATATTTTTCATTGCTTGTGACAAGAATAAATTTTCGTTATCGGACTCTGACAAAGCCGGTAGAGTTAAAAGTGGTAAAATATAAACGGCCCGTTCCATAAAGATCTGGTTACTAGGAGCGCCATGCGGGCGGGAACAAACAGAGGGCGCGGGTTCATGAGTATGTTTGAGCATTGCGAGATGTGTGCTTTCAGTCGGGAGTGAGAAAATAACGACGGAACTGTCATTATCCACGGCCCAACGGGGGAGGCAACAATGGGCCCATTGTCAGCCAGTCCGGCCCTTGACAGAAATGTGCTTCTCACACAACCTCTTAAATACACCTACGGACCCCAAACCCCAGGAAAGCCTTTGTCCCTGGCTTCACTCTTCAAAACCCTCCTACAACACCGAAATAGAGAGTGTTATTATATTATTGTTATTATTATATTGTGTGTTTTATAGTGGGGAAAAATGGATTTGCAAATTTGAATTTGTGCTTTAGTTAATTTTGCTTCATGGTTTTGGTCGGATACAATACATTAAGCTTTAGTAACAAGTTAAATTCACTAGTTTCGTGGTCCGCTTGACCAATTAATATCTTAAACTTAATGAAGGTTTTCAGTTGAGATAAAAAAGTCAATGGCCCGAGCGGGATTCGAACCCCGAGCTATCTATCGTGACCTCGATCCATTCGGACACCAAAAAGGAGGGAAAAGTCAAAAGGTGTGGTTGAGATGGGAGGTTGTGTCCGAGTGGATCGAGGTCACGATAGCTCAAGTGGTAGAGCAGCGGCGTATCAAGCCGAAGATCGTGGGTTTGAATCCCGCTCGTGCCATTGACTTTTTTATCTCAACCAAAACCTTAATTATTTGAATATAGTGTTCTTTCCCTCACTTTAGGCAACATGAAAGATTACCTCGATATTGGTGTTGGGGTTTGGGTGACCGGTTCCAATTTTTTTGTAAGAGATTTGGGCGGTAAACCTTTCCCCGGCGGTTGCCGGAACTGTAGATTCAGAATGATCTTTGTTAATGAATTACAAAAAAAACAAAAAAATTGTTTGCGTTGGTTCACAAATAAAGTGGCTGGATTTCGCCCATATATTGCGTATATCCCTGGATTCGTAGTTGGTGGCATCGGAGACACTTGTGAACTCGGGATCGAATCAAACGTTTGGCGGATATAATCCAGAAGCGCTGTCGTATAATAGAGTGGAGCAATTGTGGGCCTGCATGCAGATTCACTTTATGGAAATGCTAGTCGACCATTTCCACAAAGTGGCCTCGGCGTGGTAGTAAGATTGGGTTGCGGGCGCTTTCCGACAAGGGTGCGTTTTTTAATCGACCGCCCACCCTGAGAACACCCAGGGAATCTTTGAAGAGGGCTAAATTTTTTAATTGCGAGAGTACAATGGTCGTAGAGAAGTTGTGGTTTTGCACTTCGATAATAATCGATTGTTCAGCGGATCGAATTTCAGAGACTGTTAAATACGGAACTGTTCTAGTTGCTGGCTTGTCCTTTGCCTTACAATTTCGTATGAATCGCAGACAAAATGCCAGGACTTGAAGTAATTTTGCGTAAGATGATAGTTTTTCGATTATCTCTAGTATGACAGACTTTTCCGTTCGCTTGGCCATGAAAACTTTCTCCATTTTAATATCCGGGAGATCTTCTACTTTGGAACAGCCTTCCCATATTGTTATTGGCCATGATTGTAGGGACAATTGTAGCCACTGCGGACCATTCCACCACATTTCCGCAGAGAGTAGTTTTCCTGGAAGACATCCCCGTGATGCTAGATCAGCAGCGTTACTCTCTGTCGGTACATGACACCAGGTATGGTTGTAAGGCAGATCCTGGAGGAGTGCAACGCGGTTTGCGACGAACGTTTGTAGGCGTTACACGGGTAAATGTATCCAAGATAATACCGTTGACGAGTCCGTTAATAAGAAGGTATGTCGCGTGGTGAACCGGGTTAGAAAAGGTTTTAACGCGTCCAAGGATCTCACGAGTAATAACGTGGCGCACAATTCTAATCTCGGAATACTCTGAACCTTTATAGGGGCTAATTTAGTTTTTGCGAAGATTAATGGGATCCGAATTCTCCCTGAGGACTCCTCAATCCGTAGATATATCACTGCGGCGTATCCTTCTCCAGAAGCATCAGCGAAGCCCACGATGTCGACAAATTGAGGTTCATTTGGGAATATACATCTTGGAATGGTTAGATGACTTAGTTTCGGTATTTCCTCAAAAAATGTAGCCCAATCTAATATGATTCTTTCCGGAATCATTTCATCCCAGTCGATGTTCATCTTCCACAACTGTTGAAGAATCGTTTTGGCCTTGAAGACGGTGGGAGCTAGATATCCCAGGGGGTCATAAATGCGGGTTATCGTAGCCATTACTCCGCGTTTTTTAAAAACGAGGGGACGGGTTTGGGTTTTATAGAACAAATAGTCACGAAAGGGATCTCACTGTAATCCCAGCATTTTGGTGACCTGATCTTCCAAATCGGATAACGAAACGGGACCTTGTCGTTCATCAGACACGGCCTGCAACAGAGAAGTGTGGTTGCTACTCCACTTCTTCAGCACGAATCCCCCTTTCTTTAACAGTTCAACTAGCTCGTTTTGGAGACTCAGGGCTTCGTCAAGAGAACGCACGCTAGTTAATATGTCATCAACATAAATATCATTCATCAGCACGTGGAATGCTTGAGGATATCTCCAACCTTCATCTAATATGAGCTGATGCAGTTTGCGTATAGCGAGAAAGGGAGAGCAATTCAGTCCGAATGTAATTCGGTTAAACCTGAAGTCCTGAATCGCATCGTTGATGTTAAAACGACACACGAAATGTTGGAAGGCGCGATCTTCCGGATGTAATATGATCTGCAGATACATCTGGCAGATGTCGGCTACCAGTGCAAATGGGTTCAGACGAAATGCTAGCATGACATCCTTTATATCGTTTTGAAGTTTTGGACCAGGACACATATAATCATTAAGAGATCCGGACGAGGTTGGAGCCGATTTGGTTTGCTGTATGGTTATACCTTAAGCAATTGTTGCAAGGTTTTATGAGTATATAGGTAGAACCGGACAGCGCCTTCCAAAAATTAAAATGTAATCCGGCAATTTTTGCTTAAAAATGTAACCGTAGAAGTTTCTTGGGGCGAGATCCTTCCTTCAGTCACCCATTTTTTGTACCTATTCAATCTTTCTTTTGGGATTGGCTCTATAATGGAGTTCATACTTAACAATCTTTTTCTCGCTTCAATTGAGGTACACGTCTTATATAATTCCTTTCTTCTTAATAGCAAAATCCGATATATATTTTCTTTCAGGTTTAATTAATTTGGTGTCTCCCTTGTATAGTAGCAATTTTTATTCTATTTCTACCTTAGCAATAGAACTGTTCAAGGGCGTATCCTAAAATAACTATTTGCCCAAAAGCACGGGATGGGCAGGAACCCAAATTTTTATTTTCACATTCGACAACAGCGAAGTGAGGGCCTTTATCATGTTCCCCAAAACGATTTTGGGCTAAACGATTCCTAATTTGTTGCTTTTTAATTAGCTTATCTTTCTTTATCATCACTGCATGGGTAAATGTTTCGCAAGTTGCTTTCGAGTCATCCTTTACCGTCTGAAGTTTGTATTTATTTTTTCTATCTACAGCAGTTTTCATAATGCCTTGAAAAATGGAAATTTTTAACGGAGCGTATGACACTTCCATGCTCGTAGTTTTGTCAGGAGGATCTGGTATCATCTAACCCAATTTAAGGTTATACCTACTTAATTTTAAATTTTAAGATATCAGTCAATAGCACATTTTGTAAATATAAATATAAATTAAAATGGCTTATTTTAAAAACAAAAGGAAAATTAAAATTATATTAGCTAGATCGATCTCTAATCCCCTGGAGCTCTTGAAAATACGTCTGCACTGTTCGAAGTCACAGTGAACACCGAACAAACGTCTTGAAATGATGACTGAAAAATTAAGATGGCTGAGACGACTGAGAGTAACGGAGGATTTTATATTACCTAGAAAATGTTTAATGTAATTAATATAATTACACGAAATTCCTTACAAATACAACGAAAATCCTCGTATATTAAAGTGGGTGTATCAGGTGGACTATCTCTTCGAGATGGCAGGTGTTGCTGCAGTAATAAATATCCATTATATTGAGACCCTCTCAACGTCAATCATCTCCATATGTGCGAGAGCGCCTTTACTTGAAGTTCAGCAGATTTTATAGCTCTACTGGGCTAGCAAACGGCGAGACGAAAACTCGGCGGTAACCATATAGTGAAATTATGTTTTGGCAGGCAACGTTTCTTGCTTTGCTGCGATCCGGGTTTTCTTTAAGGTTCATACACTCGTCGGACGAAGTGTACTACTTCCTACTACTAGTACTAGTGTCCTTTTCCTTTTTTGTTGCCTCGTACATTCTTTCCTCCGGGTAACTGATTTTTCTCAGGCTGTAGGAGATGTTGAGATGATGAGACAGGGAATGAGCGGAGCAAATTTTAACGAAATTATTAAAGTCATAACTTGCTTGTTCAAATTTTGGATAAACGGAAGCAAGAACAAGAAAGTAATAAGTGTTAAATTGTTTCGTTTCATTTTTATTTGAAGATTTTTTTGCAGAATCATTAAATAATAGTTAGTGAAGATTTTATGTCTAGTTGACGTTTATGTTACAATCGTATAAACTGATATATATGTACTGCTACTCTTGAAACCCCTGTTTCTACACAATAAATAATATTGGTTGATTGATACTCTAGATAAATTTGATTTTTTTATAAATTGCAAGTGCATCGGTCACTTTATTTATTGAATTTTAATTTACTATATTAAAATTAGAGTACATTTTTATTTAGAGTGAGCTTTTAAACCATACTAGTTTAAAAAAACACAAACATTTGTCCGCAAATCTCTTTAACACAGTAGGAATAATTCAGTGTTAAGAGAGCCCACGGACAACTTTTAGTAGAAGATATTTAAGTATTAATCAGTATTCCAGGTTCAAGGAGGGAATAATTCATGCTTCCCTGTTCCTACAAAAGCAGTTCAACTTTACAAAAGTCCCCATTGTTACGCTTTGAATGGTAGTGGTGTCACGGGGAGGGGCTGAATGTTTTTCCAACAACGAGGTGAAACCTTTGCAACACCGATGACGTCCTCATTTAGGATTATTTAAAAAAAAATGAACAAGAATTCTTCACAATATGGGAAGGAATTGCTTTCGATTGAGTAGCCGACGTTAATCAAGGATGCGAAAGGCAAGATTAATCCCAAATCATTGAGCGTGTTTATGTTAGTACGGCACACTAGTTTGATTCACTACTTGGATATTTTCAATACATTTTCCTTCCCTTTGACATTCACGGAAAATCAATTCAACTCACAGAAAAACGAAATTTATTATAATTTTCTATACATTTTCTATCTAACAGCATTTTTCCTTTAATTTTCAGAATATTTGGAGTTTGGATTGGGTTTTGAAACATTTTACCAATGCAACAGTACCCGCAGATGCGTCTCTAATAATATGAGAAATTTTTAAGCTGAGATCAAAAACATAAAACGGTCAACATTCACAGCGAGATTTAGAATACAGAAAAATTAATTAAGGTTTTTAGTTGAGATAAAAAGTCAGTGTCACGAGAGGGATTCGAACCCACGACCTTCGGCTAGATACGTTGCTACTCTACCACCTGAGCTATTGTGCCTTCGATCCACTCGGACGCTGTCTTCCCATCTCAACCCCACTTTTTGAATTATCCCTCCTTTTTGCCATTTTTCAAATGTCATGTAATCTATTTGATTCTGAACGACAAATGAAATGGCGACGAAGAGCTTTTGCGAAGATATACTTCATTTTAACTTATTAAATTCTCTAGTTTCCGAGATCCGCTTGACCAAGTAATATCTTTCAATTAATTGAGAATTTTATCTCAACTAAAAACCTTAATTAATTGAAAGATAGTAATTGGTCAAGCGGACCACGAAAACTAGTGAATTTAATCAGTTAATATGAAGCATATCTTCACTAAAGCTCTCCCGTGGCCATTTCATTTGTCGCCGAGAATCAAATTGATTTCACATTTGAAAAATGGCGAAAAAGAGGTAAAATTCGAAAGGTGAGGTTGAGATGGGAAGTTGGTGTCCGAGAGGATCGAAGTCACGGTAGCTCAAGTGGTAGAGTAGCGGCGTATCTAGCCGAAGGTCGTGGGTTCGAATCCCGCCCGTGACACTGACTTTTTATCTCAACTAAAAACCATAATTAATTGAAAGGTATTCATTGGTCAAGCTGATCACGAAAACTAGTTAATATAGAACAATAATTAACCGTTCCAATACCATAATTTTCAGTTCATTCTTAATTCAAATTAGATTAAAAGTTCGAGATATTCTATTTTATACAAACTGTAAATTAGTGTTAAAACACGATCTGAGATTGTTTAACAAGAAGATAAAAATACATTCAGTTTGTTCTTAATAACATTAGGAGAGAATTGGTGGTGCTCGATCTGCTACAATAAAATCTTATATACAATAAAATCGTAGGTTCCAAATTGTGTAAATACATATTCTCATTATCCTTTCATTTGCCTGCCAGGTTGGGGATACCATTAATGCGATGCTATTGAAAATGTCCAGTGAGAATGTTTTTTTTAAATTATTTAAGTTTCTCAGTAACATCCCGAATTACATTATTTTGGTTGAAGTCAAATGCCTTCGATTGATGTTTTTACTTTCTATCTACACTTTAGATTTGTATTGAGAGCTCTAAAACTTCATTCATCCATTATACTTAATTTACTTGCATCTGAAGTTTTTAAGAAGAAATTTTTTTTCAGGACTGGAATTGTTGGATAAACAAGGTTGGTAATGGCGCATTTTTAGGTTTTAGGTTTAGGAATGCGGCAAAAATGATTTGCGTCATAAACAGAAAATGGTAAATTTTTATCAAAGAAACAGAGAAGAAAACAGTAGGCCTTGCCTATTGTCATTTATAATATTTTTTATTATTATTGTTGTAATCGTTTATAATATTGTATATAAAAGTATCTATCTATCTCTTTATGGATCTAGGTGTTAATATTTTCTACCCGTTGTGTTTAGTTATTATTTAAAATTTCTTTAAAGATGGAAGAAGAAGAAGATATCTTTTTATCCATTTAGTCTCATCCCAGATCACTTTTCCATATATAATTATAATGTCAAAGACCAAAAATGTATATTTTCTTCCACGCTTGTAAAAAAAACTTTCGGGTGAATGGCAGAAATCATTTACAAACGTTATGACAAAATAATTGTATACAATTTACTATAAACTCTTACAAATAAATTAAAAACATTTCATTTTATGTTACACTGCTTGCAGTGCAAAGTACATAAATGTTTTATAAGCTAAATTAATCGCTGTGGAGAGTGCGTAGAAAGCGTGACTTGGATAAGTGTAAAGTGGAAGCATGTAAGTGAGACATCCATAATTGTTAACGCCTCTGGGGCTTAACTTGTTAAGTCAAGCCCATTGCACCCCCCTTCTTTGGAGGCGTTTAAAGAATTGGTCGTTTTGAGATAAATACCCCATAAAAAATAATTAAATTTTAACTTTACATTTGATTTTAAACATCCCCCCTTAACGATGGTGAACTTTCCAGTATAATTAAAACAAGTGCCTTTCTTTCTCAGTACTTTGTTTTCTGACGATAATTACCAAATTGTATGAAGAAAACACTGTTAGTTGAAATGTTAAGTTAAATTGTTAACTTTTTATGTAATTTAAAAAAGAATAATCTTAGGATTGATAATGAGAAAGAATGACTACCAAACATTAGCCCATAAAATAGATCGATGTCTTGTCTTTGCACTTCACTTCATCCTATTTTTGTACTTGTTAAATAAAAATAAGTTAGATAGTTGATAGTGGTTGTATGAATGTTTTATTGCTTATTTTCATAATTAATAAATTTGTTTAGTTTATGGTTAGTTATGGTTGTTAAGAATAGAATAATTTGAAACATTAAAAATAATATTTAGAATTTGACTGATAATTTTGGACTGAATAGACTTGAGACGTTGGCAATTGGAATCCGTGGTTGGGCCGCATATTTCAAAAACTTCAACTTTTTTTTCTAGTCAACTATTAAGTGAGTAAATTCCAAGTATGTCGTTTATCTATAAAACATCCAAGATAACGACCAATCTCAGCGGTAGTTAATGAAGTACTATTTTTGTTCACTGGGGGTCAGATGCTTTTACGAAAGGTAAAGTTTATGTGTAAGCTTTTAGATGTGCTTATTTTCATATTTCATTTTGTGCACCATGCCTCCAATTCTTTCAAGTTTGTTATATGTGTTACGTGTTTATGGAGGTGTCAAAATGACGTGTAAAAATCGCTAAAACACCAGCGTGGGTATGTGTTAACTAGTGTGGGAATATCTGCATGTACTGAAAAAAAGGAATGGGCTAAGAGTACTTCTCTGAAAAACACCTACCCTAATGTGGTGGTACATAGGATGAATAGTCATGAGTTACCTGGCGGACTTGGCAGTATCTTGTATGATTTCAATATGAGTTTACATTCTTGAAATTTTAGGATTTGAGAAATTACTGTAATAAAGTTGAGGTTTCACTTTTGTAAAGGTAGGTTCCTACTCGCAGGTTTAACTTGACATTGTTCATTTACTACGGACATCAACTTATCAAGCATTTAGATGTGACCAGGATAGCCGAGTGTTTAGAGCGTCGAACGTATTTTCCAGGGCAACAGTTCTGGTTTTTTCCGGCTGCACTTGGCTGGGACGATCTCGTTGTGTTAGATATATCGTGTACACCACCGCACCTTTATCCAGCTGTGTTCTTGGAATTTAAATTTGATGGGTTTCGACTCGCCTTCAATGCTGCACTGGTCTAAAGCCTGCGAGGGTTTGGCCTGCCCGGCATAACCATGGCTCGTCCGATTCGTGGTTATACGGTATCCCAGGCCCTGCAACATGTACTCGGCGGATCTGTGCGAGATCTGGTATGCGCTCGGGGAGATTCGAGACGATGAAGGCTGTGCTCACTGAGCGCGGAATCGGCAATTCAGGAAAGATTCTTGGCAGACCCTTTCGTTGTGCTCTACATAGAGATATATGCGGAGCTGGAGCGCCTCGGAAAAATGACGCTAGTCGACTAGGTACCAGGACAGGTCGGATTGGAAGCTAGGACGTCTTGTTCTCCAGCCCGAAGCACCCCGATTTCGCCCTGTGACGCTGGCCTAAGAGTAAAAAATTCTGTGAGAGAGCGTTATGAGGGTCATCGGCCCTTGCGAGTTCAGAGCACGACTGAACGATGACGTCTGAGATCGTGAAATGAAAGGAAAGAATCGTGCTAACTCAACTGAGGATTGGTGATCCCATTGGACACCCGGCCCTAATTTTGGGTCAATACCTACGACGTTGTCCGATTTGAAAATAAAGATCATAGCTGATTGACGTGTACCATGTCCTGGCCCCTTACAAAGAACGAGTAGGCATGAGCCCTAACATAATGATTGTGCATGCAGTTTCTTGACGAGGTGCTTCTTCACAAGTAGAAATATATATATATATATATATACTTTTAGTTTTTAGTATGTATATACATATATATAGTATATAAATATATTGGTGTTATTTGTGTATGTAGAGTTGTGTATATAATATCGAATTGGAAAATAATTACGAAATGTATTATAATGTGGTCCGACGCCTAGTTTGCACAACCAGCATTTGGAGTTTATGTTGTATACCTTCAAAGATCGTGATTATGTGCAAATTAAGCTTATGTACTACGTATCTTAAATTGTGTTGTTTTAGACCAATTTAATAAGTAGGCAGAAAAACAACTTAGTGAAGATTATCATTAATGAAAAACAAGAAAAAAAAAGACTTCAATTAATATGCCACAAAATGCAAACTTTGTAAAGTATAAACAGAACAATATATATTTTTCTAAATCATATATCCATACCAATCAACCCTCAAGATACCCTTAACTTTGCATTTTATTTTGAATGAACTGCCCTAACTTAATAAGACCAATTCTTTTTATATATAATTTTATGTTTTAATTATCAATTTTGCCAACTGCTTATATATGCACGTAAAATTATATATTAATTGGTACCTTCAGAATTGCTAAAATTATCTCAATACTTAAAATTTTCGTTCTGATTAAAAACAAGTGAATTCTTGAAAATCCATTCTGCTTCTAAGGAAACAATAGATAAAATAAAAAAAAATACTAGATTTATTCGCGTAATTATGAAATTATTTACAAGATTGAGAGTTCAAAAACAATTTTGTTAACATGCCATATATCTAAAAACCTATAGTATAAACGAAAAAAAGAAATATCACGATTTTAAAAATTTTGTACAAACATAATATCACTCACTCCCTTTAAAAAATATTTCTAATTACCTTCAATAATTTATGTTATACTCTACTTGTTTAAGATCTGTACATTTGAATGAATTTAGTTCTTTTATAAAGGCATACCTGGAAAAAGAATGTGATTAGACTCAAAGCTTTGACTTGACGGAAAGATCAAAAGGAGCCAGCCATTCGTTCAGAAGTGAGTCGTGGTGTTTATTAATTTTTCTTGTAAAAGTAACGCCCGAACCCTCAAAATATTGAAAAGAAAGCGAAAAAGTACATTTCAAAGGTGGCTAATTGGGCTCAAGCATTTTTAATAAAAGTTGTAAGAAAGGTCGAGAGCTCAAATAATCTGCTCTTTTGTGAGATCAGAAAAACCGTTGACAAGGAAATTACATCTGTTGAACTGGTGTTCGCGGAGGTGGGAGGGTAAAGAAAAGGGAGACTGAGGAAAGACAAAGGGAAAATGAATAAAAAAATTTCTCCCTGTGGTATGGGGTGGCCGTGTACAATTTGTATGGCCGGGTATTCTTTTTTCTTTTTTTGGCGGAAAAGGGGTTTGGCCTCCGTGTGTAATCAGGGCGTAAAACAGGTTGATTGTATAAAGGGGTGGCACGGGTTGGGACGAGGTTATTACATTATGAAGTGGCTGGGGCCAAGATCGGGAGCATATTGGGGTGGCGGCCTTCTGCATACACAAGGAGAAAGGGTCAATTACGGGGCAGAGGTTAAGCAAACCAAAACATAGAGGTATTGCTGGCTTAGTCTCTAGTGCACCCGAGATCTACGCTACCGCCTGAAGCCCTTTTTCAATTAAAATTTTATTCGAACTATTTTCATTAAAACAGTTATTTCATCATCATTCACTCAATCAATAGTCCTTGGATCTGACAATTTTCTATTATTTTCTATGCCTTTACTACTGCTAACCTCCTTCTTATACTTTTTTTAATGACACCGTTTTATGAAACAAATGTTGAGACAGTTCTGTAATAAGAGCAGAAAAATGACAGCCACCTTCTTTATTAACTTTAAATGTCAGCAGTTTGAATCAGACAAAAGCTTTATTTAAATTATCTAGGGCTTGCTAAGAGCATAATAAATTGATGTCGTCTTTGTTCACACTTGTAAATGTTATTCACACATAAAGACTTCTATAATAAAATAAAATCCAAACTAGTCTTTTCATATCAATTTATGTATATATGTATTTTTTGTAGACCATTCCGACATCTTAATGCTTTTTGTCATTTTAGAGCATTACTTTCTCTCCGGTCAACATTATTCATCATTTCATTATAGATGATTTACTGATTACTGATTTATATAATCCCAAATCTACATATGCATATACAATCATGCACGCGTGATATGCCTATCACTTCTTGCAGTCCACCGGCCAGCTTTTCTGATTTACAATAAATCACTGACAAGTGTCGAGAATAACCGGCGGTCTCTTCGAAACTCAGGTGGAGCCAGACCAGCTCTCAGCACAAGTGGCCGACGGCTTTGTCTAAACCCACCGGAGACTGCACGAAGACCCAGATAGTAGACCCCTTCGAGCTTGTGCATTTTTCAGGCTGAAGAAAAGGCTTTGGAACCATAAAACAAGGTGGAGGACAGCACGGAGTCAAACACTTTTAGGATGGTCTCCTTGTCCGCTCACAACCTGAAGTGACCGACGAAATTTCAAAGTGGTATAACTTGTCTTCCTTTCACTTCGCAAGAATGAATGTGCGGTAGCCGACATAACTTTTAACTAAACGTGAGGGCGAGGAATCTCGCCGTACGTACGTACATAATCGCGGTGTCACTCACACAGAGCTGCAAAAGTGAACGCACACGTTTTTCGACTCAGAGAAGGCGAATCCGGTTTCCTCGACTCTTTGAGCCACAACATTTGTCTCTCACCGAACATCACCCACTTCATCACAGCCAAGTCTTCCCGAAAAAATGAAAAAGAGGTGTCGTCGACGTACAGCAATAATATGATCGATCAGGAGTCACAGTTTCGATGCCGTTCAGTGCTATCGAGAAAAATGTAACTGAATAAGGAAATAAATTAGTATAATGAACAAATGTAACTGACTTCTCTAAATCCCAAACCGAGAGACCTACTCGTGGTCCAACCTGTACGCAAAAATTGCGGATATCATCTCGTTATAGAGAGTTTAGCCAACAGGTAGTGCAAAAAGGCCAAATTAGGGAACTCTGTGTGATCAGAAACTTAAAATGACCTGGAACAGAGAAAAAGACTTGACGGTGTCCCCCGACCAATTAGCCGATTGCTGAAAATGTAAAGGTCAAAAATCACCTTCAGTTCAAACAATTAATATGTAGGATCTATACGTGCGGCCAGTGTGTAAAGTGATTAATTTCACGCGTGAGTATGAAAAAGGTTTTTGTTAATTTCAACTTATTTATAAGTATAGAATAATAAACATCTTAGTTAAGTGTATATAAAAATTAGAGATAAGGCGACAATCAGTAACTTCGTCAAACTTTTGAGAAATGATATTTTAAACTTATTTCTAATGATTTGCAAGGTTTACAAACATATACAAACAATACGTATTAAAATACACTCAAAGACAAAAACCGAATTCAGGATGTATTGTACTGTTTATTTAAAACTATATGTATTTTTATCGTTATATTATTTATTTACAAAATACATAGGTATTTTAAATTAAACCAAATCAAACGAGATCAGAAAGTCATGAGTTTTAATAAAAACCAATTTGATTACGATGATCACCAAAACTTCAAGAAATCGTTTAGTGATAGATTTAAATTTACTAACAATTTGTTACATAGTTTTGCTCTTAATGCATTTTTAATTCTTTTTTTCATCACTACATGAGAATTGGTGATATGAATTACGGTCGAATGTAAATCCTGCTTTAGAGATGTAAGATTCCCGTGATCTTCGGCGAGGTGGCCGGGATGTCCTGCTTATATGCAAAGGTTGTTCGATGTTCCTACATAATTAAGGGGTGTCATTCCTTCGTTCTAAATAGAGAGAGTAGGAATGCATCATGGAGGGATATTGATCACTCCGTTACCCTACTTAAAGAACGGATCGTAAATAGGAAATAATATTTTTAAGAATGAGTGAGAATGAAAAGGAGTGTCTTTCGACCAGTACTGGTTAAGGGAGAAAAAAAAGTTAATTTTATCAAAATTAGGCAAAAGTCATAGAGCCAATGCAAAAAGAAATTATAAAATATAAGAGAGACTGATCTGGTTTAATTCAAGATAATAACAAATGTGTGGTGATTAGAGACCGTTAATCGATAATTATTCAGAAATCGTGAGATGCGATCTGGTGTGATGTAGGTTTCAGAAAAACATTTTCTTTATCATGCCAACGTTTCGATCTTTATTGAGATCATCTTCAGGGCTCAAAGTGTTTGTCTTCTGTGTAATTATGCCATTCTTGCGTGTCGTGTTGAGAGTGCCCAAGTGTGAATGGCACAATTACCCAGAAGACAAACAATTTGAGCCCTGAAGATGATCTCAATAAAGATCGAAACGATTGCAAGATAAAGAAAATGTTTTTCTGAAACCTACATCACACCAGACCGCATCTCACGATTTCTGAATAATAATAATTAAATGTTCAAGACCAGTCAGCGTGCGCGACTGTAAGGTTCTCGTATCATGCAAGAGAAATAGTACAAACAAGGTAAAACAGAAATAATATAAAATAAGGTAATTAATAACATAATGTAATTAGACAAAATAGTAAACGTACACCTCTCATGAAAATTGGTACCGGAGCGGGCGGGACAGCTAAGACTCGGTGAACTCGTTTTCAGATCGTCAGGAAGAGACGGCCGTGTAAAGCCAAAAGCCTAGCCACTTGGTTATAGTCTACATTTCAAAACTGCATATTTTTGGGGTTGAAATGACCTAGCTGTGGGACTAGGCGGCGAGCCAAATAAGGCTGAACCAGGTCCGCAAAGAAGACCCAAAAGACGATTTTCTAGGCTTGCATGTGCAAGCATAAGCTCAATGCTGTATACGGTATAAATCGTCTGTCACGAACTTCAGGGGACCATAAAATTTTGTACGTTATAAGCGGTATTGATTATATGCTATATCGCTTGTAGTGAACAGTTTGTTATACTTGAACATTTCATCCAAAAGTCATGTACGTTTATAGCAGTGCAGTTTTCATTATATAAGTAATTATATAATTAGTAATTATATAACTTATCCAAGTTTATGACGAAGTACAAAATACTAACCTGCTAAAGTAATTTATTCACTTATTATTTCAAAACATTGCACATATATGTACAAACGTGAATGGACTTATTTCACTATCACTGTAGTATGTAGTCTATTACCTATTTTGGCCAGTATTTTTAATTTTATGACACTTATTAAATTATTTGCTTGTTTTGGAGCAAAACGTCACCATTTTACTTGCAAGACTTCTCGCACAATCTCCCGATTCGATCCGAGAAATCTCCCCAGAAGTGACTTAGATCGTGATTTTTATTTATTCATTTTTTTATATTCGGAGGTTTTTTAAAGGCATTTAAGTTAAAAAACGGAGGAGAATCTTTCCTAGAATCAATAGGCGGTTGGGGTTAATTTTGCGTGCTGTCCGCTAAAACCGATTGCTCGTCATAATTAATCGGTTCTCTATTTTTTCCTTACGACATTTCACGAGACCGGAGATTTTAACGACGTTATAACCCGTCGTTCCTTATAACCGGTGCCGTTCTAAATAATTTCTACTGTATATGTATATGGGCGTAAGTGCTGTTTTTGAATAAAATAATTCTGACTTATTATGCGTCCAGTTGAATTTCTACGTAAGTTACGCTGTGTTCTGGGATTTTAAAGAACTGAAGAAAAAATTTATCTTACCCCAAAAATGTAATTTTGTTGAGAAAACAGTGTTTGTTAAAAATAATGCCCCCAATAGAATTGTATCTATCCATCAAGTGTGAGTAGAGTTTAAGCGACATTTATTGCATGCACCTACATTACATATTGCACATCAAAATAATAAATATTATAAGCATAATATACATATATTGTAGCTAGTATTTATCTAATAGGTACTAGATAAACAGTGAGGTAGATTGGATAAAACTAGTGTCTACTTCTTCAATAATCCTTAAAAATCGTTTAATCTATTTTACACAAACGAATTGCGTTAATCCTTTTCTGCAACAAGAATCATTTCCGAGGTATTAGACACCATTATTTGTAACTTCATTATATGGTTTTTCAAAAAGACTCATTAGCAATATGTTGTAGCAGGGTTTCCCAAACTTTTTAGCCAGCAGACCCCTGTCACAGAACAAAATCCAGGGCGGACCCCTCACATTCAAATATATTCAGTTAGAAACTTATAGTGTATGTAAAGTTTTATAAATTAGCCAGTCGATTCCTAATTAGATGATGAAGGAGAATGTCACTTTGAAAACAAACATTAGATTTACATACTTAACTTTATTTACAAAATCCGGAACATAATAATCATATTGAACAGAACATAGGTATGTAAAATGAGTCAAATTCAAAAAAAAGTCGAACAGTAATGATTAATGAATTATTGGGAAGAGTGATGTTGTTTTAGCCTGCACAATTTTGATATATGGTTTAATTTTTGATTGCTGGAGACGGATGCGGGTTCAGCATCTAAACAGCTTCGGTATTTAATTATGGTGGCTGTTGGTAGAAAAATCGGATTCATTAGGTAAGTTTGGACAAATGGAAGAACACATTTCGTTTTTTCAACGTGCGTTGAACTGTTTTGTTTTCCAGTCAGAGTCAAAAATGGGGGTAAGTATCGGACTCGAAAGTAGATTTCAAGGTGGAGTCTGAAGTAATGTCTATCAAACATTCGTATTCACTTAAAGATATACTGGTTGGCTTTGTCTAAATTGAAAACGGTTTGACGACCCATTCATGGTTCAGCAGCATGGCATCTGAGCTGCTGGGAAGCAGTGCTCAAAGGCCACCTTTCAACTTCGAAGTTGTTTACATATCTCATCTATAAACGCGCCGTATGCAAGCATCAGTTTCTTTTCTTTAAAAAATAAATCATTTAACACAAGAAAATACTTCACCTCTTTCTTCTCAACTGATTCAACCCGAAACTAAATTTTTCTTTTGAAGGAGTGAACTTGTCATTAGCAACGAAAGTTAAGTTACTCTTCCTCCTTGCCTTTAAAGATTCATCGCATTCATTTTAATGAAAATGTCTGATAAATACGACTTACGTATACATTACCATTATTCATCATTGAAAACTTTGGCCAATTTGACATTTTGGTCAAAGGAGAAATAAGACTTCAGAACTTCTGTATGGTGAAACAAAAAATGATGAAGGCTTCCATATCGTAATCATCATAGTATTGTGAAAAGACTTGACTTCAATGGCCGTGATTTGATATAACTAATAATTACAACAGACACATCCAAAACTTTCTTAAAAGAGTCTGGAATTTATTTTGTAGCTAAAGCCGGGAACACACTTACCCGATGCTACGCCATGCGACGCTACCCGATGCCTTGCCACGTTTTGGTAGGATGTGCTCATCTGCTCGACGCAAGCACACGTCGCGTACAGTCCACAGCGTTTATCACAATCGCAACACATCTTTTGTTCTTAATGCACTATTTTGAGCAAAACCTTGTAATAAATTGTTAGTTAAATTTTATGATCACAACCATCTAATAAATTGTTTGTTAAGCATAATTGTTTTAAATAAATTCACCAATTTCGTGGACCGCTTGACTAATTAATGTAATAATTAAAAATGGCAAAAAGGAGGGAAAATTCAAAAGGTGGGGTTGAGATGGGAAGTTAGTGTCACGATAGCTCAGGTGGTAGAGCAGCGGTCTGTCTAGCCGAAGATCGTGGGTTCGAATCCCGCTCGTGCCATTGACTTTTTTATCTCAACTAAAAACCTTAATTAATTGTAATGTTTTAAATAAAGTTACTCCTAACCATCATAATGTTTATAAAAATGTTTGTAAAAACTTGTGAATTTTGATCTCGTTTAATTTGGTTTACATTAAAATAACATGTTGTAATTAATATAACGACAAAATTACATGTACTTAGTTTGAAATAAACTTCAAAAAATATGAGTGTCCTGTTCTGATGCTACCCGACGAAATGTTGTAATTTTATGAGGAAAACTATGAAATAAATTGTTAATTAAATTTTATGAGCAAAACCGTGTAATAAATTGTTCCAATTTTAGTATATGTACCGCCGAAGGGAGTATAATAAATTGTTAGTTAAATTCATTATATCAAAAAATCGTATTCCGGTGTTTTGATTAATTTTCTATCAAACCATTAAAATAAATTTTTTAAATAATAACTAATTAATTTTTAATCACAGTTAATTTGGTTTATATTAAAATAAATATGTTGTAATTAATATAACGACAATAATACATGTAGTTTGAATAAAAATATGAGTGTCCGGTTCTTTTGTCTTCGACTATACTCGATGCGACCCGACTAAAATCTGGACAGTGGAGATCGCCGAGCGTCGGGTAGGTTAGCGTGGCATAGCATCGGGTAGATGGTGCACGGGGGTAATACAACCTTATGGACAATCGGAGTTTGGATTTAAATCGGGTAGCATCGGGTAGCGTCGCATGGCGTAGCATCGGGTAAATGTGTTCCCGGCTTATAGCATATCTGTAGAGAACACAATGACTGCTGCTGCAAAATAAAAATACTTTCGTTTTCTCTACTCATTAAAATTAGCTTTTTAATTTTATTTATCTACGTTTATATTTGTAATTATTAATTTTTCTCGAAATTCGCCGCGGATTCCCTAGTCAGGGTACCTTTTGTGAAGCTCCTTGTTATAGGATATGCATCGTACATGAGAACATGTATTGTCATTTTAATTCAATTATGATTTTTCAACACTAATCACTTGAGTAACGTGGATTCCCTCCTTTTAAGACTATTATCGTTGCTGGATCCTTCTTAACGAGGTCCCACAGGGCACGCTGGGCCGACGGGGAATTTGATCAAAGTTCGAAGGGCGAGAGCAATTAGTAGATGGACTGGACTGTTTTCCCTCTTTCACCACGCCCGCCCCCGCCCATCGGCTCTCTGCCCCGAGCCGTATTGATGAATCTGGGCCGGCCTCTTCATCAGACTAAGTACACCGGCGGTAATCCATCAAAGGCCGGCCTGCCTTCCCAAAACCGCTAATAATATTATACGTCGTGACCAATCACGAGTTTGAAACCTCGGCCGATTACTGTCAAATCCCTGTTCAATCATGTTCGCGTCGGAAGGGGCGTATTGATCAAAAACTGCTATCCGATTTCGTTATGCAACAAATGTGCGGGAGGGAGATGATGCGGATTCAACTGTGAATCTATTGAAATCGTTCAATCACTTGAATACTCAGAAGATCAAATTCATTTCTTTACATTCTATTTTTTATAGTGCATCACAAGATTTGTTATACAGGGTGACTGGCGATAAGTGTCGAAAATTTCAGGTGTGTGTACTCACCATATGCAACAAAACACCTCTTATAAACTCCTGACCAAATCTCAGCTGTAAAAAAGTAATTTCAGGTTTTCGTTTTTTTCGACTTAAGGCCACTAAATTGCTTATATATTTCAGAATTATTGAATGTAGGAAAATCTGAGAGAGGTAAACGTTTTAAATTTAAGGTTCTTTCTGGTGACACAAACCAGCTTTTTTTTAGTCAGTAATCTTAACTTCATAAGTTGAATCATAATCATAAATAAATAAATAAATTATTTGGTAAATAGATTAATCATGGTAAAACCACGATACGTTAAACAATAATTGTAGTCTTAAAAATAATACTGCTCGATAAAACATTAAGTAATTAAAGTTATGGTTATTTTATTTTTGTTTGAAATATTTTAGTAATACTAATTAATCTTTCTAAAAATCGTATAGCTGGCAAAGAAAAATTAGTGAAACTTCTATTGAAATGTTGGACCAGTGTGTGTGAAAAGAAAAGAAAACCACCACAGACAATTACCAGAAGACAGTTCATATAGTTCATTGCTAACATTGTGTTTTCTTTTTTTCTTGAATAAAACATTTATAACAATATCGATCAACGATAGAGATAAATGGATAGATAGAGAAGGAGAGAAAGTGTGTGAGTGAGTGAGTGAGTATGGTGAGTGAGAGAGTGAGTGAGAGAGAGAGAGAGTGAGAGAAAAAATTCAAATAGATTGAGTTAGAGATATATAGAGAGATGGTGAGTAAGAGCGTGTGTGAAAAAAAAAGAGAGGGAGAGAGAAGAGACAGATATATACAGTTACAGATAGAGGGAGAGAGAGAGAGAGAGTGAGAAAATAATATATATATATATATATATATATATTTACATATGACGGAACTTCTACACTTTGACGGTGTCGTACAATTGGCTCTAGTCCTTTGGTTTTCAGTCTTATTGGTGTATTCTGCTCTCTTTGTTTTTTGTATTACATATAATATTTTGTTACTATTACATTTTATATTCCTCTGATTCTGTTTCTTCTCCCATTGTCAAGCCACTCTCTCTCTCTCTTTCTCTCTCTCTCTCTCTCTCTCTCTCTCTCTCTCTCTCTCTCTCTTCTCTCTCTTTCTCTCCCTTCCTGTAATGCATATATATATATATATATTTAAATACCCTTCCGATCCTCATTTAGGTTAGTTATATATCGGAGTATGTGTAAAGGGTGTTAGAGGTCAAGTACTCTACTACCCTAATTGCGTGAATGGTATGTGAGCAAGAAGAGAAGAGAGAGAGAGAGAGAGAGAGAGAGAGAGAGAGAGGGAGAGGGAGAGGGAGAGGGAGAGTACTTATGTTTAAATATGGCACGCCTTGGGGCTAAAATGACTTATTGTTGACCCTGGGCCTAAATTCGGTGGCGGGACGAAGATAATTAAAAAATGTTTTGACAAATATATGGATATTTTACACAAAGGTGAGAGAGAAAGAAAGAAAAGGAACGGTTGAGTGCGTGTGAGAAAGTGTGAGAGGTTGAGGGAGTTCTTGGAAAGGTAAATAGGATATAATTTGTACTATTAATGGTGGTATATTGTTCTAATCTAAAAGTATCCCTTTATTACGTGAATTACATTTATTTTGTATCTTAGCATTAGAGTCAGTTACTATAATTACAAATTGAAAACGATGCGTTGCGGTCTAAACTGTTTTGCAGAAGGAAAATGTACACCACCCTCAGAGTCACAAGAAATATCTATAATATAAATTCTACGAAGAAAAATTTATGACAAATAATACGATTATCAGATACCTGGTATTCTGTTATTCGTAAAAAAGTTGATGATATTCGTTAATGTGGTTATAGTTGGGTGACTGTTGGCAAGTTGGTAGCCAAAAATGGTCGAAACTAACATCAAATCGCCACATAGAAACGAGATACCATGAGTAATAAGAGATCATTGATCAATTGAAGAAAAACATTTGGCATTGAGCGCTGTCAGGCTCCTACTGGCCGAGTGCACAGAAATCACATATGCATGACAATCCTGGTCTGGTTTGATAATTATCGAAGATGAATAATGAAAAACATTTCTATTAACAATGTTGAGACACACTAGTAGTAATTTAATTGACCGAGTTTTGTTCAAAAAAAGGAGAAAAACAACGTCGATTCACAACTTTGCGTGAATCTAGACGATTTGTATTCATAGGTTTTGAGCAGGTTGTTGTTTTCAACGGTGGTGTAGTTGAAGGGAAAGTTTTCAATAACGGGCTGTGTTCACAGTCTGTTGGGCTCAGAGATGTGATCCTCCTGACATGATTGTCAGCCTGGGACTTAGTATAAGAGGCATAGCGAAAAGACACTTATTTTACTCAAAGTGTTTTTCTCATCCGGTGTTAATCATAATGTCTAATGTTTTTGGTGCTGTCTAAATGATAGAAAAATATTGTTCAGGTAATGAACATTATATAAAGTGTAGTTAAATATTATGTTCATGGTACAACTTCAATTAATTAAAAAGCCGGCTATAGAAACTTCTTTCAACAAAAAAAGATTAGAAATTCGTTTTTAGTTATTGTTAACTTTATCACTTATCTATTTTGGTGCATTCGTACAGTTCAATAACATATGTATGTCTTTTTCACACAAACAAAGTTATGATTAAATTATTGCAAGCTCGTTGAATTGATAAATAATTCTATTGCATACTAACGTTGGCGTTATAAAATATAGAAACTAAAGTATAGTACAAAAAAGTCTTGAGAGAAAAATAGTAGAGTTGCAAAACTACTTTACTTTACTTTTATCTTTATCGACTTATTCCTTGATAGTCCAGAAATGTTTATAGGTAGGGTGTTTTCCAATTACAATATTTGCACTCTATTCCAAAGATTGTGAAAAGTATAGAAATTTTACTTTTAAAAATGTACACTCAACCAATTCGGATTCAGATCCTTACAATCCTGTTCATATCAATTCTACAGGGTTGTTGATGAAATATTAGGCACATACAAAGAGAAGAAAATTTGTCTAGGGCTGTTCATAGGCTGAAAAGTCCTTCGACTGAGTGTGGCAAGTTATTATTAATAAAACTGAACCGTCACTTTGTTGCCTACCTGGACCGCATAGTACAAACTCAGTCTTTCGGAATTAAATCGGGAGAAGAAATGATAAATTGAAGATTAATCTTTTAAAAAGGTTAAATCGGGAGGACCTCACGGCAGTGCAATGGGGCGTTTTCTCTACCTTCTCTTTTCAAGCGAACAGAGTCAGCAATTGATATTGAAGATAGAGAGTACAAGAGAACCCAACGGAGCCAGAAGTAGTTCACTTCATGTGCCGTAGCCTCGTTTCAAATGAAGTAACTTTTCTGCAGGAAGAACCGTAACATCTACAATATCGGTGCAATACGTAAGGCTACACTTGGATCAAAAACTAAAAAGGAAACTGTATACATTGTCACTCGGACTCGGCATCGAATGTACGCACGGAAACATCTCGCCAGTAAAACACGTCAAGAGACTCATTTAAATAATGATCATAAGGCCTATCTAGAAATACGATTGCATCGTATGGTCATCGGTATCTGATTCACTATTTAAAAAGGTGCAAACCATTCAGAACCATATCCTTTTTGCAAATGCTCCTTGGTATGATCGAAACCAAACTATCCACGAAGAGTTGGATATCCCTAACGTTAACACGGTGATGAAGAACATCTACAATCGACACAACCAAGCCATCATGGCACACCCCTACCAACTGATGTAAGAAAACTCCCTGAGCCAACCAACTCCAAGATCATAACACACACACAAAAAATTACAATAATTGTCATAATTTATAGACGTTTGACAGCAATCAGTCAGCCCTTGCACAACTGTCTTACCGATAGTTTACTTTTTGTGTTTATCAGTCCGCCAACTACTAATTATTTTTACACACAGATCCAATATATTCAATTGTAAAGCAAGAAACACACTTACCCGATGCTACGCCATGCGACGCTACCCGATTTTACCCGACGCCAATCCAAACTCCGATTTTCCATAAGGTAGCATTACCCCAGTGCACATCTACCCGATGCTATGCCACGCTAACCTACCCGACGCTCAACGATCCCCACTGTCCAGATTTTCATCGGGTCGCATCGAGTACAGTCGAAGACAAAAGAACCGGACACTCATATTTTTATTGAAACTACATGTATTATTGTCGTTATATTAATTACAACATACTTATTTTAATATAAACCAAATTAACTGTGATTAAAAATTAATTAGTTTTTATTTAAAAAATTAATTTTAATGGTTTAGTAGAAAATTAATCAAAACATCAAAATACGATTTTTTGATATAATAAATTTAACTAACAATTTATTGTACTCGCTTCGGCGGTACATATACTAAAACTGGAACAATTTATTACACGGTTTTGCTCATAAAATGTAATTAATATTTTATTTCACAATTTTGCTCGTACAATTACACCATTTTCGTCGTGTAGCATCAGGACAGGATACTCATATTTTTTGTAGTTTATTTCAAACTAAGTACATGTAATTTTGTCGTTATATTAATTACAACATGTTATTTTAATGTAAACCAAATTAAACGAGATCAAAAATTCACAAGTTTTTATAAACATTGTTTAATTATGATGGTTAGGAGTAACTTTATTTAAAACAATTAAGTTTAACAAAAATTTATTATATGGTTGTGCTCATAAAATTGGACTAACAATTTATTACAAGGTTTTGCTCAAAATAGTCCATTAAGAATAAAAGATGCTTGTGATAGTGATTATTGTGATAAACGCTGTGGACTGTACGCGACGTGTGCTTGCGTCGGGCAGATGTGCACATCGTACTAAAACGTGGCAAGGCTGGCGTACCATCGGGCAAGTGTGTTCCTGGCTTAAAGCTTGTTAGAAAGTAAACCGTCTTTACTTGTTTCTTGGTTGAAAAAGTAGCTTCTCGCTTTTCCATGTTTCACCATAGTGAAATTGATTCTCAGAGATTCTTTTTGATTTTGACCAACCATTCGGCCCAACGACCCGGCCTTTTGCATATGAAAACCCTTTTATAAAAAAAAAGATATAAAGGTAAAACAAATATGTGTTTGGTATTAAGGTGCTCCACTCGAGTGTTACCCCCGGGTATGTGCGAAACACTTACCCGTTCTCACTTACCCTTGTTTGTTCTGGGTACATTTTCTGCCACTTTTGTATTATTTTTAATCTACTTTCAATTCATACTGTTATTTTATGTAAATGAACAAATGCACGTGTCTTACATTAGATATTTGTCATCGACTATTTAAAACTAAAAGTTCTCTATTGGAGCAAATTCATTGGTAAATAGTATAAAGCAGGAGATGTAAAATAATTGATTATCACCATTCTTCTTTAACTTAATTTATTGTTCATTACAGACCTTTGTTTTCTTTTCAAGGAGAGTAAGTATATTTTAAAAAATAGGTAAAAAAGGACTTTAGTTTTATATTTACGTGATGATCACATTGAAACCGTCATAAACTTAAATTGTGATCATTATTGGATGCGGAAGCCTTGTTACAGTTTGCTTATAAAATGGATTGTTAATGGAATATATTATTAATTCATTCCACAGTTACAAGCATGCAAATAATATCTTATCTCCACCTTCTATATTCTTCGCGAATCATTACCAGCAAACTACGGAGTAACATAAACGAAAGTTTTATGAAATTAAAAAAATATCACGTGTGAAATCCAATCTAAAATAATTTCTAGGAGAGTGCGTGACGTGGCTGTAAAGTCCTGAACCATTGGGAATTTTCTTTGGTAACTTGATGACCTCAGGGTGTTAACAATAAAATTGCTTTAAAATACAATCCGATAAGAAGCCTTAATTTTGAAATACATTTCGAATGTATATTTGTATTTAAGTAAGCACACAAATTCATTAACAAATCACGCTTAATTCAGTACTGTACATGCAATGATAGTTAATTATACCAACCGAACCTATAAAATAAAAAGATACCAGCAATATACTGATTTTTCAATTTTCACAGAAATATAAAGTTAACAGGAATAAAAGTAAATCACAGAAAGTGAAGATTTTAAATGTCAAAAGTAGGGATGATGAATAAATTAGGATGATCGGAAATGACCAACAAGAAAAGTCAAGCTCCCAATTTCATAGAGAAATCTCACAATTTGATATGACTTGTTAATAATATGATTTTTTAGAACACTTTAAATACTTTAAAAAAACATTTGATACACAAGAATCCAAGGCTTTAATTATTCACCAACTCAATAATAAATAAACAAAATATTTAAAAAAGAAGGAAAAGTTGGTGGGTGGGAAATAAATTATCTTTTCTAAAGTAGGCGTTTATTTTGTCAGGTGCATTCGGTCTAATATAGACTATTTTCAGTTACTTTTTGTAAAACAAAGTAGTTTGACTGTTTGTTACATAGTTATAACTTTAAAAGTGGATATCTCGACGATTATGGACGTGGCGAGTAGTCTGTTAAGAACTTACTTTATTTTTAAAAAGTCACTGAAGATTGTCTGTATTGACCGAAACCGAAACAACATAACCTATTTTGGAAAAGTCAATTTATTTCCTAACCATCAACTTATTATGGAGTTTCATAAAATTAGGATGGACGCTATGAAAAAATTAAAAGATGAAAAGAGAAAGTCGCATTGGTACGTAGAATATTAAAGCAAAAATAATACATTAACAGTTCAAATACCTCTAACTTTTAAATTATCAAAAGAAGCTAGATAAATGTGCGAGGGGTGAAAAACCGTCAAGAGAAGAAGAGTGCCCAATCCCAGGCCCTGACCAGATATCTCGAAAGTTTTTGAAAAGGTCGACGCCTCTGGAGAACCCTTCAATCATAACTAAAGCCCTTCATTCTCCCCTCCCTTCATCCGGCAAGATAGTGAAAGATTAACCTGTGGGTCATGGTTTCAAAAGCTCTTCTTTCCATGAAGTCCCAGCAAACGAGAATGAAAAAATACATTTTAACTGTCAGTTGACTGTAGCTATTATTTCTCCTTAATTTTCAATAGATATTTTCTCTCGCTTTGTTGCGAATCGACCTGAGAATAGTTCCTGTCAAAAATACCCAAAGTCATATTTCAACGTTGGTATTGGCAAGAGGATCGAATTGAAACATCTGTCGCATCCCGCACATGCGCGAATATTGTTTTCCTGATTGTTTTCTACCCTTTACGCGCACAACCCCATTTGCACCTTATAATTTTAAACAAATCCCGACCGCTTGGTTAACCCTAAGATTTAAATTACAAAAATTATAAAGGAGTGAAAGAAATAAAAGGAAAAAAGGTCAAGCCGAAATCGTGAAATATTGAAATGAAGTGGTGGCGTGCTGAATTTCAACTCCAATTTTTGCCTCAATTTAAAGTACTTTGCTACGGACGTGACAGCAGAGGTTAGTCTTTAGTCTCGTAAATTGTGCTCCAGCTATTCCTCCCATACTTCGCCGCCACGTAATTGCAGGATGTAATCCACTTGTAAATCCGGCATACAAAATTTAACTGGCGAGGCGTAAAAATGTTTAAAACAGTTCTAACTTTATTCCACCCAGCCAGAGTTATCTCATTCAACCATTTATTGGATTACCAAGTTTTAAATAAATCATTTGTGGCTAAACAATGAGATTATATTAAAAATAATACTTTTTGCAGATTAAGATATGCATATCAACAAGAATATGAAGTAATTTTTCAACATATGCGCTACCTTTACCAAATATAATACGGCTAAACATTTGCCATGTTATTCGTTTTAATTTTTGTCGTTTCCGATTCTCCGTTACCTACCCTCGCTAGTTTTATGTCTGACAAGTTTCTTCATTTCGCAATATTCAGTAGCGGGTCTGCTCATTCTTTTGAATATATGTATTTATTGTTAGGTTTTATGTAATTGTTGACCAATTCCAGAAAAGTCTATTGACGTTCTTTAACCAAACAGATTAACATATTTAGTTTTAATTTTAAAAATGCAAATGTGATTGTTATTACGTGAACTGTTTAAAAATTATAATATTAGGTGTTCCAAAACAAAATTGGAAAAATATCAATATTAAAAAATTAAAACATCGATTGCCAAGATTTGAATTTTGGGCCATTTGTACAACGAATAATACTGACAGTTATTAAAAATGAAGCGTTTCACGAAAGAATAACAGAAATGATAAAACAAGCAATAAAAGTTAATGGTGCTCACTATCGTGTATGATAATCCAGTTTTTTGTAATATTGCAAGGTATGGATGTGGACAACATGTGGATTCAACAAGACGGTACCACATGCCATACAGTCCGATAGTCATGAGTCATTTTCTAGTCGTGTAATTTCCCGGTTTGGTGGTAAGAATTGGTCGCCCAACCCAGCATTTTAACGCAGTTGGACTTTTTCTTTAGGTTTTTAGAACTCTAAGATTTATTTCAAGTCAACGTTATTTTGCAGACTTCAACTTTTTAAACCGTATAAAATTACCCAACTGTTCTCTCAATAAATTAAAAATTATGAGCATCTAATGGTGTAATTCAACAATAGAAGTAAAACTTTACACGAAATGAAGTAATATTATGTTTGTAAAAGTATAAATGAATATTAAAGTTTATAGAGATTGAAAGGAAAACAATTACGTCAATAACTGTTTTTTAATATATAAAATGCTATGCTACCAAATTTTTTCAATATGGTGCGTTCTAATAAAACGTATTATTAACTTTAGAACGTTACGTAACATAATTTTAACATAAAATGATGCAGGAGAGTGAATTTCTTTTTTCGTTACTATCAATCATTGTCAAATAAATAAAATGTGCCACTTCTCGTGGGAGACTAAAACATAAAATTGATACTCCGGTCGAGGGTGAGCCGGATAGAAATGAGAAGAAGTCGAAAAGCGCCCTGCGTCGGCCGAGACAGTTAATACCTTGGGATTTGTCAGGGAGATAGCAGGTGATTTCCGCCCTTACAAGCTAAGATATAAATCTCGAGGGAGATCTCTAACAACCCCGTGTCCGAGTGGTCATTTACCAACTTGATATCTAAATCAACTCAACTAGACAAATGCTAAAGATCCTAACAGCCAATTTGATTTCCACCGAATTCATGGCTTTCAAATTGTTAAAGAGTAAGATGCATAGATAAAATGGGAGAGAGAAACGGTAGAATGAAAGAAAGTTAATATAGAAATATAATAGGTTTGAAGAAATGGCTTCCTTTAAATTACAATAATGCCAAATATAATGCTTTCAAATAAGTCGTATTTCTCTTTTTTACTATTTTTATGGTTGTTGTTCCACATCTCTTTTAATTTCGCAATACAGTGTGCCCCATTTAAAACACTTCATTTGTAAATATCTCCGATCTATTACAATACAAAAAAACCAAACAAAAAGAATTTTTTTTACTACTAGTTCATAAAAATGGCGTATAAATATTAAACTGGACCATCACATCTCATTTACTGGTGCCACTCAAAATCCAACCAGTTGACAGTATTGATTTATGTGCAAAGATGAATGAGAAATGTGTGCTGGATTATCGTTTTCTTTCCTGAATCCTGCTTTTTCATAACAATACTTTTTCATGGTCAACCTTAAATTTATTAACAACCAATTTAACTTTGTATTATTTACATTTAGTTATACAATGAAAGTAATCAACTAAAAATCTTTCAATCACAAATCTGCATTAACATCATTCTTTCGAAAATGTAGAAACTATTATTTATAATTACTGTTTTATTATTATAATTTTTTAGTTTAGGTTTCGGTTTCATTTCTTTCACTCTCTCNCGAAATATGTGATAAAAAGATCAATGTCATTCGAACCACTGTCTTCGGAACTGTACCCCGACGCTCTAACCACCTGAGTCACAGTTACTTCGTATATATTTCAATAGTTTTATGTTATACAATTAATATATATGTAAACGTGAAGTAAAAAGCTAAAGAACTTGTGATTGGGGCATCTAAAACGGGACACCGTGTATTCTAAACCCGCATGACTGACGAGAGTTGCAGAAGCATCGACCTAACAGGCCCCCAAGGGCAGACGCAAGCAAATACATTACACACTAATAAATTAGTCGTTTATATTCAAATTATTCAAATAATTTAAGAAGAACAAGAAGAAAATTAACACTTCAAGATTAATTCTGAAAATTCGTCGGTTTAATCTGTAGTTTCTGAGGGAATAAATCTTGTAGGTGAATCTGAATCTTTCCAATTCCATTCAATTTTTGTATTCAACGGGAACGAATTTAGCTTATATATTTGTTGTATTGATAATTAAATTTCCCACTATTCCTTCTCTGTACTGAATTACCATCTCATGACCTAATGAAATAGTCGATGGAGTATTAAATGTAGCTACGTGGAAAGTGGAATCTTTATCCTACCGTAAATGTATAAACTATCATTATTGATTAAAGACTCTTCAACTGGTTGCTCGGTCTAGGGAAGGAAAGATGAAAACAGAGGATGGTTTAATACATCCCACGACTAGACACGTAGATCAGGGTTAACTTGGTCGAAAACAATCTTCTTACGATTAACTAATGCTGCGTCTTTTGCCAATTGCTGACTAACCGCTCCAATTGTATGCAATATATACTGGAATTAACGGTTAATAAAGAAGCCCTTACAATCCTACAAGTGCAAAACATTAACTTCTTGGGGTGTAACCCGATTTTTGGAATGTTAATAGTGCCTCGCTGCGTTTATTTATTTATTTAATTACTTTTTTGATGGTTTTTTTTACATTTTCCTCCCTGACCATTTTTGTAAAGTACTTTCCGTCCCCAGTTATTAATCGTTTTAAATAATGGGTCGTTTAAATTGCGTTTTAAGAAGGAGTCGAAGATGGAGGTACATCCCAATAAATTCTTCTCAATTAACTTATGGAAACCCCATGTATCGATCCGCCAAATATATTCAGCCGCTGTTAAACACTTGTAAGAAATATAGTCTTTGCGATGTTTCGTGTTATTTGAGTCAGAAGTTCGATTTTGGTCATCAATGGTTGAAGGCTGAACAGACGGTTTTGCGACTGCCAGATCAAAATTTCCGCTTGCGATAATTGGAAAGTGCTTGCTGCTCGACTCTCCCAAGCGGATGATTGTGATCCACAGGTTCAAAATTGGAAATTATCAAGAACGATATTCCCGCAATCTTTCCCGTTAGGTTAATTTGGGCAATTTCTGAAGAAGGTGTTTTTATGAAATTGAAATGATATTTAAACAATAATCAGTCCGTGAACAAAGCCCATTACGGGGATTAAAAAACGTTATGTGAAATAGGTTTCCCAGATAATTGTCCCTTTTGACGGAAATCCGTCCAAAACCGATGTTGATCACATGATATTGGAAAGAACAAGGTTCAACAGTTCTGGGTTTAAATGATCACGATTATAATGAGATTTTGATATGTTTTTTGTTTATAAACAAAATTAAAAATCTCTACATACTGGAACTCCAAATTATACATCGCATTTGTTTTTATTAGATTATGTTTTAAATTACAACTAAGAAGGATAAAATCAATATTAAGGTATCGTTTATAAAAGTCAAAATAGCTTCCTGCAACCGGAAGCGAGGTTAATTCCGAACTTTATTATCAAAATATGAATTTGTGGATTTAAGTCTGCGCCTCTCTTGAATTCTGAATGAGATGGGCGCGTGATTAAAAAGCGGTTATTCTTTGTGGATTAATTTTAACAAGGAAAAGAGAAAGGATAAACGTAAATCCTCAGCCATGGTATTAAGGGAGTTATTAAATTTAATATTCTACGGTACTTTATACTCTCGGATTTTACCGATAATAGTCAAAATATATTATGTCCTTACATTTGTTATTATTACTTTAAGTTTCTGTTAATTTTGCGATTAAAAAGCTTTCAATTTTTAATTTAAATCGTGACTAAAAACGTTGCTTTCATGTCTGAACTTCAAAAACAAATCACAAGTTCACAAATAATTTGGTAAACCATTTAATTGCATGGTATTTACTGGCCTAATTGCATCTACGCTTTGCTTTTGATTTTCTTTATTTCTATTTTAAGAACGTTTTATCATTTGAGACATATTTTCTATGATTTTAGTTTAATAGTTATTCAGATATCATGAGATGCGGTCGGGTGTGATGTAGGTTTCTTAAAAACATTTTCTTTGTCGTGCCAACGTTTCGATCTTTTATTGACATCATCTTCAAGGCCTGGGATTTACAAACAATGTTTACATTTAACAAATACATTTAGGATTTGAAAAAGTGAATTGATACAATGCAAAATATATTTTATATTTAAACAAAGTATTTCTACTCACTCAAAGTGTTTGTCTCTCTGTAATTGTGCAACAAAATTGTCTTTTATATACCGACTTATTTCTCCACCCCTCCAAAACCAAACATATATAAACATAAAACAACAAAATCTCACTGGCAAGGATGGCACAATTACACAGAAGACAAACACTTTGAGTGAGTAGAAATATTTTGTTTGAATATAAAATATATTTTGCATTGTATAAATTCACTTTTCCAAATCGTAAATGTATTTGTTAAATGTAAACATTGTTTGTAAATCCCAGGCCTTGAAGATGATCTTAATAAAAGATCGAAACGTTGGCACGATAAAGAAAATGTTTTTCTGAAACCTACATCACACCCGACCGCATCTCACGATATCTGAATAACTATAGATTAACGCTCACTAATCTCTACACATTTTAGTTTATGTTGGAGTCACAATTTAAAAAAATTATTAAAGGATTTAAAAACTTTTTAAATTTTTTAAATTTTTTTAATTTTTAATAAGATATCATGTTAATTTTTAGGCATTGTTATTGAATAAAATTTTAGTTATATTAACAAATATGTATGAGGAAATATTAAATTGACTGTTCTATACTAAAAATACATGAAAAATAGCTGATTTTAGATTGAAGTTACGAAACCTATTTTTTGGCTTCCCCATCGCATATTCTTAACTGAATGGCAGAAAACCGCAATCCTGTAATCTTAAGATGTAAAGATAAGCATTTAGAATTTCGGATGAGCAACGTAATAAGCAACAATTTCTCTAGGAACGGGAGTAATTAGTGGCTGGACGTAACTGCTCGGCACTGCTCCCGCATCGAAGCTCCGGCTCTATCTTCTTGTGCAATTTAATCAGAACGGCCTGCTTCAACCAATCCTGGCTGAATGTTACACTCGGATAAGGTTTAATTTGGCGAGAAAAGTTGGGCGGGAGACTGTCGACTGGATGGGACAATACCAGAGAGCAGAGCTGCTCGTTCTCAACTCCCGTTTCTTCGCCCTCGGCTAAACTAACTTAACCACGACAACGGCCTTATAACTGTGGCGGGTGTTTAATTAACTTTTATGTCCAAGGGCGATTTATTCTTTCAAGCTTTATGTGAGGCCAAGATCTACTGTTATTATTGTACTCATGAAATAATGAGTAAAGCAATTACTATTTGACAAGATTTTTATTGTGATAATAAAGGCACCATAATATTATCAAATAATTATCAATGTAATTTAAAAAGGGTTAAAAAAATTAAATACATTATGCTTAGTCAACAAAATAATATTTGCATTCTCTACAAAGTTAATTCCTCTTTTATCATTAACCCACTCTCTCACCTCTCTCTCACTCTCTCTCTTTCTCTCTCACTCTCTCTCTCTCTCTCTCTCTCTCTCTCTCTCTCTCTCTCGATTTCTCTCTCTCCCTTTTTCACCCTCCTCTTCCAACAAATATAAAATACTACATATTTAAAATATTGAAGATTTTCAAAAATTAGTGTTGTGACTTTAATATAAAAACAATAATGATAAAAGAACCACTATTTATAGCTAATAAAATTATATCTCTAATAGTTTCCATAATAAAAATATAAGACCTTTTTCTAACAATAGAACATTTCTTACATAGAACAAATTGCAAAAATTCGTTTATCATAAAATGCATGTTATTACTGCTGCCCTCAGAAATAAAAAATGTAACAAAATAGTGTAAATTCAAACAGAATGCAAAAATTACTTAATGAATAAATAGTTATAATTCAATTTTTGCAAACAAGAATGCACTCTAATAAAGTATTATTAATTATTAGTTTTTTCTTTTAGTTCTGTATTTGTCAAATATTACCATTTATTAAATCCATTATTGTTCGTGGTCTGATTGACCAATTAACTTTTTTCAATTAATTAATATTTATGAAAGGTATTGGTTGATATACCCACGATCTTCGGCTAATACGCCGCTGCTCTACCACTTGAGCTATCGTGATTTGAAAAATGGCAAAAAGGAGGGAAAATGCAAGAGGTGAGGTTGAGATGGGAAGGTGGTGCCCGAGCGGATCGAGGTCACGATAGCTCAAGAGGTAGAGCAAGGCCGTATTTGGCAGAAGATCGTGGGTTCGAATCCCGCTAGTGACACTGACTTTTTTATCTTGACCAATACCGTTCATAAATATTAATTACCATTTATCCATTTATGTTTACTGGTCTAATTGACCACATTAATTATTTTTTTATGTATAGTCTTGGTTGAGACGTAAAAATTAGTCAATCAAGAGCGGGATTTGAACCCACGACCTTCGGCTAATCATTTATATATATTGTCTTATAATTTATATATATTTACATACATTGAATAAACTTGTCTTTTGGTCTTTATCTTTGTTTAATGTTTTGTTTCCTGTTTTATTATTATTATTCATTTTAAAGGGCCTTTTAACCGGTAAGGTTATATCACGACTTAACATTTTAAGCTTCTAGCTTAAGTTAGTTTCTGAATACTATGAAACTCCTAACCTTCACGCACAAAGTAATTATTATTACTATTCTCAATAATAGTAATAGTAAATTTTTGCATTTTAGTAATATAATTGTCATCATTGTAATTTATATAGATAAAGATTGTCCTATTTAAATAACATTTATCAACGTACCATGTATTTGTATTATTTTACATTTTGATTTTTGTTTTATCGATACCTATTCCCTACAAATTTCTAAACTTACAACAATCACAAAAATATATAAAAAATTATCTTGCCCAATTGTTAGTATAAACAAGAGCAAAACAAATTATTTTCATTATAAATTTTAATTATAAAATATATTATAAAGACCAAAAGAAACTATATCACAATAAATATATAATGTTAACTTTATCACTCACATTAATTGTTAAAAAAGTTCAAGAGTCGTAACTTTGCGTGATTAAATAAAACCATCAATCAATCTCTCAGTCTNTATATATGTATATATATTCATTTTTGTGAATACTATAAATCTTCAAGTAGATAAAAATAATATATGAACCCAATATAAATCGTTAGAAAATAAAATATAACTTGTTTGATGTATAATGCATTAATGTTAGTCATCAAGTAGATAACAATATAGATGACATCCAAAACAGGAACCTGTAACGAATCTCTCACGAGTAAGCATGCAATGTAGTTACAAATAATCTGTTATTATTATTATTATTTTATAGTATAAAACAATGAGAAGTGCAAAAGTCCTAGATCTTAATGTGAATTATTACAAAAACAATGCAAAAAAACAAACAAGAAGCAATAATTCTATAAATCCATGATGGTGAAGAGGACGCAGGTCAAAGCATCGGAAGCTCTACAAAGAGAATAAATTTATATTTCGTATGAGTTCTCTAATTACAACTCTATCTGTTTCATTCTCTCTTTGTTTGTTTCTATTTTTTCATTCTCTCTCTTGTTACTAAATAACGTAAATTTTTAAGGGACATAGCAGAGTGACGTTCATGATCGGTAGGCAGCATCTGCTGACTAAAAATAAACTTTACCTATTAGAACGCGATCGGCGAACCTAGCCAAACGTATGTATACTGGATAAACATTTACTTTAACGGAATTAATTAAAAATACTAATGTAAGCAACTGGAAAGTGCCAGAGAATAAACTCAAAAGTAGATAGCTCCTTTAGAATTCCTTTAATATTAAAGGATCCGTCCAAACCGTTAAGAACCGACGTTAAAAAAAAGTTGCTCTTCCCCTCCGACAAATATTTGTAGTTAAGCTTGTAGCCCGCAGAGTTGACGGAAGCTAATGTTGTGGAAAGCCCTTCTTCTCGGGAGCCAAGGCAGTAAAGTGGAGCGGGTGGCAGCTCGCCCTTTTTGCATAAATGCATGAGCCCCCGCCGCCGCGCCGCCAGTTCCTGGGCCGCGGGATATTTTTATCCTGGCCAGTCGTCTTATCCAGATAAACAACTCGATTTAATTGATTCCACCGAAGGGATTTACGTTTCAGTCACGGATTACAGGTTGGCCAGGTATAAACATCAGGTGTTGACACGCAGTGACTGTGGAATGCTGGGAAATATACCTGATCAATCCCACTTTTATAACAACTTTAAATTGGTACATTTTTTAATAGAATTTTCAATGATAGACAAAATAAATAATTATATGATCAGATGGACAACAAATTAACATATTTTAAATATATTTCTATATTTATGTTAGATAGAAATATAATATAAAATATAGTTAGAACTCACTAGTTTTCGTGGTCCGCTTGACCAATTAATATATTTGAATTAATTAAGGTTTTTAGTTGAGATAAAAAAATCAGTGGTTTTATCAAATTCACTAGTTTTCGTGGTCCGCTTGACCAATTAATGGCAGAAAGGAGGGAGAATTCAAAATTTGGGGTTGAGATGGGAAGTTCGTGTCCGGGTTGATCGAAATCACGATAGCTCAAGTGGTAGAGTAGCGGCTATCTAGCCGAAGGTCGTGGGTTCGAATCACGCTCGTGACACTGACTTTTTTACTTCAACTAAAAACATTAATAAATTGAAACATAGTTAGAACGTTTAAACGTTTGCAGAATAGCGAAATATTTAAGTGAATTACATTAGATAATTTATAATCTTTGACCGACCGAGGTTGGCTCATGGACATGTTATTTATTGGATATTTTTAAAGAAAAATATACGTTTTAGTTAAATAAAAATCAAACTTAGGAAAACACTTTTACAAAAATTGTTGCTATGTAAACAATGAAGAAAATATTCATTTCAGTGTGGAGTATTTCCTCCTCTTGTGCTATCCCCACTTGCATTCGACGTGGCATCGATTTTACGAGCTTTTGAATGTTGGGCTGTGGAGTATTTTCATACTCCTCCAACGGCGCCATTCTTGCAATTCCTGAAAATTCTCTGGCATCACTGGACGACATTTTACTCTTTTTAACAACTCGGTCCAAAGGTTTTTGATAGAGTTTAAGTAGGGACTACATGCTGGCCAATACAAACATTGAATTGAAGCCCGTTCCAAGGAGTCGCCAACGATCCTTGCTGTATAGGGCCTTCCATTGTCATATATAACATTAAAACCGTGGCCAATTAGTGGCATATGAGAAACGACTTCTTCTGATAACAGCGTAGCTGTCCATATATCGCGCAGCTGTGGTTAACCCTCGATGATGATCAGGGTTGTGCGACCTTCCATAGAAATGCCTAAACCATATACCACCTCCTCCACACTTCTCCGGAGTGAAAACGTTGCGAGGTATGACTCTCCTGTTCTTCTCCAAACCCTCTCTCGGCCGTAAGAAGACCTCAAACAAAACCAAGATTTCTTCCGAAAACATGATTTTAGACCAATATTGCTCAGACCAATTGATGTGATTACTTGGAAACTTAACCGAACTGTTCTTTGCCTTGTCAGAAGTTCTCGCTGCTTGAACTCATTATCGGTATAATATCGATTATGGTGTTTATTCGAAACAATAAAACGCCCTCTGAGATGTGACATGATAGCGACCAGATTCATGACTACTAAGTAACCTCTAGTATCTTGTTAACGATGAAAGACTATTCGGACCCAAGACCCCTTATTCTGGGAATGTTAAGCACCCTGTCCACATACGCTTGATTTTTTCCAACAATGGTATGATTCTAGCTGAATCTGTGTCGCTTAAAGTTTTCCCACAACCAAATTTGAAATATAAAAATGACACAATCAAACCACCGGACCTTTAGAAAGAATCACTACTATTTAAAGATTTATATACAAAATCATTTTATAAACAGAAGTGGAAGATTTTATATGGTTTTATTTACCTTTGAAATGGACCAAATATTGTTGTGAGATAATCAATGGAAAATTGTCTAAGAGACAATTAAAAATATCAACGATGGCCACTTTTTTCTGCATCTGAGTGTAGTTTTTATAGAAAATAATTTTTTTTTTATTTATTGGCCTTATGATCTTGCATATTAGCCATACGAATTCTTGCGTGTTCGTGTTTAGTTCGAGAGAAATCGGTGACACACCCACGTGCCGTAAAACGGTCTTCGTCGAACAGACATTCTTGACGTGATTAATGTGAGAAGTAAGTTGAAGGGCTGGTGACAGTGCTTGTTGATAACACGGTGACGTCATACAAACTCTTAACACTTACTAAGCTCCCTTGAGTCGCCTTAGAGCTTAGTGCCTAGTCAGACGGCGTGATTGACAAGCAGCCACCTCCTTGATTTATTATGAACGTAGGGGTCGAGAGGAGATACGAAAAAGAAAAATCACGTTGATAGTTTGATTTTCATTCTGTTTACACTTTAATTTATATGGGAAATCAACTAATTGCACATATTTATTAACAGACAGTCCTAGTGATTGTCTTTTTTTAATTTTTATGATGAAATAAATGGTGTGTATTTACTGTTGTTGATATGGGTGATCATGAGCTCGTTAAAGTTGAAAATACTGTGCCTTTAAATAATGAAAACCTTGCAAAATATTTATTTAAAGACATTTAATAACTTGTCATAATTTAAAATAGATGAGCCTTTAATTGAATTTTTTACAATTTATTAAATGCACTTTAATACACACCCGGATTAAGGAATTTATATAAAAATTATTAAAAGGAAACAGATCTCGGCTGTAATTTTAACACACATACCTCGACGATGGTCTGTGTATGTGGGAGGGGGGTGTATGTACCGAACTCGTGTAATGTGAGATTTCAAAGGTGGTAGACGTTGCAGATGTAATAATGTAAAAAAATCCTTTCACCCTTTTACTTCAAAGAGTTCACGTTTTTATAGCGTTAAAAACGCCCGTCGTGACGTTTATATTACATACAGAATGTGCTTTTACTGACAGGTGTACGTACTAAGAACAAAATGTATTCTCCACGTAGCCATCTGACTTTTATTTTAAAATATAAATAGCAGGAGATTCTTTCTATCCCTCAGTAAATGTAAAGAATACCATAATAAAATTATTTTAATTAACGTAATAAAAAATAGCAAAATTTTTGCATTAATAACGTATACACACATATATATAATAAGAGTTTGCAGGAACTATGTTTCCATCGTAAATTGTGTTTGCAATGTTATTAAACTGCGTAATTGGATTTTAATCAAATGTTTTTCACATTAATTAGTTTTACTAGGCCACCCATTTTCAGAGAGGGGTCAAAGGAGATAATAACAAGTCGCAAAAATAAAGTTAAAAAAATCATATTACCTTTAACCCTTAATATGTTTCTTTAATGATCCTAGCTACCTAATATCCCGGTTCCTATTTCTAATTACGCCTCTTAGGAAAACATCATTTTGTGGACTGAAGTTCCTTATTTTTTTCTATTATAATGAATACTTATTTTTTTGCCCAAGACTATTAAAAATGTTATCGTTAACTTTTTAACCCTTTTTAAAATTAAGATTGCAATGCAATTGATTACGAATGCAGCACAAACTTATTTACACCCTATTCAAAGTTTTTGTTTTAAATGAAATGTCGTCAAATCTGTCTATACTTAATCTAACGAATAGTGCATACCTTATCAAAGTTGTGTTAACTACTTATAACACTAGTACAAAACCTACCTAAAATTATTCTTATTTTTTAAACCAGCAATATTACACAGACAAACAGATATTGAAAAACCGCTGATCAAAGGAAAATTAGAAAGCTGCTAATGAAAGGGCCGTGAAATAAGAGAACTCAGTCCCTTTAGGCTCATCTTCGATTTACACACATATCAGCTACTTGCAAATTAAAGCATAAATCATTCTTTCACTTTCAAAACATAAATTAATTAACGTAAAACTTTACAACGTTTTGTGCAGAATTTAATTTAACTTATTACCATTTAGGAAAAAAGACAAAATACTGTTAAAAAACAAGCACGGACAGATTATTTTTAATCAAAACCAACGTCAACAGTACATTGTCTTCAATTTCATTTGACTATATTTTATGAATTAAAAAATGAGAGACTTCTTTAAAGTTTGTGCACATTTTTGTACATATATGTTTTAGTTAAAAAAAATTAATAAAATATATTCGAAAAAATATTCAAAAGGGGTACAGCGGAGGCAAAGTGCCTGCGGTTCTGGGTTCCGGTGGGAAATCAGATGAAAAATAAACATAAAAGTTTACGATATATCATTATTATTTGACAATTAATTAAGGTTTTTAGTTGAGATAAAAAAGTCAATGGCACGAGCGGGATTCGAACCCACGATCTTCGGCTAGATACGCCGCTGCTCTCCCACTTGNAGCTCAAGTGGTAGAGTAGCGGCGTTTCTAGCCGAAGGTCGTGGGTTTATATATATATATGTTACAACAAACGTTTGAAGAAGTATTAAATGTGCTAACATTACTAACATTGAATCATTATTTTTTTGTAAAGATTGTTAGAAAAATTTTCATTGATGATTTGATCCTGAGGTCTTGTAATTTACAGAGAATTGTAGATTTTAATGATTTAGCTAGCTTATAGGGTGAGTGTTCACTAAGAAACATCCATACTAATCCTAAAGATAAGTTCACTAGTTTTCGTGGTCCTCTTGACCGATTAATATCTTTCAATTAATTAAGTTTTTCAGTTGAGATAAAAAAGTCAGTGTCATGGCGGGATTCGAACCCACGACCTTCGGTTAGATACCCCGCTGCTCTACCACTTGAGCTATCGTGACTTCCATCCACTCGGTCACTAACTTCCCATCTCAACCCCACGTTTTGAATTTTCTCTCCCTGTTGCCATTTTTCAAATGTCGTGTAATCTATTGGACTCTCGGCGACAAATGAAATGGCCACGGAGAGTTTTAGTGAAGGGATACTTCATTTTAACTTTTATCTTAATTAAAAACCTTACTTAATTGAAAAGGTATTAATTGATCAAGCGGACCACGAAAACTAGTGAATTTAACATGTTAAAAATGACAAACATGATTTGGAAAATTCAAAAGGTGGGGTTGAGATGGGAAGTTAGTGTCCGAGTGGATCGAGGTCACGATAGCTCGAGTGGTAGAGCAGCGGCATATCTAGCCGAAGATCGTGGGTTCGAATCCCGCCGTGACACTGACTTTTTTATCTCAACTAAAAACCTTAATTAACCTAAAGATAAGGTTGACAACTCTGACCTATACATATAGGTTATACGCAACTTTTTACGAAAGCTAAAAAATATATATATATATTTAGAAGTAAAAAAATAAATTAAATATAATAAAAAGTATTCACAACGACGAGCCGATGCCGAGATAAAGCTAATTTCTAAACGCTTTCCTGGAGCCCAAACCAAAAAAGTAGAGATTTTTAAATTTCTTATTAAAATGACAGACATAATTTTTAGAAAATTTATTTGTTTGAGGAAACAATAGGCTAGTATACGTTGAAACCACGGCGTTTTAGTATAAGTACATTACTGATAGAGATATAGTTGTAATGTTCGATTACAGATGAGACAGCCGTTTAGAGAATAGGCAGAATTTATGTAGATTAAAATGTATGCAGTACAATAACTACGTAAATATAGTCGTCAGCTTTCTTCAACATTAAGTCTCGATCTATACGAAACCAGTTCGCGTGAGACAAAACTTGCGTTGATGCCGGCTGAGATACGAGGGTTTGGCGGCTGCATACGGCCGTTTATGATTGGAAGAAACA
Organism: Cimex lectularius; assembly: GCF_000648675.2. NCBI lineage: Eukaryota > Metazoa > Arthropoda > Insecta > Hemiptera > Cimicidae > Cimex > Cimex lectularius. The sequence goes on from NW_019392651.1 coordinate 1,059,443, forward strand.
TGATTAGCAGAATGAACAGAGCTATCTCGGCAATGGGGCTGAGATGCCTCGCGTGAGAGGAATCACTGTCATTTATAAACTGCTTATGCCGAGAGCTACGCTGCGGCAAACAAGTGGTGAAGGAAGGGGACTCGAGACACGCAACTTCCCCCTTTCACAATCTGCCAGAACCCTATTCTCTTCTCGAACAAACTAATTCCTTTACCCAACTAAAAAATAACCAACTATTTTTTTATTATTGCCGAAATAGAAATGTTTTGAAAAACAAAAAATCCGGACACTCGTATGTTATTGTGTATATTAATTTCAACATACTTATTTTAACATAAACCAAATTAAACGGGATCATAAATTCACCAGTTTTAATAAAAATTATTTAATTATGAAGGTTTGGACGAAAATTCACAGCAACACCGGAAAATCATTTAGTGATAGAATAAATTTAACGAATAATTTATTACCTGGTTTTCTCTTAATAGCGCTCTTAAGGGGGTAGATTTCGAAGGGAATAAATGTATAAGTAATAATGACCTAAAATTATTGGTTGCCCTTTTTTGTAATCACTTCCTTGTGAAATAGACGGTTCCTTTAAATTTCTTTTGTTTTTATACCACTACTTCCACTTAATTACAAAACATTAGTATATACCATGTTTCTCAAACCTATGTGAACTTAACAAACTCCGGGCGTCAACCAAACGCCAATTCAACCAAAACCAACTCCCAATTCATCCAAAGATTCCAATCAAAGGCCATAACAAGAATAGAACTCCTTATTATGTATCAAACATCACCCTACATCTCAGCTCTGAAAGTTTGTTAACATTTTAAATCAGAAAATCAAACAGCGATACCTAGATCAAAAAATATTTTTAAAAAATTTGCTTGTTTTTATTCGCATAGCTTCACACACTGGTACGATCGAAGGGTTGGGACTTCCCATTTGAATTGCAGAGCCATTTCACCAAATGTGAAGGGATAAATACAAGTAAAAATCGAGTTCCAAAAAGATCGCTAGGCTCCCTCCGTGAGACCCAATTCTTTTCGTCCTAAATAAAATAAAAAATAAAAATTTAGAAACCATCGTGAGGTGCTGGCAATAGCCCTGGCAGATAGCCGGCCGAAAAAATTTGCTCATTATTATGCATAATTTTCGGTTTACCGGTCACATAAGAGAGAGCGAATACTAGAGATATAATTAAATTAATAATTATACACCACTAAAACATCAAATAACTGACTTAATGGACAAAATAAAAATACAACACTTACTAAAATCTTTCCTTAATTAAGGTTTTTTTGTTGAAATGAAAAAGTCAGTGTCACGAGCGTGATTCGAACCCACGACCTTCGGCTAAACGCTACTCTACCACTTGAGCTATAATAGACTTCGATCCACTCGGACACTAACTTCCCACCTTTTGAATTTTCCCTCCTTTTTGCCATTTTTGAAATTTTTATCTCAACTAGAAACCTTGATTAATTGAAAGATATTAATTGGTCAATCGGACTTCGAAAAATAGTGAATTTAATGTTAAAATGAAGTATACCTTCACTAATGCTCTCCGTGGCCATTTCATTTGTCTCCGAGAATCAAGTAGATTACACGACATTTGAAAAATGGCAAAAAGGAGGAAAAATTCAAAAGGTGGGGTTGAGATGCGAAGTTAGTGTCCGAGTGGATCGAGTCAACTATAGCTCAAGTGGTAGAGTAGCGGCGTTTCTAGCCGAAGGTCGTGGGTTCGAATCTTGCTCGTGACACTAACTTTTTTATCTAAGCTAACAACCTTAATTAATTGTAATGTATTAATTGGTCAAGCGGACCACGAAATTAGTGAATAAAATATGATACGCACATGACACAGCCAAAACAAATTTTATTTTTTTTTTTATTTTTTTTTAATTTATTTTTCATTATTTTTAATTAATTAATTTTTTAAGATATGATCAAGTTGAAGATAAAAAATCAATTTCATTAGGCGTGAAGGCGAGTGTACAATGAATTTATTGATTATAAAAGTTAGGTTCATGTTTCATTTTGGGATCAAGGGAGGAAACAGAAAATTGGAAAGAAGGTAGCCAATTTTGAATACGCAATCAATTGGATTATGCATTTTTGTAGCATTTTCTTTTGAAAGAGTGTTGAGAGGAAAATCCTGGTTTTCAAGTTTTTTAGAAAAAACAATTTGCCCTGGGGTATTTCACGTTGACGCATGCCAATATAAGTACATATTAAGTAGACGCTAACTTTACCCATTTGGGAAAAAAGAGAACAAAAGAAAGGGATCTTTAATTCCCTTGTAAGTTATCCGGCAGGGCCGCCCACCTAGTTTATACTCTGGAACTTGATTACAGTTTTCCCCTTTCCAGATCGGTTTAGTCAGATAGGGGAAGAGCGGAAGGGACGTAGCTGAGAAAATTACGACCCCGTGTCCCCTGATTCGAAAATTATTTTTTTAATTAAGGGGTTGAGAGGGTTGAGTGGCGGAATTAGTTAATCCCCATCTAATCGCGGGATTGGCTCTAAGGTAATGCCTTTATCTGTTCGCTTCGCGTCACAGGAACGGGACCAGGTATCCGGAGGCGAAACCGCGCCTCAATGCTTCCTACACCCTTCGACGACCGTTAACAATGAACGTCAAATCCAATTGTCCGGGATTGGGTTATCTCGACAGGTATTTTTACATTTTCTGATTCAATACATCATTGGTTTTCTGCAATAAATAAACATCCAATTTTTCATTGTGATATTGACTTTTAAAATATACAGTACAAACTATAACAATACGTATTATATTAAATTCGGTTTTTAGTGATATTACAAAATAATTGTCACGATTAATTAAGGTTTTTAGTTGAGATAAAAAAGTCAATGGCACGAGCGGGATTCGAACCCACGATCTTCGGCTAGATACGCCGCTGCTCTACTACTTGAGCTATCGTGACCTCGATCCACTCAGACACCAATTTCCCGACTCAACCCTACCTTTTAAGATTTCCCTCCTTTTTGCCATTTTTCAAATGTCGTGTAATCGTGGGTTCGAATCCCGCTCGTGCCATTAACTTTTTTATCTCAACTAAAAACCTTAATTAATCGTAATTTATTAATTGGTCAAGCGAACCACGAAATTAGTGAATATAATTATCACGTTTGAAGTGCAAGAAAAAATACAGAAAAATCACTAATATTTGATTTATATCCCAAAATACAATTAATAAAAAGCCTCCGTAATTTCTAATTTCTACTTCACCTTGGTAATTAAAAATATTTACACTGAAGGAAGATTAATAAATCTCAGAAGAAATTAAATAAGCAACTTTACGTTGACCTAAGTTTAATTTGTAAGTTTTATCTAAGGTTTTTGATTGACATGGCGGGAATAAACTAATTTTTCATCTCAACCAAAACCCTTAGATAAAAAGAATAATTAATTGGAATAATTAACTTGGTTAATTATGACCACTAAGCAAATATGGGATAATTTCAATTATAAGAATTTAAAGAAAGAATTTATAAGAATGTAAATCAAAGGAATAAGAAAATAGTAATAAATCATTGTATGATTTTTCGGAAATAATTACATAATTTTAAGTGGTATTGTTTTTAAAAAAAATTTCTGAAAACATATTTTGTAAATGTACATGTTAGTTGAAAAATTTTGTGTATGTTTAAAAAATGTATTTTTAATACATATTGTTTGGACTGAATGTCACATGAATCAAACTTTCATCATTTATCTATTTCCTAAAACGCCATAAAAAATTAAACACTCTTTTTTTATATGCTTGCTTTCTTGGGTCTTTTAAGTATTATTTAGACATTGGAGCGTTTTGTTTTCCTGTATCATCACCGACTTTCTTTTTTTCTGTTTCTCTAATGTCTATGGCTGTTAGTTGTAACCCTACGTCGTCAAATTTGTGTAATAACAAAATTAAAAAATTGACATAAATGTTGCGCACTAAAAGTAGCAAAAAGCATTAAGAAGAAACAAGCATAAATAATATAACATTTTATAAATTCAAAGAACACTTAAAAACAACATAATTACCACTCCCATGAAATTGAATAATTGCCTATATATTCATTATATTATAAGTTGATAATTTAACGAATCACTAGAGTTTTAACATAACATATTTAACGCATTCCAATATATTATTTTGGCGTGTGAAAGATAACATTTGTTAAAAAATATAGCGTTTTTTCAACTGGCAGAAAAGTATATATTTATAAATATATTTTTTAGAAATATATTTATTTAGCAATATGTTACTTAATCGAACTACTTACGTTTTCAAAGCTTTTTTACAACATATTCAAAACAATTTTGTTCAATATTAAAAGTCCAAACAAACCTTTAACAAAAGGCTGAATACTTTATAAGTTAAAGTTTATAACCACCATCAAAGTCTTCTTAGGCATTTACATTAAACCCTAAACTTCCACAAGCGCTGTAAAAATATTTAATTAAAACTTCAAAAAATCCTCTTATTAACACTATAACCTAAATATATTTAGAGTATTAGGATAATTAAAACATCTGTTTGAAATAATTTACCAATCGGGGCGTCGGTGACCGCAACGGTTGAGGCGTTGACAGAGCGCGGCGCTAATTGTAACTAAATACGCTAACTGTAAGGTAACAGTCCCGGGTTCGAATCCAGCGGCCCTGCGGTCGAACCCGACATATTACCAATGGCCTTTTTTAAAAACACCGAGGGTTCATATGACAGAAGAAATGCACACGTAAAACTAATAATAATAATTTATCTGGAATAAAAAAATATAGCTCCTTAACAAGTTAGCAATCAAATTTTTTAATCAAATACTTGTCAATAAAAAATGTTTTAGAACAAAACCTAATTATTTATTTCAGCGTTCCTTTTAAATAAATATTTGAGGCTCTAAAATTGTGTTTTATTTAAAATCTGTTGCTGAATAATAATCTAAATTATAAAGCAATATTTCGGTAGGATTGTGACAAACAATGGATTAAACTTGATAAATTCCAACAAACAATAACAGTTTCGTTTTCGAAAGATAATCAGATTGCTAGAAAGTAACAACTTTCTTAAAATTAATAGGTCCTGAAGGACCTCACGTTCACGAAGAATTTAGAAATAACTGTGCTGTTTTAACTATTAACCAGTATAACAATAATACGTAATACGTAATAATGACAACGAAGTTCAGTTGTTAAAATCAATCTCATTAAAAAATTTAAAATAAAAGGAAGCGATTCAGTAAAAATGTTTAACACTTCATGAAGTATGCATTGCTTATTTAATTGAAGTAAACTCTAAAGAGAGATGATGACGAAATAAGCGAACTTAAATAAGGCTGTTTCGTTCGACAGAATTTGTGTATGCGTTGTTAGTTAATGGAGCTGATGCATATAGAAGCATCTTGTAAAGGTTCATTAATTGGCATTAAATGCAAATCAATGTGGTCGTTGTAAATTGACCGCGGATGTTACGTTTTGATCAAACGATTTGGGAGTGAACCGCAGAAAGGGCACCCATGAAAAATCTTAAGAACCGTTTCAATTATCATTACCAAAGCTCATTAGTAATTAAAGCCGTTTAGAAGGGAAAAGAGGCTTCCCTAGTATCTGAATTAATACCATTCCACTTTATTGATCTTTAATTCGTTATCCGCCATCGTTCCAATTGGCCATCTGGACTCAAGGAGCAATCTCAACTTGTAAAGTCTCTTTTAATTTCCCGAAAGCATGTATAGCTCGAGTAAAACAGAGATGAACCAAAATCGGAAAGCGTGCAGGGCTGGGTTTAAATTTAGTTAAAAGGTCTCGATTCTCCATTCGAACAGAATTCATTCATTTTCTTACAGTCAAACAATAATCCCGAATGATCCCCTAGGTTGAATTTAAAAAACAAAATAAAACAAGATCGAACGTAATTCCTACAAAGCATTACTAAGATAAAAAGTAATGTGAAAAATTCCAATTACATTTCGTCTTTCCCCTCGGATTGGTGAAATATCGAAAAAGGAGGTACTGGGAGTGCACTCTAAGTGATAGTTTGAGCATCGCGTGTTTTCCCAACGTCAACACCTCCGTTCCAGTACACATATTGCCTCTAGCATGGTTTTATTGCGAAGGAATAGCGATATTTATGACACCAGAGGAACGCCTCACGAGAGATTATATCAAAACATACCATTTGCCGTTTCTCTCTCATTTATGTACATACAAGCTGTGTCGTACAAACGCAAATAATATTCTTTTTTTGGAGTTATATCGTTCAAACATAAAAAGAAATGATAATGTGTATTTTTTAACGTTTGTTTTTATGAACATGTGTTTGTCGAAGTCTGTAAAATATGTAATTGTAGATGATCTATCAATCTTATTCTGTACATCCTTGCTGGTTTTGTTTGTCAGATTATCTTCAGCATTTCTCTGCTTTTAGCTGCTTTTAGTGGATGTTTCCACAGACCAGAAGGATTGAATAATAAGATCAAACAATGACAAAATTAGTATGTATTATTGTAAGAAAGAGAAAAACCTGAGACCTCGAGTTAGTTCCAACAAAATCATATTACATGATAAAATTGTATCTTCGTATTATATCACTGTTTACAGAGATAATTTAGCAATAATAACGTCCATCCATTTTTTCGTTGCTATACAACCAGTGGACTTTACAAATCTCTAAATTTTTTGTTTATCTGCTTTTATTGATCAACAAGTTGAAAATGCAAATTAAGAAACATTGGACAATAACCAATAAGCAACTACATATGGATTTATTTAATGTAAATTTCTAAATGGAGAATGAAAGAGTGAGAGAACGTAGTATGTCTATACACACAATCTGGTAAAGGTTGGTAAAGTTGGTAAATTCAACTTGGGTCAAAGATAGACAGATAGAAAGATAGTTTAATATCTAGTAGAGGAATTCCACTTGGGGGGATAGATGGACCGAAAGGTAGTAAGATAGATAGATAAATAAGAAGATAGATAAATAGATATAAATAGATAGATAGATATACAATATAGTAGAGGAATTGCACGCGGGATAGATAGATAGATAGAGATAGAGAGAGAGAGAGAGTGAGATGTAACATCCATATATTGTATATATATATATATATATATATAGGNAGAGAGAGAGAGAGAGAGAGAGAGAGAGAGAGAGAGAGAGAGAGAATGAGAATGAGAGGGCGTGAGAGAGGAGTTTAACATCTAGTAGAGGAATTCCACTTGGTGATAGATAGATAGAAAAGTAGTAAGATAGATAGATAAATAAGTAGATAGATAGATAGATATATAGATAGATAGATAGTGCGAGAGAGAGAGAGAGAGAGAGTGAGTGCGTGAGGGAGGAGTTTAAATCTAGTAGAGGAATTCCACTTGGCGGATAGATAGATGGACAGAAAGGTAGACAGATAGATGGATAAATAAGTAGATAGATAAATAGATAGGTGGAGAGTAGTGTAATAGCCATATACACAATAAGTAGAGGAATTGCACCCGGAATAGATAGATAAATATACAGATAGATAGTATCTGTATATGTTTGCCGAGTGAAAAGGAATATTTTAATTTATTACCAATATGTCTTTTTATTATTGCAAGCATATCTTGATCTTTTTATTTATTTATTCCTTTTTACACGAACGTATTTTAACGACGAGGTTATACAAATTCTCCAGGTGTTGATGTTTTTGGAATATTATTAATATTTGCTTCAATAATCACACTGTCATTTGCTATTAATGATTTTTTTTTAATCAAATGGCGATTTCTTAGATTCGGGGAGCGGTTCCAATCGATACTCGATAAGTAACTCGGCTTGTGAACCTTGTAATTAATATTTTCAAAGGAGCCGGCGAATGAAAATCTAACAAAGTTATGAAAAGTTGTCGCTCTTTGAACTCGTTCTGATAGGTGGCGGAGGGGGAGAGCATTTTCACAAAAGAGTGTTTCACCAGATTTACACAAAGACACATTCCCTTTCAACTTGGCTCATTACTGTCTCGGCCCTCTTCCGTGATAGTAACGAGTTGGCAAGAAATTGTGATTAACTGACATACACAGGTAACTAGCCACGTTTAATAATTTATACCTCACTTATCTCAACTTTTCGGAAATAATTGTTCATCTTTGATTTCACTTTGAATAAAAGTTCTTTGTTCCACAAAGTTTATCACAACGTAGGATGAGTTTTCACTTGCAATTTTCTTAGCGGAAAATATTACTTTTAGGATTGCTTTTTTTAAATATTGTTATAGTTCTAATAATCATTTTTCTAAATTAACATGTTAAAATAAAATCATCTGCTTCTGCCTTGAGACCTTGATATGATCAGAACAAATTTCACCAGCTATAACACAAAACCTACAATAATTTAACTAAAACGACTAATGTTTGGTGATTAGTGACCGTTAGTCGATGATTATTCGGAAATCGTGAGATGCGGTCGGGTGTGATGTAGGTTTCAGAAAAACATTTTCTTTATCGTGCCAACGTTTCGATCTTTATTGAGATCATCTTCAAGGCCTGGGATTAACAAACAATGTTTACAATTAACGTACATTTAGGTTCTTGAAAAAAAAAATAATTTATACAATGCAAACCTTTTTACATACGCAGAAAACAAACACTTTGAATGAGTAGAAATCTATCTATCTATCTATGCAAACATTTTTACATACGCAGAAAACAAACACTTTGAATGAGTAGAAATACATTGATTAAATATAAAAAATATTTTTTGCATTGTATAAATTCACTTTTTTCCACATTCGACATGTATTTGTTAAATTTTAACAATGTTTGTAAATCCAAGGCCCTGAAGATGATCTCAATAAAGATCGAAACGTTGGCTCGATAAAAAAAATGTTTTCTGTGAAACCTACATCACACCAGACCGCATCTCACGATTTCCGAATAAAACGACTAATACATACGATGTAGTGCATTGCTATGACATTTCTTTTAGCATACATAGCATGCATAGTTTTGTCGCAAAAACGCTCAAACCCACCTCAGCACATAGCGACCAGTTCAAATAACCGGTTGTCAGAATGATCGAAAACGGGTTTGCACTGTATTAGGTTCGGTAACGTTCTTTTTTTATTGTTTTATCACTAAACTGCAATTATGTAATTAAAAATGAGTGAATAAAGTAAGAATGGTGAATCCTCGTAACGAAAAAATTAATCTTTTGTTAGCATAAACCCATTTGTAACCTACCCATTGTTTTTAACTAACAGCTTTTATAGTTGTCGTAATTTACCTTAATAAGAGGGACCTTATCATCAAATAAAGCCTATATAAACTAATATTCTATTAAAATAGTTTTAAGAGACAAACTTTTTTCATTGACAAAGGTTTTAAGTACTTTGCTACTTGTCTTATGTACACTATTGATCACTTTACTTTTTCGGTTATAATATGTCACAACTTATTATGTATAAACTTTAATATCGTGAATGAGTGGTTTATAAAGATAGTAAAACTTCAAAATTTAATAAAGAATGAATTTAGGAAATCTGAATTTGACTGTATTTCACAGTATTTACGTATTGCTATTTTTTAAAATGATGAATTTTTTGATAAACTTAGTTATTCAATTTATATTTTACGGATGTTACTGAAAACATACAAGATAGTTAATCCATTTTTTAAACAGCTTTAAAATGCAAAAGTTAAACTTTTTTTTATATTACGATATAATTATTTTAAAAAATCATTTAGAAATTATCTCGATAAAACAAAACCCCTTAAAAGATTTTTGGAAGCGTTATGAAAAGGTCGAACCTTTCCCAGCTCTGCGGAGAAGAGCAATTTTTTGAAACATAACAATGACTCAATGACGAACAACAATGAGCTTTGCCGGTGAATTGTTTGGTGCAGAGTAAACACCCTTTTTGTACAGGTCTGTTGGCAAGCCGGAGGCTGATTGGCAGAATGTTGTCCCAATCGCTTTTTCCAATAGATCCAACGTTATTGCGGACAACCGCCGGTGGAAAGAGTGCGAATAAACACACCTGGTAAGGAAATAGACTGTTAGATTTATTTGCATGCATCGTACTCCGCTCCAAAGGCGTTTCAACAGTGTGAACTATATGCCAAGTAAATATGAGTATGAGTATTATTGAAAGAAATTTCATAGAAAACAAAAATTTAAATAATTATATATTATATATAAAATCAAAGTCTACCACGTTTGAATGACATTAATTGAATTAAATAATTTTATGAAACTTTTATTCCGCGATATGTACCCATGCTAGTTGTAATATGCAAAAATCAATTCTATAATAAAAAAATCAACTTTTTTTAAAAAGCAATGGCAATGTTAAAATAGAGACAAGATAAATAACCCAAGGGAGAAATGTTATTTTCCTAAGAATGTACTGCTCAAAGGTCTGGTACAACATTCGTATTTGGATTCCTTCCAAACCAACTTAAGTTTATTCAATTAAAAAGATTGGACAAATATGGCATTCATAATAACTTGATAAAATTCGCTATAAATTTTTTAAATGTTTTTCGAGTTTTGTCATAGAAAATTTTTCTTTTATAATGGCTGAACTGTTTAAAATAATTTTTTTAAATTTAAAATTATATTAATTTTAAAACTCCAGTGTTTAATTAATTTAATAAGTTTATTAAACATAAAATAAGATTAGAAAGCCTACTCCCACAAGTCGCTATATATCACACTATCTTTCTGATCTGGTTGTTGATTTAAATAACCTCAAACCTATACACAGTTTACACTACCAATTTTCGCAGCCCTCCAGAAATTCTATTCTATTCCCATTCTATTCTATTTTATAATTTACAATTCATTACCGGTGGCCTCGAAAATCACCCACCCGGGTGTAGAGTGAGTACGGAGTCATAGCTCGGCCTTTTCCTTCCAGCAAGCGAAGTTGCGCTCCACAATCAATCTCTGATTCACTCTTAAAAACATTCTTTCATATTTATATACCATTCGCTCATTTAGGGTGGTGAGTATATTCCTCCAGATACAACATTAATCTAACTGAAGATCGACGGAGATTCGATATTCCGCCAGCGGCCATCTCACGTATAAATTCACGATAATCAATACATTCAGTGTAAAAATACACAAAGCAATAAAAGAGGAGATATCTACAAAGTATGATATATAGTAAGAAGACATTATTCTTCCAAAAATCGATACAGGGGACATAAATCGTGGTGCTCAAGTAAAATTTTCATAACGGGTGTCCCTCCTGCACTATGTAGAAACTAGGAATGGTACTCTTCAATTAAGTAGGACCTATGGCTGACATATAGGCGAGCTTTGGCCTAAAAGCTCCGTTTGTCAATTTCGCATGGCCTATCTTAATCGTGTTAGGAGGACACTTCTTCTATGAGGCATATCCACCGAGGCCCACCTAACGACAGTGGCCTTTATAAGGGAGGGCTTCCGTGCCGAACCGCATCGCGATGGTTAACTCCGGATTTGGGGATATCCTGTCCTTAGCGTCCCCCCTCGAACTTTGCCGAGCCCCCGAGAGTAACCGCGCTAAGAAGCCGGTGCAAACTAGGCAGGCAGAGCAAACATCGTCTCGAATCACCCCAAAGCGTACCAAATCGCGTACAATTCTGCCGTGTAAACGCTACAATGCAGCTGAAGCGACCTCGAGGTGGACGCACTCTCCTGAAACACGGCATACTGTCGCCGGTCTTGACCCATTCTTGAAGACGAGCCGAAAAACGGGGAACCTCGAGCTAAGTTCCAAGAACAACTATGGCATCTCAGAGTAGATTATTTGGAAAACTCGGCAAGATAGACCATGACGAGAACCGCAGGAAGGAGACAGCCTCGCCGGTTACCCAGATGTTCCGTTCCCAGTGACATCACTGCCCTCTCTCAGGCTTCGCCGAAATGTATACGCAGAGGTCCCTTGCTGGTCCGAAGTCGCTTGTATATTCTGCTTTACTTGCATCTAACAATCGCGCCCTAAAGGGGATGAACCGGTTTGACAAGCAACTCCACCGCATAGCTGAGGGTAATCTTTCTCTCTAAGTTTGGGCGGCAGCACTCCCAGAACCACAGGCTGGCCAAAGGGCTTGTTTTAAGTACACCAGAAACCTCTGTCAGATTTTTCTCCGAATTGTAAAATCGTCGGTCGTCGACGTACATCAATCGTCTAGCAGGTCGGAAGATAATGTCAGGTATACTTTTTTCTGCAGTTGAGAAAAATGTAACGCTCATCACTGACACCTAGGAGGACTCCATTCTCTTAAACAAAATCCTCAATCTGACAAAGAATAGCCATACATACATGCCGTGTAGGTATATCATAGGGTTTTAATTTAGCGTAATTTGAAAAAAAGTTCTGCACTACTTTTGTATAACATAAAATAATAAAATGTCATATTTATAGAAAAGCATTTGATAAATTAAATAATTAAATGGTAATTTAAAAAATGTTCACAATTTTCTTCGTTCATTACTTCCATGTTCAAATTGCATTTAATTTTATTGAATATTAAAAAAATATTTGCAAATAAACTCATTTTTATGAAATTAGTTCATTAATCAGCATGATAAGCATAATAGGCTCTAAAGTTAATAAGGATCAAATGGCGTGGTCGTGTCGCTGGCCACAGCGGTAAAGGCGTTGGACATGGCGACGTCTCTGCAACGGCACCGGCACCCCGGGGGAAAAATCAAAAATCAACAAGAGATTGAATTTCAGGATTAGAATTTTTTCTTTTCTTTACAACATGAAAGTTTGGTTGTTTATTTTAATCCTATTTCATTTATTCCAATTGCTTATTGAAAGATTATAAAGGTCTAACCAGAACCCCTCTCTAAATTAACACATTCTAAAAATCATGCAGTAAAAAAACCTAATCTATCTATCTACATTTAAATAAAAACAACTAAATTTCATTTTTGCCAAGTCGAACAGAGAATTTAAATTTCTGGTATAACAAATTTTTATAATTTTTTGTTATTTCTTATATTTTCATTTCTTTTTTACTTTCATTCTTATTTCTTATTATTTTCAGTTCATGCTACCGATTGTTAAATCCGTTCCATTATAAACTTACTATTTGACTGATGTACTCCTAGTTTAGGCCCCAATCGTGTGTTTATTATTGATTGATTTAGTTATAATATTGCTAATAAAACTTTAATAATGTAACTTGTTAACAATGTGAAAGTGAAGAAAATTTTGCATTAAATATTTGATTTGCCAATTTTTTCCACGATTTTTCGCCAGACATTGATTAAAGACAATCACTAGCCTATGTTTCACATTCTGCACGATTTAGCTTTATATCGATTTAGAAATTTATATAATCCATCTGCGACGTGATTGGGTGGAATGGTTAAATCAAGTCAAATTTGACGTAAACAATTTGTATGCATTTTCTCTCGTTGCGAGCGGGGTCCTATCTTGGCGAGGAGGTACGTGAACGAAATAACAGATGGGGAGGGCACCGTCTGCATGGCAAGTCGCAAGGGTCGGCTGGAGTCTTCTCCGGGAATAATTCGACGAGTGTAAGAGACTAGTTAGGGGTGTAAAGTGTCTCCGGGGGACGTTACTGCACATAAGGGACTCCCTTATTGTTCAACCTTCGTCTACATGTAACTCTCGTAGAATTGAGAAACCTGTTCCTCCAGTATGATGAAACAAAGCGAAGTTTCACATTCTGCCTCGGCATCTCGAAGATGAAAATTTTATCATGACCCTTGCCGTTTCTTTAAGTAAATTTAACAAGCTTTTTTACGCTTGGCAGATTGCTCTGAAAACAAAGTTCATCGATTAACATTCTGGAAAACCTCTTTCAGTTCGTCCATAACGGGGATCAGCCAATGATATAATTTCATCAATTACACTCCTTAAAAATGAGTTATGACAAAACTTGATGTTATATCTCAACTTCAACGTCTGTATATGTCTAATAAATCGTATTTTATAATTATGCATAAAAAGCACATTGGTCTCCTACAATATATTTTGTAATTTGTAAACTCACGTTGGGTGGACTGTTTGTTTAGGATTGTTTAAACCCAAGCATAACCCATGCACATTGTGCCGGTTTTTTTGTGTATAGTTAAGTAAACCGTTGCAGAAGCAACTATTCTTTTCACACTCTGCTTAACAAATAAGACCTTCAGTCTAAAACAGGAGAAAGAACTGGCTTTAATGAAATAATAGCATAACTCGAGGTAGTGTCCTGAGATCCCCAGAGTATCTTCTGTAAACGAACGACCAACCACAATCCGCAAACTAACAATAGCCTCATTTAGAAATGATAGTAACCGTAATAAACGGTACTCGTAATAACGACAAAGAAAGTAGATAACCCAGTAAAATTCAACTAAGCAGATAAATTGCAAAAGAACAGAAGGTAACAGACATAGCTCTCGTTTATCTCAAAGCTCCAATAATACCTAAAAAACAATTTGCAAGCCAAATTTCGATGAAAAGAGCACAGCAATACCAGAAGAGTAAAAGAATAATTATCGTTGATTACAAAAATGTGAAATAATAAAACTTGCAGGGTGCTTAATTCTGATATCTTCCTTCGGTATGGTATTACACATTGATGCGGCCCGTGAAGTTCCAATAGCATGGGAACAAGGTGCCTCAGAAATGTATTTTAAGTAAATGACAATATCTAAATATTTGTTTCAGTAGTAAATTCGTGCATTGGCGTTACTAATGATTTGCAGAAGTTACCTTATTCATTTAAGATAGATAAGACCCGATTTAGGGATCCCGATGCGGGCGATTTTACCGTAGTGATAAAGGGCCGTCATGCAGACATCGTGATTGATCGTATACAACGAGCCCTCAACCTGGTTGACAGGTGGCGCAAAAGGGCGGAGCTATCTATTAACCCCACAGAATTATAATGATTCTATTCACAAGGAAGAGGACAATAGGAAGCCTAAAAACTCCAAGTCTAAACGGGAACGCTAACGGATTTTCGAATAAGCCAAATATCACGGGTTTACACTAGACTAGCGGCTCAATGGAATCAACAATTAGCTAAAACCATCCAGAGAGCCAAAAACCCTGCGCCAGGTAAATAAACAGCTATGAATATATTCCCAGATGATAGCCAGCTTCAATGACAGTCACGCAGCACTAGCAGCTCTAGCCTCATGTCAGATAAAGGCAAAAAGTGTTTGGAACTGCAAAGAAGCTCTGGCGGAATGCTGCGACACCTGACCCTGGCATGGGTGACTGGCCATTTGGGCCATATAGGCAACGATAAGGTTGACATGTTGGCGAAAGAGGGAGCCAATATGACTCTCCAGATCCTGAACCCTACTTTTGCTTAACTTCTTGTCACAAGAGAGGATACACCTTATAATTGATTTTTAAGGAGTTCACAACCTGGTGAAATACCACAGGTGAGGCACACGAAGAGGTTCATAGATGGGCTATATCAAAATTTACAAAGGAATTTCTGGAATAGAACCCAACCAAACCAGGATTCTGGTTGGACTCCTGAAAAGGCACTGTCACTTAAGAAAACACATTCACCGGATTGGGATACAGACAGAAGAAACACTGCAGATACTATATAAGAAAAAGAGGGGACTGCATAACACATTTTATGCTGCTGTGAAGGTCAATGTAGGTGCACGTTCTTGCAACTAAGACAAGAAAAACCACAAGCAAGAACCTACTCTAGAAGCCTCCGGCAAAGCTATGGAGGTTGATTAACAACCTGAAGGAGCACAATAGATATACTAAGGTCAAAGTGCAGATAGCTTTATTATTAAGGAGGATTATCAAATAGCGATTACATCATGCTGTACCAATTAATGTTAACTAAATATGATCCAGATTGATGATTTGGTGTATTGGAACGAACAGTATATAACGGGAGGAAACAATATGATTTTTGATAGTGATATTTCATTAAACAACTGGAAACTCCGAAAAGATCGTCATTCGCTTAGTAAAGTAATTTGTACTTGGTCATGTATGATACGTCATCGGTTAGCAATGATGATAAAAAATATATAGAATATTAAAAAATAATTCGTCACAGGAAAAGAGCTGCTAATCCACTTAAGTAGATTTATAAAATGATATTTTTGCTAGTTTGAGAAGTTTGGAGTGCAATTTTTGAATTATCAAGATTGTATTGGATGATTTGCTTTCAAATGGAGTTTACAAAATGCATTTAGAATATTAACGATAATGAATATGAGAAATTTGATAATCAGCAATTGCATATTTCAGGATCTTAAGGATCGCACCAATTGGGCATGCGGTGGGAACTTCGATCGTCTTGGTGGTCTTCGCTGTTAGCACGACAGACATCGCATTCGGTTTAACGCAATCTTTTTGCATGTTCAATTGTTATACCCAAAGGTAAGTTTATCTTTCAGCTAGAGGTAGGCTCCATTTGTTAATTACCTATTACATCGGTATTGACTCCGTAAGAGGATTACAAGTAATAAGGATGACAATTCCAATTTCAGAGCGTATGGGACGCCGTGAAACGGTGAAAAGGGGCGGCAAAGCGGATTATGCAGTATACAACTATTGCTTTATCTCCAGGTTCGCGCTGAGACTTGTGCTCATGCGGTTAATTATGAAGCACTGTTTACCTGCGGTTCTTCAAATATGCAAGTGGAGTCTAGGGCGAGCACCACATCCCCCGACGAGAACAAAGCGTCTTCAACTATTTAAACAGGCCGTATACAACGTGCGTTAACATCGCGTTCGGTCCCTTTTTAATTAGCGATTACTATGTCAGGAGCAAAGGAAATATTCAAAATAACATTAATTTTGAAAGCATGTTCGTAAATAACGGTGTACTTTATGTAAATTGTAAATGTTTGCTTGTCCATGATTTGAAATTTATAATATTGAAATTGCAGGTAACGTTAAGGGGTATGTTTTCCTTTCAGATTGAAACTGCCTAACATAACTTATCTAAGTGATATTGACTTACAACAGAGCCAGATATTACATTAGATGAAAACGAAGTCGAAATAAGGTAAGAATTTACTAGTTTTCGTGGTCCGCTTGACCAATTAACGTCTTTCAATTAATTAAGCTTTTTAGTTGAAATAAAAAGTCAGTGTCACGAGCGGGATTCGAACCCACGACTATCGGCTAGATAGGTTGCTACTCTACCACCTGAGCTATCGTGACTTCGATCCCCTCGGGCAATAACATCCCATCTCAACCCCACTTTTTGAATTTTCCCTCCTTTTTGCCATTTTTCAAATGTGTAATCTATTTGATTCTCGGCGACAAATGGAATGGTCACGGAGAGCTTTAGTGAAGATATACTTAATTTTAATTTATCAAATGCGCTAGTTTTCGTGGTCCGCTTGACCAATTAATGGCAGGAAGGAGGGAGAATTCAAAAGGTGGGGTGGATATGGGAAGTTTGTCCGAGTGGATCGAAGTGACCATAGCTCAAGTGGTTGAGCAGCGGCGTATCTAGCCAAAGGTCTTGGATTCGCATCCCGCTCTTGACTGACTTTTTTATTTCAACTTACCTTAATTAATTATAAGGTAAGAATATTGGTCCTTATAATTTGCGGATGTATCATCAGAAAATTATTAGCAAATATTAGGAGCAAATCTATTTATTCCTAATATACATTTAACGTCGAATATCTTCTTTGTAACCTCCATTATAGAAGAATTATAGAATTCAATTGGGTATACCAAGCATCAAGAAATTTCCAGGTTCAAATATATAGCAGCAATATAGTTATATTCCTTACAAACGATAAGGAAAATATTCCCTTCAGATATTAAGCATGTTGTACATTTATGGTTTATAGTGCAATTTCTAAATTCCATATTTTAGACATCTTAGTTATTTAAAAATAAGCATATCGTTCTATATCAAAATCTAATATAAGGTATTTTATTTTTGGATGTAAATATTTTATTGTGATAATACAATTCCATATTTAGTGTTAAAAATTCGCTAAAAGTTAAATGTATATTAGTATAAACTACAGAAGGGAACAGATCAAAGGACATACTTTGCTGAAAGATTAGCAGCTAATCTATATATTCCGAATATGCTTTTAAATATTAAATTACATAAGATTGACGTCTAATATTACACAACAAGTGTAGCCCAAACATCTTGAACGCTCTCATTACATAGTTCGCATTAATACGAAGATTATGCTCTCCATAATAGGAACATTTCACGCCCTAAATATAAAACTAACCTTATGGGCAGAAGTGGAGCATATCAAATAACATGTTAATGCGTAACAGTTTATATCGGCCGCACTTACAGGAAAATATACAACGTATTCATGAACACAACCAAGAAGAATAATAAATCAACCTTCGCTGAACATGTCAGACAAAACGCCCACACTTTTGATTACACATCAGATATTAAAATCCTCCATAACTCTCACTAATTATTACAAAACACTGGAAATTGGAAAATGAAATAAACAAAACCCAGATTCCGTACTGAACCCTCCGTGATCTATTTGTTCGTAGATCAAAAAATCAACGGCTCTTCCCAACCAATAGACCAAAAACCTATTGCGAAAAAGACAATTTACTTCCTACTTATCATCTTATTATGAAGTTCCACAAATTCAGGACGGACACCATAAAAATGTTCTCATTAACGTACAAGTATACAAATAATACACTCAACTTTAAAAACCGAGTTTAATCACGTGCTAGGAAAAATTAACGTAGTATAACTGTTATAAAAAGTTAGTGGGCCGAAAAAGGTATAGCTCTGTAGACGGAAAAATCAATTGGGTGTTTTTTTCACTAGGAAGAAGAAACGGCCTATGAGTAAATGAATATTGCTTGGTGGAAAATAATTAAAAATAGTTAAAAAATGTAGTTTATTAGGCCTTCATTTAGACAAAATCGTGTGTTGGAATAGGTAAAATGAAAATATGTGCAAGAAAGCTCAAAGATTTTTGATTATTCTTAAAATAACCTGTTACCGGTTATTCAACTACTACTATTTTGTATACCCAACATTAGAGTACTTTTTAGTAAGGGTGCTTTCTCTTTTGGTAATGCGCACCTTTAAAGCTTAAAAATCTAGATGTAATTCTAACACAAGTTATCATCAATATCTAGGCATACAAGATCCACCCAATTAATATAGTGCTAACAGAATCTCTAAAATTACTCGAGGCGATTTCTCTCAAGTAAATTTTGTTTAAAATTTACGATAAGAAACTTACTCCGATCACAAACTTTGCTACACAATAATGGTCAAAAAACTGACCTATTCGTTGTTAGTTTTATGAATGTGAACAAAGATGGGTGGTGATTAGTGACCGACTTTGTTAAAAACCTTTAAAAACGGTAAATGTACAAACCGTTTTGCCTGACGAACTGCTTTCTGGTAGGTTACCATTATTCAAAATTTTAATTAAAGTGTGTGGTGATTAGTGACCGTTAGTCGGTGATTATTCGGAAATTGTGAGATGCGGTCTGGTGTGACGTAGGTTTCAGAAAATCATTTTTTTTATCGTGCCAACGTTTCGATCTTTATTGAGATCATCTTCAGGTCCTGGAATTTAAAAACATTGTATCAATTAAACAAATACATGTAGGATGTGGAAAAAAGTGAATTTATACAATGCAAAAGATATTTTTTATATTCAATCAAAGTATTTCTACTCACTCAAAGTGTTTGTTTTCTGCGTATGGAAAAACGTTTGCATTGTATAAATTCTTTTTTTTTCTACGTCCTACATATATTTGTTAAATTTAAACAATGTTTGTAAATCCCAGGCCCTGAAGATGATCTCAATAAAGATCGTAACGTTGGCACGATAAAGAAAATGTTTTTCTGAAACCTACATCACACCAGACCGCATCTTACGATTTCTGAATAATCATTAAGTAAAACGAAAAAGAAATAACGGACACAGAGGCTGACCGAAGAAAAACGCAGAACTAATTCCGTAAACACATAATTGCAGTTTAGTGATAAAACAATAAAAAAAGAACGTTACCACAACCTAATAGAGTTCAAACTCGTTTTCTATCATTCTGAGTACCGCTTATTTGAACTGAACGTTATGTGCTGTGGTGGGTTTGAGCGTTTTTGCAACAAAACTATGCAGACTTTACCCCACCGACCTTAAAAAAGAAATGACATAGCAATGCACTACATCTTAAGTATTAGTCGTTTTATTCGGAAATCGTGAGATGCGGTCCGGTGTGATGTAGGTTTCACAGAAAACATTTTTTATATCGTGCCAACGTTTCGATCTTTATTAAGATCATCTTCAGGGCCTTGGATTTACTACTTTGGATTCTTGTATAAATTCACTTTTTTCCACATCCTACATGTATTTGTTAAACTTAAACGATGTTTATAAATCCCAGGCCCTGAAGATGATCTCAATAAAGATCGAAACGTTGGCACGATAAAGAAAATGTTTTTCTGAAACCTACGTCACACCAGACCGCATCTCACGATTTCCGAACAATCGTTAACAAAAATTTTAAATCTATAAGAAGCTCAGTTATCCTGCCCATGTATCAAACTAAGTACAATGTGATGACCCAAGAAGTTGATACTTCATTCTTTTCGACTTTCAAAACTTGGATAAACGGTAAATCGCACTTTACTGCCGGGCGAGCTTAACGTTAAATGGTCGGGATTCCACAGTGCTTTTACGGACGGTTCGAAGATTACGGAAACAGATATCAGTTTTGCATTTTACGACCCAATCAACACGCATGAATGTTTGATTAAATTGCCCCAACATAGTAGCGTATATTCAGCTGCGCTCTATGCCATTTCAAAAGCGAGGGTTACTTAAGTTCTACTACAAGTAATAAATGCATAATTATCACCTATTGTTTAACCTTCCCACTAAACTTAAACAATCGGAAGATAAACGCTCTTCTCACCATTCATCTAATTTTTGAAATCTTGAAGAAAATAAATTATCTTAAACGGATGGATAAAATAGTTGTAATAGCTTGGCTCAAGACACGCAGTTTTAACGTACAATGAAAAAGTCGATCAATTGGCAAAAGAAGTTCCAAGCTGCTTTACTGGGTAAAAGTTTGTTATTTACCCTCCATTAAAATGATACTAAAACCAAATTATAATTATTGTATTGCAATATTTAGTTAAGCATCGAAGTTCTAGTAAACAAAAATTTTACAAATCTATTCACCTTAAATACACCACTTGCTGGTTATAGTAATATAGTTATAGTAATAATAAATAAGTAATAACAGGGTGTCCCAGTTCCTTCTAACGAAACTCAGAGAGTCGATTCTACTCTTCATTTGGAGCAAAAAATGCCCAGGAGAAAGAAAATTTTCGGAAAGTTCTCTATTTTGAAAATATTCGTCAATTTAGATTTTTTCAACTTTTCACTACCTTACCACATAAAAACGCTTACAACATCCAAAATGTTGAGACTACAACAAATCCAATTACACCATTTGAAAGAACGCTAAATTTGCTGTAAGGTATTTCTATTTGCAATAATCTGAATGACATAAAATGTTAGCCAATATCAGTTGGAACATGTCAAAATTATAAAATTTAAAATTTTGGTCATGATTGCACGTTCTACTGAGGTTAAAAAAATACCTACAACTTGTCAATTTTTTTCAAAAACTTCTTCATCTAATATGATATATCCAGGTTTTTAAATAACGTTCTAGTAGAGATGAAAAATAACAATTGAATGTTCGAAAACGTGAGCTAAGGTAAATTGAAGGGGGGTAGAAATAAATCAATTAGAACTCGCTTTGTAAAATGATATTAATATTATTATCTTTCACTAATAAACCCTACCTGATACATTCTGTGATGACTATTGTTTAAACTTCGATCCCATCCAGCATTTTTCATTCAACCGGTCAAACAAGTATCATTTTTATTTTACAAAGCGAGTTTTATTTACAAAGGAACTGGGACACCCTGTATATTATTATATTCAAATCCATATTTTAATATCTGACTTTTCCACTCAATTACAAATCTTTCTTACAACTAAATAATATGCAAGTTTACCGCTCAATCGTAAAGTTTTATGGGAAAATTAAAGGTCAAGTATAAACGTCGAAAGCTTGTGCAGAGGGGCTTGCGCCGCGTGGCGCTCGGTCTCTCATGCCCTTAATAACTATATTAAAATAAATCAATAAAAATTGGGCTTGGATATGATTATTTAGAAATATGTACTACAAAAAGAAAGAAACATCAAGACATACTAACATTAAGTAAAGCGAAAAAGAACCAACGGACACGAGGACCGACCGAATAAAACCGCAGATCTAATTCTGTAAACACCTTTCACGAACTTACAAAAAGAACTCGACTAACTACATCATACTGATATAGCTATAGCACCGAATTGCTTGTTTCTGAGGAGAGACAATTATATGAAAATGTTGAGAAACTACCAACTGCTGACTCGAACAGGGAATTTCACAACTTTTTAGTCGAAACAGACAATAAGATGTTTTTGTATAATTGATTCTCCGATTACAATTCAAATTGTGCTCAATTAAGTTGTTTTAAACATATTAGCCATGAAAGATTTTAATCATAATTATATATACAATAGTCAAATATGTGTTATTAAATTGAAAAATATTTACCATTTCCTTCATCAACGTTTTAGTTGTAATTATTGTCCATTCATCCAACAAAAAGCTCTCAACTTCAATGCACCCAATATAAAATGAAAAAATTCAATTATTTTTTAATACCAGCTCCCGTTTAATAGACAAACCAATTTCTAGTCACTCTTGAACAATATTATTACATTCTTCAGCCAGTTTTGCAAATTTTTTTTTCTTAATTTTCACCAAATTAAGCGTTTCAAAGTTTCGTTCACTTTCTAATTGCACATTGGGCGAAAATGTGTACAGTCAGTTGAGTGGGCAATGCTATGCAAAATTGACTTTTTTGGGAGGGAGTATGGAACTTTTAACTTTTTTTTTGTTAGTTCTCTCAGGTTATGGATTGAAAAATCAACGTGGCCAGGTATCTACATTGATAGGGTTTTATCAATTTTTTGATAGGGTTTGGGTTTTTTTCACGGTTAGGTTTTTGTCAGGATTTAAGTTAAGGGAAGTAAACAGTTGCAACAATTTTTTTCAACAGCGTTTTTTTTTAACTCGAAACATTCTAGACAAACCGTTTAATTAAAAAACAATTCATCAACCAGAAGAATCTTACTGTTATTTATTCTCTGTATCTTCTCGCTACATACCTATATGCTGGTATGACAAAAGCGCTTTGCAAAAAAAAAATGCATCAAAGGGCCCCCGCCTTCCAACCACACGTGTTCGGGCAAAGCTACCGACGGAATTCAGCATATTGGATAAGAACATATTAAAATAGATAAAAGAGGCCGTTTTTGTGTAATGCCTTCCTTTATCTGCCTGCAGAGAGACAATACGTGGCAGACGGAAACTTAGTTACTTCACATCAAAGGACGCTTGAACAAGTTATCCGTCCGAACGGGTAAAGAGAAGTGCGTCGCCGGCCTAACGGCATTAACCGAGTCCTTGTAAAAGGATTATTTGTAAACAGGCTATTTTTATTTTACTACAGTTGTCCTTCCCCGAAGTGTGTGTGCATGGTTTCAAATCAAAATTTTGTACTACCCTGGTGAAACTAGAGGATGCCTAAAAATATGAATAAATTTTATGTTGGGAAAACTTATGCAATCCCTTGTTAGCAATGACGTACAAATTAGAAGAAATAAAATTGTGGTACAAACCGTAAGCCATGCAGAAAATAGAATGTGTAGAAAACGAAGAATCGTGATGACTAGAATGCGAAAGGGTCATTAAAAAATATTAAGCAGGTATAATAAAAATTTTAGAAAATTCGATGTCATTAACTAAAAATCAGTATGGTTTGGAGAAAATCCCCTATTTCAGAGAAGGCTAGTTATGACGCTACTGATATGTGAAACATTATCTGAAAAGCACGAACCAAAATATAGCGTAACAATTTCGAATTTACCCTTATAAGTGGAACTTATCTGACATTTTATAGAGGGGGATAATGTGGGTGGGTACCATCTGCTGAGTACATCTTGGCTGTTTCTTGTCAGAAAAGGCCAAGTTGTACCATATGTGCATAAACCTATATTTATGCAGCACTACATGTACAGTGTTGGCATTGAAACTGGTGTTTATTGAAATAATTCTTTGAAAGGCTGCTTAAAATTAATATTGACTGGCATAAATAAGTACATTTTAAAAGGAAAAGTTTGATCTAAACTCTCAAATTGCACAAATTAATTCTTTCACTCTACTAACAAAAGTCTTTTAAAAATTGTTAAAATGGCTGTAAGGAGTTTCGGATAAGCTGCTTACTTATTTACTTGTGTACAACTTTTAAAACTGAAGTTCTCCTCCAGGGAGAAATTTTGAAGGTTTTGTCCATCAGCAAGCCCAGTTCTCATTATGTAAATATCGCCTTGGAAGAGGGCAAAGTCGAATTAGTTAAATCGGGTTCTTCATTTCTTTGCATACGAGTCGATCCCAAGTTTGCTGACATTTCATGTTGAAGGGGCTGAATTCGGATGAAAGCGAACGCCGTTTGACGCCACTTATCCACTGAAGCTCGAATCATTTTGGTCACGTACGGTACGAAGGCCGTTTGTGATTTCCAACTTGGGTATGAAAGCATTTTCTTGTTTAGGAAGCAATTGAAACTTTGGGGATAAGCAAGTTTAAACTGTCCGCCCTGCTCTTTTAGAGAAAATTCATTAATTTAAATTCATATTGAACTTAACATTAAAGAAAGCATTTCACTGAACACAACAAATATGAACCGTTTAAAATTCTTGTCAAGACAGTTTGCAGTATCATTACAATATTATTATAAATAATTATGAAATTTGGTCAATTTTACTAAATTTTAAGTCAATGTTAGTAACTAGTAGCTGTTAATATTGTTATAAATTATTGTAATTCTCAAATTTTTTGATGAGATTTACTAGGTATTTACAGTTACTACAATAAACCTTTAATTTTATATTTAAAAATATTGATATGAATTGTTTTCAATACAACAGCACCAAAATAATTTTAGATTTAATTAACAGTTTGCGAACCATGAAAAATGTAGATAAGGGATATCATTCTTAGTTCTGAACAAACAAGAGCATCTTCCATAAATTAAAATAAAACGAACGGGCCGACAAAATTCTGTCTGTATCTCCCTGTCCCTCCTTGCTCTTTTTCTCTTTATGTCTACGTCTTTCTCTCTCTCTCTCTCTCTCTCTCTCTCTCTCTCTCTCTCTCCCTCTCCTTCTCTCTCCCTCTAGACAGTGTTTTGTCTAAACTGAAATGTCAATTTTACTTTCCCTTAATTATCCATTTACGGATTGTATATTACGAATATCTATCTATATATCTATCTATCAATCTATCTATCTCTCCATCCAACCCCTAGGTTGATCTCGATTGAAGCTGATTTCTACTCATAAATTGATAAAATAAATATTAAGGGGATACTTGTATACATATATATCCCGTAGCTAGATGGCTTCGAACAAACCCTAACCACCCCGAATATGCTACCATTCGGATGGTAACATACTCTTATATAGCGTTAGTTGGTACAGTGCCTGAGGCATTTTATTTGTTATAATACTCACTTCTAAGGTTTCTACTAATTGTAACACCTAAGCATTTCACAGAATCGACAAAAAGCAAGTCAGTTTCAAGTACCCTTATTCTACTCAGAGATTTCTAATCTAACGTGTTAACATATCGGGATCTGCCAATTCTACTCTAATTCCGAAGGTGTCAATTTGAAGAACAGCTGAAGGTTATCTGCGTACATCAAATATTTACAAAATCTAATAGAATCAGATATGTAATATAGATTGGAAATAAAAGAGGAAATAGGACAGACAGAACATGATGGTTCAAGCTACTCCATACAGTACGGAAAAATTTAACTGCTTTAACATAAGGCGAAACAAACAGTAATTCACTGGATCAAAGGCTTTAGAGCCGTCCAATGAAACTAAGACCGTTGCCATGCGTTTATGAATAGCCCAGTCGATCAGTTTCAACATCGCTGTCTGAGTACGGACGTTTTGTCGATACCTTCATTGAAATGGATCAAAAAAGTCATTTTTCCCAAGATATTCTAATATTTGTTGAGTCAAAATTCGTTTCAATTAGTGCACACAAAATGGAAATTGGCCTAAGGTTACGCTAGTTAATTTAATTTTAGATTAGCGTACTAGTGACAACTTCCATATAGTTAGAAATGCAAACTATGTCAGTGAAAAAACTGTCAAGTAGTGCTAGTATCACCAAAGGCATTGACATAAAATAAGCAGTGTTATACTTATATGCCTCCATATACGACTGCCACTTACCCAAAATCAGTCTTAATCTATTCCTGCCCAACTCCCTTCGTGCTGACATTAAAAACAAAACAACCGACAAACATTTAAAAACGCAGTATACAGTTACCTCTTACAAAATTATCTGTTAAGTAAAACATTGATGTTTGTATTCAAAATTAATAAATAAGAATTAAATAAATAAAAAACAAGGTAAAAATAAATAATTAAGTAAAATGAAAATTTGTTTTGTTTTTATTGTATTTTTTAAATCTTTTGATTTTGTATTCTATTGGTACAATTTGTATGGTATTATATATTTCATTCATAATTTATATTATTGTTTTATGATTATTTAATATGAATTAGTTTAAATAACTAAAAGATTTAATGCTTAATTGTATTTGTGAATATCATTACACATTGTTTTATATTAGTTTATGTTTTATTTTTTAAACTATGTCAAATTTGTAATACATCGTTCTATTAGTGCAATCATTGTATCGACTCTTGGTCGTATTTTATATTATTTTTAGTTAGTAATAATTTAATATTTGTTTGCACAACTAGAATAAATAATGCTTAATTGAAGTGGTAACATTGTCAGATTGATTGGACAAGCATTCATCCTATTAGTGTGTGTGTGTGTGTGTGTGTGTGTGTGTGTGTGTGTGTGTGTGTGTGTGTGTGTGTGTGCGTGCGTGTGTGTGTGTGTGTGTGTGTGTGTGTGCGCGCGCGCGCGCGTAAATACAATATAATACTTTTTTTTAGCTTCTTCCAAAGGAAATCTGCCATTACAGTACAATATAATACTAAACTAGTAATAAAGCCAGAAATAAACAATTCGCCCTCCTTTATAGTTTGTGCCATTCAAAACACTATACCAATTACAAAGAATATTGGCCGACAATAAATACTTATAATAATTTTTATAAGAATGGTTGATGGCACATAATCACATAGAAACACTAAAGATGGCCAAATGCGGAAACGTGTAAGACAGACAGAGGAAGATATCTCGAACTCAATCGTTGAGACCATTTTTTTGACGCATGCTCTCAGGCGATCTTTTATAGGGCGCAGTTGCCATTATTACATCGTAAAAGAATTATTTGGTATTTAAGTTTAATGAAAGCATAGCTTTTTCTTGACGAATCTAATATTAATTCAGCTCCAACGACAACCGTTGTTTCAATGTCAACGCCTTGTCTAGTGATGATGGAGCGACCCAACCAAACGACGCTCGTCACTCACTGCGTAACGGTAACAATTTGTACCACGGACATGTGACATGTAATTTTGGTAATTTAGTAAGCCGCGCCCTGCATTACCCGATGCTGATTTCAATTATTTCCAGGCCTTGTAATAATGACAAAGCGAATGATAACTCCATGCCAAACCTTATTCACCCGGCAATGAAACGCTCAGTTTCCCGCCCCTTTCGTGCCAATGTCAAATTATAACTTGTCTACTTTACAGCAAAATCGTCTACGGCATTAATATCGTAAATGTCACGTTTATAACAGTTTAAACGGATTTAAAACTTTTTTATTTGTTTCAACAGTTAGTTCTGCTCATAGAAATATATGCTCACTCCCCCCCTCTTAACTTGTTAATAAAACATATGTATACTGCAATGCACTTGTTTGTTGCATTTGTTGGATAGTTACTCATACTATGAATTCTGAGGCTAATTTTCGGAGCTATTAAAATAATAAACAGTAAAAACAATAAAATGTGGTTACTTTGTAAATTTCTGCCAAATCAACAAAATAATCCATCTGAGACATAATTTTACCTGTTCAAGGCACATTAAATAAGAGCAAAATGCAAGAAAAAATCGGTAGATCGCTTAAAATGAATTAGTCTTCTAAACACTAAAATGAATTAGCAAAACATAAAATATAATGACATAGTTTATCAATAAAATATCAACACATAGTACAAAATTTTTCAAAAAATAAATTTCAGTAAATAAACAATTTATTGCTACATTTTTCAACACCCATAAGACATTAATCATATTCACAAACGTAAAACGCAACCTTCTCAAATGAATTTAAAATGATTTGTTAATCAGAAAAATGAGATTGAATTGTATTACTTTATATTGTAATAGTAAATTTGTTTTATGTTCAGAACTTTCGATAAATCCACTTAACTTAATTAATTAATTGCATAAAGATTATTGTCTTATCTATATGGAACAATCATAATGAAAATTTGTAATAGTCGAAGCGACACATTTTTTCATTAGAAGCTTTAGAATCTCCTCCAAAGGAAAATTTACTAAATACAAAATCTTACAATTAATTAAGGTTTTAAGTTGAGATAAAAAAGTCAAAGGCACGAGCGGGATTCGAACCCACGATCTTCGGCTTGATACGCCGCTGCTCTACCACTTGAGCTATCGTGACCTCGGCCCACACGGACACAACTTCCCATCTCAACCACACCATTTGAGTTTTCTCTCCTTTTTTATCTCAACTTAAAACCTTAATTAATTGTGAGATATTAATTGGTCAAGCAGACCACGAAACTAGTGAATTTAAATGGAAAATTGTGAACACAGAGGGTACTACCTGCCACAGGCTAGAGAGCCCTACTCTGGGGGAGGTTTGCAAAAAGCGACCAAAAGGGCTAGTTCTGGTCCCGGGGCACTTTTTGTGATCTGGCACGCTCTCGAGGCGGTGCGGACCGAGTATGCACCGACTCTCTGAGAGCTGTTTGGGTCTTGCGAGACGGGTTCTCTGTGGACCCTCTCGTCGTGCTGTTGATGGAAAAATTCGCCGAGTTAAAGCGCGTCGGAAAAACGGTGGTTGTTGTCTGGAACCCCGGACACGTCGGGCTGGAGGGTAATGAAAAGCGGCAAAGGCCGGGACGTCCCACCCTCCAGACCGGACCATCGCGACCATGCCCTCTGACGTCAAGCTAGCAGTAAAGAACATGATAAAATAAAGATGGCAGCGTCAGTGGGCCGGGTCGTCCGAGAGGATTTTTCGCGTCAAGAGCACGATTCGTAGATAGCCCCCCCGAGAACCTGAGCCGGAAATAAGGAATCGTCTTTAGGCGATTAAGAATAGGCCATACGCGGTTGACACACGGGCACCTGCTCTTTGGCCAAAGCCCGCGCAGGTTCCCCTTATGCAGATAAAGGTTGCTCGATGTATCCCAAATACTGGAAACATGTAATGCCTTGACTCCCTACAGGGAGCGTGTTGGCATGCCATCCAATCTGAAAATGGTACACAGGCACTGCAGCGAGTTTCCGGGTCCCCTGTTCCGCTTTTTAGGAGAAATTGGTTTTTTTTATTGTATATAATGTCTTATGTGTTGTGTGCCTTTATGTCTACATGTTTTGTTTGAGTGCATGTATTTATTAGCGTGAATTGCGAGGGGAGAGGGTGAAATATAACGTCATTATCGGCCCTCGAACGATGAGAGCATGTGAGTGTGTGTTCGGGGTCGATGGCGGAAAAAAAGACGCTCAAGTTATTAAATTGTGAAACAATTTTCTAATTTTTTTATTTAGTTGACCAAAATAATTCTCATAATTTAAATTTTTATTAAGTGATACTTCTAAATATTTAGGAAACTCAACAATTTTAATTCTATCGTGATTAAAATTAATATGACTATCAAATTGTACGGAAGTAACGTTTTTATTTTTCGTAATGAAATATAAAACTAATTTGTAACGTTTTTAAATTAGTATTATCAATAAATGAAAAACGAATAATACAAGTTCAATAAACATTAATGGGTAACAGTTAGTTGTAAACCAATTCTTTATAATTTAAAAATGATGTTCTAAATAATGGAAATTAGTTTCAACTACTTATTGTAAGGCATAAGGTTATTATTAACTTCAAAGCAACATTTATGTAATTTTAGAGGTAATATAAATAGATCAATGATGTACTATAAGAATAATGTTGAGCAACCACTGTAACGTGGAGAATGCCAATATTAATATTCACTTCTCCACTGCAATATTAATTTTTTTTAAATTAGCTAAAGAGTATTTCAAAAGTTTTAAAGGATGTCCTCGTATGGCAAAATTTGTGATCAACGTAGTTAAAAGCGTTTATGATATCCAAAATAAAATAGAAAACATGATAGTTTGCATCAACTCGCCTAAATATAAGTCTGATAACGCGATCAGACCAAATCAGTCGTGAAGAGATAGATTTCATACCTATTATCAAGTCAAGATTCAACTAATTCGCACTCTTCTTGCCAGCAATTTTCAAAAGTAGAGAAAAATTTGTAATCGGAGTGGCATCTATATTTTGAGTACGAAGAATGTCAACACCGTACATGTGAATAGAAAAAATATTACCTTCCAAATAACACGAATATTTTTTTTAAAATTGAATTCAATTCGTTGAAAATCTGAGTATATAATACAATTTCACCTAAACCTGACTCACTTTTACTATTTTAAAAAAGCCATTTTAGTTGTTAGCTACCTTTTAACTTAAAAACTACTTTCAGTTTATTCTGTACTTAACATGATAAATAAAATGCCAGGATTAATTGAATTTATGCATCAGACTTGCTAGACATTGGGGTTAAACCGGAAAGAAAAAGTGCCGGTTATAAAGTAAACGTGTGTTCATGTAGTTAAGGTTGGTCGGCCTCCCGGGTATGCTCTGGGCTAACTTACGGCAATCCCAACGGGTAAAGCACGGAGACCAAAGCCACCGGTTTAATCAGTGCAGCCTGTTGAGAAATCACTATCTTTATGACGCCACCTTTAACAACCCTAGACCATAGACGTGGCAAAAGTCACTCGTTTAATTATGTAACCCAAGTTTTTATGCTGCCCCGTTGTAAATTTTCTCTTCGATTATAAAAAAATATTACTTCATTCAAAATTTATTTGAATTTTAAATAAGAAGAGAAACACTGTACCCTCACTCACGTTTTAAAATATCAATCTGAACAAAAGAATGAATACTCACAGCGGATGATTTCCTTTGATGAAATTGAAATGCAAGTAAAATATTCTTACCTAAACATAAAAAAATATTAAAATACATTAAAAGTTAATCAAAGTCATAATATTATTATTTAAAGTATAAAGTAGCTTTTAATGATATTATCGACCATATTTCGTGATTATGATAGGATGACTATCATAACTGACTATCATGACTGGTTGGTAGGATGACTACTTCCGTTTGATACTTGGATTTATGTCATTATTAGGTCCTTCAAATTGTGCCCCTCGAAAATTGTTAATAACAAAAAAATAAAAAATAAAAATAATTCTATTACAGTTCGTGGTCCAATTGACCAATTAACATTTTTCAATTAATTAATATTTATGAAAGGTATTGGTTGAGATAAAAAAGTCAGCGTCACGAGCGAGATTCGAACCCACGACCTTCGGCTAAATACGCCGCTACTCTACTACTTGACCGCTCTTGACACTGACTTTTTTATCTCAATTAAAAACCGTAATTAATTGAAAAACATTAATTGGTCAAGTGGACCACGTGAATTTAAGTGAATTTAATAAGTTAAAATGAAGTATATCTTCACTAAAACTCTCCGTGCCCATTTTATTTGTAACCCAGAATCAAATAGATTACTCGACTTGAAAAATGGCAAAAAGGAGGGAAAATTCGAGAGGTGAGGTTGAGATGGGAAATTAGCGTCCGAGCGGATCGAAGTCACGATAGCTCAGGTGGTAGGTCGTGGGTTCGAATCCCGCTCGTGACGCTGACTTTTTTATCTCGATCAATACCATTCATAAATATTAATTAATTGAACAAAAAATGATATAGTGCAGCATGACATTTAAAAAAACACTATTTTGCTGTAAAACGGTCGATTAATGATTAAAAATTCAAATCGTTTTTCATGAGTAAAATATTGAACAATGCAATTGTTTT
Organism: Cimex lectularius; assembly: GCF_000648675.2. Classification (NCBI taxonomy): domain Eukaryota; kingdom Metazoa; phylum Arthropoda; class Insecta; order Hemiptera; family Cimicidae; genus Cimex; species Cimex lectularius. Next base: position 1,091,664 of record NW_019392651.1, read on the forward strand.
CAACGTATTGGTACATGGGATGACGATAAGACGGAGAGCACAGAAAATAGCTGTTGGAGATAAATTCAGAAAGAAATTTCTTTATATATCACACAAGACAACCTCTAACGTGATTTACATGCTAACAAAACAATAAATTTTGCACATAGTTTTGACAATTTGTATTTTCATATATATAAAGACAATTTTACTCAACGTAACTCAATCTTTTAGGTTCTTTTAGAAGTTTAATCAGAGTTTTTGTACTAACTCAAATTGTGTATTTCCCGTGTTGTGTGTTACTGTTTGTCGTATTGAATATGTTAGTGAAAATGAACACATCTACACAGAAAACGCAAACTTTGAGTTAGTATAAATACTTTGATTAAACTTAAAAAATGTCTATATTGTGTACATCATTGTATAAATGCATATTCATATCTAATATATAGTTGTAACAAGCGTAGATGGGTACTCACTCCATCCCATCCCCATATATTTGTGTAATTTAAACAATGTTTATAAATCCCAGGCCCTGAAGTTTATTTCAATAAAAATCTAAACATTGATACGATAAAGAAAAATGTTTTCTAAACCTAAATCACTCCAGAACGCATCTCACGATCTCTAAAAAATCGTTATAATAATAATTACATAAAATAAGTTGATAAATAATTTAAATAAATATGAGACCACTTAAATTTCCAATATTACAATTCTAAAATTTGAAATTAATTATTTTAACTAATATGTAGTTATAGTTAGAATATATAGTTCGAACTAATATGTAGTTAAAAAAACTAAAATAAACTATATATTCATTATAAAAAAGAACCATGTTATTAAGTCCTTTACGTATAAATTAACATAGAAATGTTTGTTCATTTCTGTTTCACCCGAAAATGGGCAATCAATGATTGATTAATTAATTTAGATTAGTAACATTCTTTTTAATTTACACTATTCTTCTAATTCTAATAAAATAGGACAATTCTTCGTGTTAAAATACAAAAACATTTATCCTCTGATAAAACTTTAGTTCCTTACTGTTTTTCTAACAGACAATTTAGTGGAAATGGCAAAAAAAGTAAATATCCTCAATCTACAAGCAGCCTCATAACGTACACAGTTTAGTCGCTCTACTGTCGTTGATATGAGGATTAAAATGTGGATAAATCACCTCTACACGAATTCTCATAAAAATTGACATTGAGGTTAGATTGGTAATATCAGTAATTTAGAATCGAAATCAAAGACATGGTTTTTACAAAACAAATATTTCAGGTCATTATTTATTATGTTTTTAAATTGTTGTTGGTAAACACTGGGAACAAGTTTGTTAATTTCATTGGCCAAATTGCTGAGATAAGTAGTGCCAAGTTCAATATTAACTTTGCTAATAAGATTTTTAAGTTCCCTGTAAAAACCTACAATTTAGTGTAATTGAACGTACATCATATATTTTTCATGAATTAGTTCGGGGAAATTGACTGAGATGTCGAGGAGCAGAGAGTAAGAGAATTTATTTATTCATTAATTATATACTGATACCGCCCTTGCACAAAAATATATAAGTGTATTATAAGTAATTACACGAAAAAAAGAGCCCATCACGCTAATACTCGTAATAATAGATACAATAATGGTTACACATGAAATGGTGTTATTTACAAAATAATCGTACGGATATAAGTTTTTAAAAATGTAAATTAAATTAGGACAATATGTGTGCCTAGATTGTCAAGATTTGTTTAGTGATTGTGAATTTGGTCCAGCAAAACATTAATAGAGAAATCTAATAATTGTAAATATTAAATCAAATAATTTGTGGAGCACACCTTTCTGTCTGACGGTGAATTTTGGCCATAGTTTGTATTGTGGAGTGGAATATAAAAGGTCCAGTGCTCTTTAAGCCGATAAGAAGTAGTGGAGAAGTTAATTGCTTAGAAATTGAAGACAGTCAATGTATGAATTAATAATTTTAAAAAGAGTTAGTAAGTCGAAGTGTAATCTGCGTCTTTTTAATGGGAATAAGTTTAACTGCGATTGAAACTGGTTTTAAACGGAAAGGTTTATTCCTACCTTAAAGGCAGCCATTGTTAAAAATTTATTTGTATTCTTTCTATTCTGAAATTTCTGATTTGCATGAGCAGTCTATGGATTCCAGACTGAGGAACAATATTCAATTTAAGATCTCACCATAGGGGTTATAATAATAACATGGAATTTACCTTTAAGTCTTTTAAATATAGTGATATAAGGCCTAGCTCTTTTAAACTTGATAGATGAAGTGAATTTAAGTTAGATTGAAGTAGTCGGCAATTGTCATTAGATTTAATTGTTCTTAATATTGTTTAAATAAATAAAGTAATTAAAAGTAATTAATGAAACATTACGTGTTATAAAGCCTAGCGCTTTTAAACTTTTGAGTTTTATTTTATCATTGTGAGTTAGAAAAAGGTTATAATACAGGTGGTTTTTGAGGATAAAGAGAACCTGTTTATATTATAATTGTGATACAAGAGTTAGATCTACAGACATATAACATTTTGTAGCATTTTTCAACTTTTAGTATTAAAATTAATTAAGGTTTTCAGTTGAAATAAAAAAGTCAATGACACGAGCGGGATTCGAACCAACGATCTTCGGTTTGATACGCCGCTGCTCTCCCACTTGAGCTATCGTGACCTCGATCCACTCGGACACCAACTTCCCATCTCAACTGCACCTTTTGAATTTGAGAAAAATGGCAAAAAGGAGGGAAAATTCAAAAGGTGCGGTTGAGATGGGAAGTTGGTGTTCGAGTGGATCGAGGTCACGATAGCTCAAGTGATAGAGCAGCGGCGTATCAAGCCGAAGATCGTAGGTTCGAATCCCCCTCGTGTCATTGACTTTTTTATCTCAACTAAAAACCTTAATTAATTGTAATATATTAATTGTTCAAGCGGACCACGAAATTAGTGAATTTAGTATTAAATTGTTTTCAATGAATTATAGATGATGTGAATTTAAGTCAGACAGAGTCGGCAATCCTCATTAGATTTAATTGTTCTTAATATTTTTCAAATTAATTAATTAAAAAATAATCAATGAAACTTTACGTGAGGGAGAGTGTGTGTTTGTAATTTTGCAAAAATAAGCTGTCAGCTCTTTTAATCAACCTGGTCATGATAAAGTGTCATCTGTTTTTTACTGCAAGAAGTAAGATTACAGTAAAATGTCATAACTTATGCTCAGCATAATATATACATAATATGCTTGACTTTCCATTCGTTCTTTAGACTAATTAGATGATTAATGAATTTTTATGTTGTAATTATTAGAATACAGTATATAATTGTTAATTAAAATATATTTTCAAACCTACAAAAAAATTTTGTAAGTATTTTTAATGATTTTTGAAAATGATTCGTTATAAATAGATTTGTTGTGGATCGCTTTGTGGCTAGTGGAAGTGTATTAGAAAAGAGGACCTTTCCTTTTCCCATCGAAGAGGACCTAATGATTTCCTCTGGCTGCCCTTTTAATCCACTAGGTTGTCACTTATTAGCCACTGGTGGATCAATTGAGCACCATGTATCTTTCGAAGGGAACCCAATGAAAAAGCTGGATTTACCGTCTGGAGACCCCAATCTCCGGGGACCTCTTCACCTGCCTAGTGTTGCCCACTAATGAAACAGTCCCAAAGAAAGAAACGGTCCTCTGAAACCTCAATTTTATACTCTCTCTCACTCTCTCTCTCTCTCTCTCACTCTCTCTCTCTCTCTCTCTCTCTCTCTCTCTCTCTCTCTCTCTCACTAACTCTCTTTCTCTCTCTCTCTCTCTCATTAACTCTTAGTTTTTTTAAAAATATGTGTATATAATATACTATATAACATGTCACATACAAATTGACAATACAAGTTGGAACGATTTACCTTTATTTAAAGTTGGTAATACCCACCTCGTCAATAATAAGAAAGGTCAACTTTATCTACACCTGCAAACTTTCTATATAAAGCGTTTCAATTTTGCCTTAATTCCGCTCACGTACGGTCAAGAATAAAAATAAAACTTTTAGACTTTTTCGTCTTTTCTTCTTGAAAATTAACAGGACATATTTAATTAAAAACTTACAACAAACGCCCTTCCAAACGAAGAAATTGAAGGGGATTGGGGAAGTACAGAATTCAACTTGGTTTTGGACTGTAAATTGTAGTTATTCAGTTAGAATATGTAACAGGGGAGACCTATTTTCTTCAGCTTGCACATTAATCAATGATGTCATATACTATCTAACACTTGTTTGTTTCAACAAATGCTAAACTAACCCCAAAATGCAAAACAAACCCGTTTACAATACTTTAACCGTAATTTAAACAATTAATTATTCTTTTCGTCTAAGGTTTTTGGTCGAGATGAAAAATTAGTGTCACGAGCGGGATTCGAACCCACGACTTTGGCTCAACCCGCCACTGCTTTAACCATTTGAGCTATCGTGACTTCGATCCCTTCCACCATCCTTCCAACCCAACCTACGAATCCCGATTTAATCTCAATTAAAAACTTACATGAAAAGAATAATTAAGTGGAATAATTAATATGGTCAATTATGACCACTAAACAAACATGGATTAATTTAATAAATGGCCACTTCATAAGTCGCTGAGAATCGAATCCTGACTACACGACATTTGAAAATGTGGCAAAAAGAGAGAAATCTCGAACGGTTGTAGTTGCAATGGGAGCTTGGTGTCCGTGAGAATCAAAGTCATGATAGCTCAATTGGTTAGAGCAGTGGCGGATTGAGCCAAAGGTCGTGGGTTCAAATCCCGCTCATGACACTAATTTTTCATCTCAACCAAAAACCTTAGACGAAAAGAATAATTAATTGTTTAAATTACGGTTAAAGTATTGTAAACGGGTTTGTTTTGCAATTTGGGGTTAGTTTAGCATTTATTGACATTTGTGAGGCTAGATATATCCATTAGATATTTGTGACAAGTTTCACAATTTGTAAAAGCATAGATGCATTTAATTTGGCAAAAGATTGGAGATCACTTTTTTACAGTGAGCTTAATTTTTAAGTTGAAATGTTGTTAAATTAAAAAAGTTTTTGTTTTTATAATTAGTTCAATATTACGTAATATTTTTTTTATAATTATTTCAAATGTGTATAAAAAATACGTAATTTTTATTTGAAAAATGTCGTACAAATATTTTATGTAAAAAAGTACTAAACTTTATTTTAATTGAAATTTTTAATAAAATATTTGATTTTTAAATTAAATCAAAACTCATTTTATTTTCTGTATAAAATCTTTTTATTTATCATAAACATTTTATCACGAAATATTTTCTGAAGGCTCTAGATGAGTCAAAATTATCGTAAATTTTAATAAACAGCTCTCATTAAAACTGGCACTAGATAGGGACGACTGTTAAAAAACATTTGGGAATCGTAATTTTAATTCACTAGAACCTACGCATCTTTCCTTCGTTCCAAGTAATATTGTTAGTTTAAATCAAAAATTAAACAAAGAGTATTACATTTAAAATTTATAGAAGAAGATTCTATACAGTTGAAGACCATTTATATTAAACGACTTGGACAATTAATCTTTAATTGAATACAATTTACTTTGTGCTCTCCAAAATTGTTTGTACAACGTTGAGCGACACTTTGATTACTGTTAAAAAATTTTAAATGGGGAAAGAATTTTGCTTTTTAAATTTGATGAACGTTAGCTTTTCTTATTTACCTGACTTTCGTTTTTTTTTTTTTTTTTTTTTTTTTTTTTTTTTTTTTTTTCTTTTTTAATTATAACAATACATCTTGTTAAATTAACGTCAAATTAAAGGCTATTTAGACGATTGCATTTTCTTAAACTTTTATCATATCTAAATGTGTACCTCACCAGTGCGTATGCACGTATATATTTATTGGTTGTACATAAGTTGTTTGTCTGTATACATAGTCGTTTGTTTATGTATAAAGTTCTTTGTTTGTGTATATAGTTCTTTGTTTCTGTACATAGTCGTGTGTTAGTTGTGTGAATGAGTAAGTGCGAAGGCTGATGGTGGAATATCTAGCACCCCATCGTCCTCCAGAGCGCGTTGGACGCTGTATGACTTCATTGTCGATCGCATTAAAAAAAAAATTGGCCATGGATCAGCCATAAAAGTAAAATTTGTTTATTACTACATAATATATAGCTAATTATACATATATATATACATACTACATAATCTTGATTATGGTAATTGATAGCACACATTACTTACAGAAACATTCATGATACAGTACGTAAATATAAAATAAATTGAAACGTGTAACTGTTAATGTTTTCTAATATGCAACGATTTCTGTAATGTCTATACAAAAACCCTTTCAAGAACAAGAGACTAAAAAGTTTTTTTTTTAACTTCGGACTTTTATTAATTTTCTTATATTTCGCTGTTCTTGTAGGTCGAAAGAATTCGTGATAATTTACTCTATATAATTTTGAAAAGAGAATTCTCGCCAGTTAGGCCATTTTCCAATGTTTCATTCAACTTCCACAACAAGCGGAGCCTTTTCACACTACCCTTATTAAAAAAGTTACGCTGTGCTTTTTCGGAAAGCCAACTTCTTTTTTCCCCTGTTTTGTTTTGTTGAAGAAACGAAAAAATTAATTGCTGCCAGTCGGAATATCGTGAAATGTTCAAAAACATCAAGACTTATGAGGTTGGAAGATGACTTTTTACCAGAGAGTAAAAATTCCTTTATATATGTGTTTTAAAATAGCCCCTTGGAAAAAAATCCATGTATACAAACATTAAATTGCAAGAAAAAAGCGAATGGTGGTTGAAGGCAGGAAAGGGACAATGAAAAAGGCCGAGAGGGATGGAGACTATAATGACGTATTGAGGGTGGGACTAATGACCAAGTGGGTTCACTCTTTGTTACCGCAGGAAATCTGTCCGGCCCCTTCACACTTCTAATCAATTTCCTTTTCCAGAGGGGTCAATCTGAGCAAGTGACTATTCTATTATTGCACGTTATCCTTTAAAGAATAAGGCGAAAATTACGTGTTACAATGTCTGGTTTCTCTTTGCGTTTATTTATTTTTTTTTTTGTTTATTTACGTAACAAACAATAGACAAAGAACATGTCATTAGATTTATATATCAGTTAGTAAAGTATTTATGTGGAGCAATCTCTCATCTCCTAAATTTTTAAAACTTTTGATTAGTTATCCTTTATATTAACAGTTGATAACCATGACACACGTAAAATATTATTGAAAAACAATCGTCAAAATTCCCAGGAATAACAGATATTTTATTTTCAAACTTATTGGACTAATACACGACACCAAATGGAATGTGTGACATACAATATTCTAAATTTATTATAAGCAATAATAATATTTAAGGTAAATTAATCATTTTTTACGAGGGTTAGCAACAGCAGCGGTCATATCAACCCTCGGAGTGCCGTTGTTTTTGAATAAATTTCCATTTAAGTATGTCAGGTTCGAATGCAGGGCCGATGGATTTGAACCCGGGACCTTTTTACTCTTTACCTTACAGTAATATCAACGTCTAAACCATTTCGACCACCGATTACCCAAATAATAATTAATAATAAAATCCAATTTTGATTTTTGGGATTTATTTGTCATATCTGGGTTTGTCTCTAACAAATTTATCTGATTTCATTATGTATTTATTAAATAATAATAATAATAAGTGTACTGTTGTTAAACACATTTAGGGCTGCACAGCCATTTGATGTGTTAATGGATTAAACCCGGAATGACTTTGTAGGGCAAAGCGATTAGGCTATTAAGTGGCACCCAGAGGCAAGCTTGCCTCAGTGTCACTCGAGCCATGTGCACTATGCAAAAACCTACCACCCATGTATATTTTAATCAAAGGTGAAGCCAGCGCAGCGGCTCACAGGCTCATTAATGGAAGGGCAGATGGCAGAGATTTAGACATGCCCATGTGCTACTACTAGCCCCTCCTACTACTCCAAAATATAACTTTATGAAAAAGTACAATTTACTGATACCAGAAAGGGAAGAGAAGATCAAAGTAACACTTATACAGGACAATTTCTACTGGTATACTGACGGCTCAAAACCCTGGAATCTCCGGGATGAATCCGAAGACCAAACTGGCTTTAAACGTTTTTCTGTCTGAAATCATAGTAATTGGACATTGCGCCATAGAATTAAAAAGTTAGAACCACAGTCCCGAAAGGTAGCCATCGTTTCTTCCAGTCAGGCAGCATTGGCCTTAGCCGCAAGCGAGGTGAAGACAAAAAGTGTATGTTATTATATGGAAGCCGTGTGAGTAGTCGATGACACAAAAGATCTGGTGTGATGGGTCCCATGGCATTCGAGGCATAGAGGCAATGAGAAAATTGTCATGTTGGCAAAAAAAGAGCCAATATGAATTCTTTAGGCCTTGAACTTATTGTGGCCTAGCAACTTGCCATAAAAAAGGATAAACCCAAAAATAGATCCTTAATAAGTTCAAAACCTGGTTGAACAATGTCCCAGGAATGTGGCACGCGAAAAGATTTATAGGATGGCCATCCGCGAGACTTGCAAAGGAATTACTAGAGGCCAAGCGTAACAGCACCAGGATTCTGGTTTGAATTGCAGGGTACTGCCTTCTAAGAAAGCACATAGTCTGGATAGTAGTACAGACAAAAGAAATACAGTGCAGATATTGCTAGGAGAAGAGGATACCGCAGAACACGTTATGTTTTTGTGATGGTTTTTGAAGGTGCAGACTCTTACGACTAGCAGAGGAAAGGCCGCAAGCAGGCCTCTATAGAAAGGAGCTTCTAGTATGGCTATGTATTACCAACCAATCGGAGGCTGGCCGTGAGCTAAAAGTAGAAAAGCAAAATAGATCCACTTAGTTCGAGATGTAGAAGGCCTTGAGCCACCTCTTTTACTCCTATCCCTATCCGTACTCCACATCCACACCTGTACCACAAGTAGAAATTTTTCACTATCTTACATGTACTTTCCTCATCATCCTTCTTGACACCCTTGTTACTCAACTCCTCCCCAAGGTATACCAATTAACTATGTACCCTCCATTCCACTAAAAGTTCCAATATGTAACTCAAACGGAATATTGACGGACAAATAAGCAATAAACATAGAAATTCACCTAACGTACAGCATATGACTTTAGTTTAAGAAAGCTCAAGGTGGTACATCCTTGCCCGACAAACCTTATAGCCTATATCCACTCCTGTATATCTCCACTAATTAAAAGCCATATTTTACTCTTTCCGACAATGGTTTATGATTTGTGCAGATTTTAATGCGCCGCACCCGCAATCGGGCAGCCGAGTTGCAAATTCTCGTGTCCATAACATAATTTATCTCTCCTCCCAACCAATTTCGGCTTGACCCCAATCGTTTCCTAGACCTATTAGATTTCTTTGTTGCGTCTTGCGTAAGATCCGTCCAAACCAACAAGACCATCTTAAGACAAGACCTAACTGGAAACTTTTCCAAGTAACTATTACTGCATATTAATTGAGACGGAGAGTTGATGCCCGAGTGGATCAAAGTCACGATAGCTCAAGTGGTAGAGTAGCGGCGTATTTAGCCGAAGGTCGTGGGTACGAATCCCGCTCGTGACATTGACTTTTTTCAATTCAAGAACATCAAACTTTCAACCAAGATTTTACATACAAAGAATAATTAATTGAAAGAAGTAACTTGGTCAACTGACCACTAAAATGTAAATGGATTAATTTTAATTAATTAATTTGAACTTAACGTTCACATGAATCGGTCATCAGAATACACGATGCTATTTTATATGTATATACTAGAACTCACAAATTAATCCCCAAAATCCGATGTTTTATATTATACACATTTCCTTTTAAAATCGCTAGAAGGCATTGGCAACAATCCCGTTAACTTCCCCACAACTAAAGTCCTACCTAACCACGGCTGTTTTAGAATGAGGTGCGGCAACGATTTCTCGGAAGACAGATGCAATCCGGCGTCCCTCAAATGATAATTCTTGAACCCATCCTTTATATCATATATACTGCTGACCTACCTGTACATCCCAATGCCATCATCACCGCCCACCTAATTCAGGCTTCGTCCAACATCCAAGAACACCAGCGCATCCAAACCTTCCAATCAAACATCCTCAGACAAATCAATAAGCCTCCTTACTACGACAGTAACCTCATTATCCACAACTACTTTACATCCCTTTTGTCCATGAATTGATCCGCTTCCGATCCCAAAAGTTTCACACCAACTCTCGATCCTTCCTAATCCTACTGCTCGAGCCCGTTCTACCCTTCCCAACCCAAGAACCTGTCACATCTCATATTACCAAATTAACATGATAATTTACATTATATGTAAATATAGATGAAATGTATGGTACATCCAACATTACATAGAAACTATTAATGTTCTTCGAACATGCTAGATTAAAAAGTTTTGATTAAGCGTTTACAAAAAAAGGCAACGAGTAAATAATTGATGTCGTATGCAAAAGCAGAGATTGTGTATGAACACTGACATTCCTGACCTTGTTCTTTTGTATTCCTGCCTGTAGATCTAATAAATGAGTAATTTTTTTAGCGAGAGAAAATGAAATGGATGGTAAAATGGAGCAACACTTCCATTACTGCCGGCCTTTGATAACATGGAAATATATCTGAAGGTTTAGGGGGATTGTACTTGAACAATGAGGAGAGGCCGAGGGAGATGGCATTAATCACTCGTAGAGCACTTGATGCTGCTATTAGCCCGCGGTCCGGCCTACAAGGGGACCACGGCATAAATACAGTCACCGACACGGCGTTTACAATGGAAAATCGATCCACAACTTCGCCCCCCCCCACCAATTTATATATCGGGTTTGTTCCTTGTCCTACAACAGTTAAAACTATCTTAACAACAAATACTATCTTACCAACTCTGTTTTCAAAACAAGTCAAATAAACAAATAGTATTCGTAAAGGTAATTTATTTATTTAATAAAATCTTTGTATTTATAAGCGTGAAGGCTTGTAAGCATATAAGGACTATCTGATGGACTAGATCATTCATATTAATTTTTGTGATTTGTATATTTGTTAATAAAATGATGTTAATCTGCAAGAAGTATAAAAAATAAGCCAATGAATGTATTCGGTTTATGAATGTGAAGGTTTTCTTTACAGTACTTAAAACACTATAATAATAATGAATAAAAAGTTAAATCATATACAGACAATAATGAATGTTTAAATTATTTAAATAGATAGTTATATGCATTGAGTCCCACCAGATACGAGACACCCCCTCAACTTGTTAGCTTACGGTCGTAGAAAAAATTTCAAATAGTAATCATTCTCCCTTATTTTCAACCTATTATTTTTATGTTATTTGTTTGTATTTTTAATTGTTTAAGGTAACACGGATATCGAAAGAAATTTCCTTATTTTTCATTGGAGTATTTATTTTTCTTTTATTACAATTTGTTTATGAATTTTTGTTTTTGTTTCCGTATCTTAGTATTTTACCCGTTTTTATTTTTTTTTTAAATCGATTGATGTTGGGAAGTAGATTTTTAGTTTGAATATTTCAAGCTGGTGGAGATTTAGAGTATTATTAAGTTCACTATCTTTCGTGGTCCGCTTGACCAATTAATATCATTCAATTATTTAAGGTTTTAAGTTGAGATAAAAAAGTCAATGTCACGAGCGGGATTCGAACCCACAACCTTCGGCTCGATACGCCGCTACTCTAGTCAGGTGAAGTGAAGTCTCGATAGCTCAAGTGGTAGAGTAGCCGCGTATCAAGCCGAAGGTTGTGGGTTCGAACCCCGCTCGTGACATGACTTTTTTATCTCAACTTAAAACTTTAATTAATTCAATAGTATTATTAAGTTCAAAATACTTGTTTAATTATTTTAACTAAAAACCTCCCGACGCCTTTTAATTTAAAAAGATTATAACTCCGTAAATAATTGAGATACAGACCTGCAACTAAAACCAATATCCATAACACAATCACAGATGTTAAAGTAACAAAGAAAAATAGGTACTGCAATTTAAAATAAGAGAGTTTAGTTCAATATCTGCGTTACCCTGGGCAATTTAAATAAACTAATAACAAGAATAATACTAGGTTGAAAATAAAGTAGGTTAACATTTGGATTTTTTTCTACCATAAAAACCCAATGGTTAAGGGGTGTCTCGTATCAGGTTTATTTAAAACACCAATTGATTATTCTAATATATTAAATGTGAAAACATGCCAAAATTTTGTTATTAGATATTATTTATAATTTGGTTATAGGAAAGATTTTATGAGGAAACAAAGTTTGTACTGTACTAAAATTAAAGAAAATAACAGTTGATGGCCAATGAGTAGACGTACAAGAGTATTTGTTTCGGACAGTGTTGGAAGTTAAGGAGTGTAAAGGAATATTGTAGGCAATAGGAGAAGGCCCAGGGGTATCTTTAGCCAACTTTGCCTACATGACTTCACAAAAGACCATTACAGCCTCTTGACTCGTAATTTGAAGGGTTTAAGTGCACCGCACTTCTTTTGTCTCGATCCCCCTCCTTTTTTGAGCCACCCTCCGTTTTAACCTCGGAGAAACTTTTGGCCAGGCTTGGCAAGGAGGAGAGCGAGGGAAAGCTGAACACTTTTTGAGAGGTTAAATTCCGGAGCTAAGTTTTCCCCTTTCTACGCTTCTTAAACCATATAATTCTTATTGTTGTTACGGTGGAAATAATTCCACGAGTTTTCGCCAACTTGCTAATTTTATTCAGGCCAACCACTTCCTAAGATCAGGGTGAAATGCATTTCGGTTAAATGAAACACTTTTACACGTCTTATTTTTCCTACAGATCTATTTTTTTCTAACACGAACAAAAAAAAATCGAAGTATTATTAGTTCATACCTGATATATTTATAAGAGTGATTATTTAATTCCGAATTAGAAAATGGCAAAATCACCTAAATATCAAGTGTAAAGAACGTGTTGAAAATCATAACTATAAAAAATAATCTCACAGCATTGAATAACCATAAATTCATTGTTAACTAATAACTGTCGAACCGGTTGATCTCGCTTAGCTGATCGTTAAAATGATTTATTCCACACGATTAAACGAGATGTCATATATAATGAGTTACAATTAGGAACAATTTTTTTAAATTTTTATGATAAGAAAAAACTAATTTATTATCTAGTATAGGCATTGGCAACATTGGGAGTACAACCTTTTCCAGCAAGAGAATAGACATAATCACTACACCTCAATCAATTTCTTCTGGTAAAATGGTTATTTGAAATATTTATTTATTGTTAGTTCCTGAAATACTTTTTACAAAAAAAAAAAAAACTGTAGTTGGGTCATTTTTAAAATTCCTTGTCTCCCTATCGTGCTGTTTTATAGAATCCAAACAGGGCAGGTTGATTAACAGTTCAATATTTTACTAAAACATTCTAAGAACTGTCTGATGTTTAGTGATCGTTAGTTAGTGATTATTTGGAGATCGTGAGATGAGATCTGGTGTGATGTATATTCAGAAAAACATTTTCTTTATCGTGCCAACGTTTTGGTCTTTCTGGAGATCATCTTCAGGGCCTGGGATTTATAAACATTGTTTAAATTATACAAGTATATGTAGGATGTGAAAGAAAAACAAAATAAATTTATACAATGCTAGAAATTTTAGACTCAATCGAAGTATTTGTTCTCACTGAAAGTGTTTGTTTTCTGTGTAGATGTGTCGTTATTGTGTGATGTGTTGAGAGTGCCAGTGAGAACGTACATAAACATAAAACATCAATATCTATCTCATTTCTAGCATTGTATAAATTAGTTTTACTTTTCTTTCTCATCCTACATGTATTTGTATAATTTAAACAATTTTTATAAATCCCAGGCCCTGAAGATGATCTCAATAAAGATCGAAACGATAAAGAAAATGTTTTTCTGAACAGACGTCACACCAGATCGCATGCCACGATCTCTAAATAATTATAAGAACTGTTAATAAACACATCGTTTTTATTATCATAGGATGAGCGGAAACTAAATAAAATATTCAGGCTAAAATTTATTTCAATTAATTAAGGTTTTTAGTTGAGATAAAAAAGTCAGTGTCACGAGCGGGATTCGAACCCACGACCTTCGGCTTGATACGCCGCTACTCTACCACTTGAGCTATCGTGACTTCAATCCACTCGGGCACTAACTTCCCATATCAACCCCACCTTTTGAATTTTCCCTCCTTTTTGCCATTTTTTAATTACTTTTTTATCTCAACTAAAAACCTTAATTAATTGAATGATATTAAATGGTCAAGCGGACCACGAAAAAGAGTGAAGTTAAAATTTAAGTTAATATGTTAAAATAATTAACTAGGAGAACGTGACTTCCTGACAAGCGACACTACTGCATACAAATTTTGATTGATATCGCTAAATAAATATCAAACAAGTTATGATGACAAGAAATTCAAATTATTGTATTCGTTCCTGTTGAGTATATGTAAGAGCAACGGTACAGGAATTGAAGACGGAAAGCGAAGGAATCCAGATTAATCGGAGCGTTATAAATTATTTTATTGTTGGAAGTGGGAATTACAAGGGAATAGTGCTGGAGATGGGTCCGCCTTGGCGAAAGTACCATTCTTACAGCCAGAGCAGCTGGATAGGTTCTCAGAAAACGGTCTTATTTATGAATTGCCCTCATTCTATAAACGACCCCGAACCCCCTGTGTACATTAGTTAAGACATTTTACAGCTTCATCCCCCTTTTAATGAGGATGTATTTTAAAATTGATTTCGCTTTCCTACAGCAATCCCTTAGCTGTTGATTTACGTGTTATAATTCCCAAGTTTTTACATTATTCAATAAAGTAGTATTGAATTATTATTTTAACGTCCTTTAGATTCAAATAGGAAATTTATTGCAAAGAGATAAAAGGTTCCAGTTTTCATAATTCATACAAACACAGTGCACACGTAAGACGTTTTAAGGTGTTTCACTTTGATTATATGTACATCAGCTATTAAATATAATATATATATNTATATATATATCAACAGCTTGCCTATGTTTGTGTTCGCAAAACTCGAAAAGAAGCCGGCCGGCCGATTCACTCGAAATTTTGACACAACGTTGAATTCGAATACGCCCATGTTTTTATCGTAAAATGAAATTTTGACAACGTAGCATTCTAATTCGCGGGTTTTTGAAAAAAGAATTCATTTCTTTCTTTTTTCCATTTGATCGTCGTCTGTGTTCCATCAGCTGACTTATTTTCAAGACAATTACTGGAAATAGGTGACGGACCTTTACCCTCAAATCTAGAACCAGGAAAAATCACTTTCCCATCTAATTTGTTCAACATTTTGACTTCAAAATAAGAATTAGTAAAATTGTTTTATTTTTTACAATAAAACAAATCATCAAAATCACGCCTAACTGAGCTGAAGCGCCACTCTGTCGGCTAAAACTATCGTCGTGATATGAAAACATCATTCTAAACATAATCTCAGGTGAAACAGAGACATACAAATCCAGTGACTTCTTGATGACCTCAAGATAAGAAGTGAAGTTTCCAATGGAATTTCTTCATCCTCCATGTTCTCGAATTATTGTCACGCATATAAATTTCAAAATTGAAGTGCCATTATTACTCCGAAACAACTGTCAGCCAAAGCTGGCAATGGTACACGATCAGAAGTTAAAATATTAATGAACAATCTAATTAAAACAGCAATTCGGATTGGACCACATAAAGGCCAACTTCAAACGACTTCAATCACCAATACGTCTTTCGTTCGGTATGACAATGAATAAAGCGAAAGTAAGGACAATCTATGCAAGTGTGCGGTCTGAATTTAGAAAACCGTTCCTTCACTCATTGGCAATGGGTCTCTGAATCGGTAAACCATCTGGTCTTTATGTTTATACGAAAAATGGACAAATATATAGTCAATCCACTATATTTACCTTTACGATAAAAAATTTTGCCGTAGCCACCGAAACGAAAGGCAAGGTATTTAATTGAATAATGTGTTTTCTCGGTGAATTAGTAGTAAGGTGAATAGTAGTATCGTATAGTATAAGTAGTAGTAGTATAGTAAAAGAAAACTTATTTTTACTTTCCAATTCATTTCATATGAGATTGGGCCATGGCGAAGCGTAACCAGGTACTAGCTAGTTTATTATGTTTAAGCTGTGAAGTAACAATCACGCCCCAAGAAGAAAATATAAAGCTAGTTTTACCTAAAGAAGTAGCACAAGAAATTAAAAATTTATCTGCTAAAAAGATACCAGGATATGCCCTTATCACTGGAGAAATACTAAAACAATTGCCAAAAAAGGGCATAGTTAAACTAACATTACATATTTAATGCTGCAATCAGACTGAAAAATGTCCCCAGCATCTGGAAATTCGCAGAAGTCATTATGATAAAAAAACAGGAAAAACGGCGAACGTGGTCAAACCGTATAGACAAATATCGCTGCTACCGACAGTGTGTGAACTCTTCGAAAAAATATTATTAAAACGAATAAAACCCACTGTAGAAAAAAAAGAAAATCATTCCTGACCACCAATTTGGATTGCGAACAAGACATTCAACAATAGACCAAATTCACCGAGTAACGGACGTAATAGAAAAATCTAAGAAGACCAAATTTGTCCCCTGCTATCTTCCATGATGTCTCACAAGCTTTTGACAAGATCTGACATGATGGATCAATAAACTAAAAGGTATGCTACCAAAGCAGTAGGTCGATATTATCAGTTCCTACTTAACTGACAGACTGTTTAGAGTCAAACAAGAAGATCAATATTCAAAATTAAAAACAATAAATGCAGGAGTGCCACAAGGAAGCAAATTAGGTCCACTGCTTTACTTGTTATACACCAGTGATTTTCCAAAAATAGATGGAGTAAAAATTGCAGATGACACAGCGGTGATATTCTAGGACCGACTATCACCCGTTCAACCAAAATCCTCCAAAATAATAGTAAGAAAGTAAAATTGTAATAAGATAAACGAATGGACAAAAAAATAGAAAATCAAGCTAAATCACCATAAATCAGTTCATTTAATCATTATAAACAAAAACGTGGACCATGTTCCGTCGCTCATAATCGATATAACCATATAGCGATACAGCTAAATATCTGAGAATGACCTTAGATGTCAAGCTGTGATGGAAAGAACACGTGAAGAAAAAAATGACAGAAATAGGTTTAAGGTTTAGACAACTATACTAGTTGATAGGACGTGGCTCCAACCTTGCAATACAAAATAAAATATTGTTATATAAACAAGTCATAAAGCCTATGTGGACATAAGGTATTCAACTATGGGGTTGTACCAAACACAGCAATATCAAAATCATACAAACACTCCAAAACAAAATCTTACCTAACATGGTCAATGCACCTTGGTACATAAGGAATAAGGACTTACATAGGGATCTTAAGATCCCTGAAGTTACGGTGGAAATACAAAATTTGCCGCCAAACACCAGGCTCGCCGCAGCCAGCACGAGAATGTGGAAGCGACCAAACTCTTAAATAACCGAAACATGGTCAGAAGATTAAAAAAACAAAGCCAAAAATAACAAGTGAATAGTGAAATGTAAATCTTATTGTACCAATGGGTTTATAAGAATGTAAACATTTATTTATTTTATAATATTATTGTAAAATTAATGTTTGGTAAAATAAGACCAGTTTTCATAAATAAATTTAATTAATTAAAATTTAAGCTTTAAATTACATTAAATTATTTTAGTATTATAACAGGGAAATAATTTAGTTAAATTGAAAATACCATTAGGATATGTCAAAAAAACTGCAGGGCAACATTTAAATGAGTTCAATCTCATTATTTCAACAACGGATTTATCTTCAGGAAAAACAGTTCATCACATCCACTGTCAATACAAAAGTCACATTAAGTTTCGTGAACAACGTGCTTTAGTCAGTAAGAATTATCAAGCGAAAAAGCTGGTGATGCAGTGATAAATTATTGAATAAAAAACCTTCGTGCCGACCAAAAGCCGTTCGCATCGTGGCTCTAATTAAATCAAAACACTGCGCTAACCCAATTATATGTGCGTTCCATAAAACAGGAATAACCTGCTTCAAAGTTGGTGCATGTCCCTATAACAGAAGGCCGGGTATAAAAATGAAATTCTAATTAAATAAATTATAGAGGTGGAGTGTGAAAAGGGACGGTCCCCAACATATTCAGGCGGGCATTCTCGGGTTACGACTCTTTTGTGCAACATAAAAGTGTCAGGGAGAAGAGGTGAAACGCATTTCAACCCTTTTAAAAAGCCTTTTCCTTTCCTAATGTGAGCCGGGCCTTGCCGTCAAAAAGAAATTCACGTTTAACGGTATTCCGAATAGTCTCGCTGAGTAGTTATATGTATCATGCTTTCTATTTAATTAAACACTTCATTAGAAATCCGAGTGGAATATGTATACAGAATATTCGACGAAAAGCAGCTATGGTTTTTTTCGTTACTAAAGGAAATGTAAATAGGTGAGAAATACAAAAGTTATGGAAAACAACATCTTTCCCTAACAACCTCAATTTAACAAAGCTTTTACATAAATATCTTCTGTGTTGCAGCAAGTTCTTTTCTGTAATTATTTCTTTTGTATTACACTTACCTGTTTTCATGAAAATAACCATTAATCTTCCGGAATAATTGTCAAAAGTTTCTTTTTGTTCTGTTTACGAAAAAAGTGATTTATGATTCTTCGTATAAATCGTTAAAAGGTGAAAATTAATTATGTTTTTTATATTTTTGACAGTTTTGACCAGAATATATTAAGTTTTTGGTTTTTGTAAAGTACATACACTCCCTAATTATTAGGACTATTCTTGAAATTTTATCCGAAATTTAACATTTCGTCTGTCGGCTTTTTGTTACCTTATGTGTTTGTGTGATTTCAGTGAAGTCAGGTTTGCGGTATAATGTGGCGATAGGTTTGGTGCATGCATTTTTCAATGCGTTGTGTGGATTAAGTTTTGCGTTTGTACTTGTTAAATTGTTGTCTTTGCACGTACATAGGATGATACAAAAAAATTTTAAAACCAGTCAAAGACAAAAGTTAATTAGTATAAAAGATACAACAAGGAATTGAAAGTGGAAGAAGATAAAAAGACCAAAGCAAATAAATGACAAACTGAACAAAACTAATGTAAAGATCAGGGAAATTGACCGTTAAAAAATGTTAAACTAAAAAATGTAATAATAAACAAGATTAAAATTACCCAAAACCAGCTGACTACTCTTCTGATAAGGAAAAAATTGAATTATAAATATATAGCAAATTTAATAAAAACCATTGAAAGGTGAAACGCGTTTGACAAACCAACCGGGAGAAATATGAAAATACCTCAAATTCGCATTCAAAAATTATTATCATATGACCAAAAACGTACTTTATGAATGCAAAAATTCTAACCAATTTTGATGATGACAATTAGACTATTTCTGGCTAGTAATAATTTATTTTTCTAAAATTTGAAAATATAATTTTATATTGTAAAAACACTAATATATGTGATTGTGTCCTGGTATTTTAATTGAGCAAGTTTTATTGTCGTTGATAATTTTTACCACTCATCAATTTATCTTTTTTTTTTTTTTTTTTGCTTTCAACAATTTACACAAATCAGATAAAACATTTCTCTTAACTACTTATTTCTACCCAGAATTTTAATTGTTGTCTTATTTATTTAAATACGAAAACATTTGTAGATGTTTGTTATTTTACTATTGACATTATGGTTCATTAATTGGAGTTTTTACATTTATACATAATTAATAATAATATTGAAAATTGAAATAGTCACACTTAGATGTAAAAATAAATAAAAAATAAACTTATTAAATCGGTAAATTGGTTTCATTTTCATGTAATTAAACATTTGAAATATTTTTCTCTGCCCCATTGACATGTATTAATCATTGATGATTTACTAAAGGTAATGAATAATTTAATTTTATCTGAATTCGGAGATGTAATAAAGTTTTAAAATACTCAGTATTTCAACTTTGAAATTTGACGTAAAAACAATTGTTGAGACCGACCCAACGAACATTCAAATGCACTTAGCAAGCAAACCCGTTGACAAATAAAAGTTAGTTCGTTAGGATGAGTGTGTAAAAAATAATTATTTTCCAGTGGGTACAATTGACATCTTGACATGAGAATGTTTTAATCATTGATCTGCATAAAAATTAACATAATAATACTGCAATTCGACCGGAACTAAACATATTTTGTATGGACGTTTTTCACTTTAAAACTTCAAACTGCGAGATTATGTACATTTTGACAACAGTTAGATCAAAAATGATGGGTAATGGTTAAAATTGTAGGCAAATGCTTGTTGTACATAAACCAAGATCATAAAATAACGCTGTGGTGTTCTATTTAAACATGTAATACATGTGCTACTCAGTTCAATAGCATAAATGTAAATTAATTATTAACTAATGCAATAATAGATTTTGCTATTTAAAAGATGTACTCTGGGTTTCAATTTCACTTGTTGTATTGCATTAATATTTATTGAATTAAGTCATTTTTTATTTCAGATTTTATATTAAACAAAACGTTATTAATAATTTAAATTATATCTACAGTAATCTTGGGCATTAATTATAAATAAAATAGAAAAACTTTATGGGACCCAATTTGACAATTATAGTTAATTTGTTGAGTGAATGAAATAATTGCTTCTGTTTAAATTGCGTTTGTTTAAACTAGAAAAATATTGTTATAGTAAATCTTACCTTGTGTGTGTGTGTCGTGAAATTCTTGTGTAAAAACAATTGTGTTACTAAAAACAAGACAGCAGCGCAAAACACTGAAAAATACACAAAACATGAGAACTAGTAAGAACAAGAGTAAGATTCTAAATTTTTATCTTTAAACACTACATAGCAATACGTCGATTATTTCATAACATACGAAAATTCACAATTGTATTATAATTAATCATCGCTACATGCCTGATAACTATCACTAACTGTTTGTGAGTAGAACATGTATTACAATGATTTAATTGTTATACTTACTTCTTATAAACATTTTTTATAAATGCAATATATTCGTCAATATATTAACGAGTAAGATATAAGACTAAAGATTCTCCATATTTTTCTAGGATTTCTACAAGAAATTTACGATCTTTCTACAAGAAATCCTTCAACCTGATGATGAGCTAAGGGCTCGAAATCCGGACGTTACAAAACAACTTAATGTGAGTAAGAACTCTTTTTTAAAAAAGGATAAGTTTGATTGCAATGTCTTACATAATTTGTACACATAATAGCTATTTTGTTATGTTGTAGTTAAAATAAAAAATTTACATGAATTTTTATTAATTAAATTTAGAAAAACATATGTTAATTGTGAATAGTAGAGTTCCTGTGACTGTTAGGAGCGTAACGTACTTGAATGCAGCATAAGTTTCAATGATTGATATCAAATTCAATGAATTAAAAATATTGACAGCTATCAAATTACAAAACGTAATGAAACAGGATAAGCGATTGAGAAGTGTTGACGGTACGTCAACGGGAAATGTAATCTTTATAATTGAATCATAGCAAAACATTGTATAATAAGAGACGATTTTTATAATCAGAAGAGCTAATGTCACAATTTGAATGATTTAGTGTAATCAGATTTGTCAAACAGCGGTTTTATTAGCCGGCTATCAAAATGTACCAGTTGTACATTAATGTATACGGCCTGTCACATTTTCAGCAAACGAGGCGACGAAGATTATTACTATAAAGTCAGTGCATTATCAATAGTATCCAGACATACCAACGGTTAAATATATCATTTAAAAAATATAATAAACTGCACAAAAATTCCCATCATGAATAGTACAAAACTATTCGTAGCCTGTACCATAGTTTGTTAAACGTCACCATCTACATATTAATTTTTATTGAATGTATTTATTGTAGGAAGTAGGCCCTGTTATTGGTTTTGTTCATATTAATATTAGAATATTTTTCCGGAAGTAGAACATTACAACATATTCACTATTTTTGACACGTTTGACCAATTAATATCATACAATTAATTAAGGTTTTTAGTTGAGATAAAAAAGTCAGTGTCACGAGCGGGATTCGAACTCACGACCTTTGCCTTGATACGCCGCTTCTCTGCCACTTGCGCTATGCTGACTTCGATCCTTTCGTTCACTAACTTCCCATTCTGAAATTCAAAGGGTGGGATTGAGATAGGAAGTTAGTGCCCGAGAGGATCTTAGTCACGATAGCTCAAGTGGTAGAGTAGCGGCGTATCAAACCGAAGGTCGTGAGTTCGAATCCTGCTCGTGACACTGGCTTTTTTATCTCAACTAAAAACCTTAATTAATTGAATTACAATATATATTACAATTAAGGGCCAGGAAGCATTTTGTTCCAAATACTTATATGAAAAACAATCCTCCGTTCGATTTTCTTTAATCTTATGAGAACAGTCAACCCAATCTGTGTTTAGAGAAAGGATCTGATTTTTAATTAATATTACTAATTTATTAGAGACTAATTTATATGCACCTCATTGGTGGTAACAAATGACCTAACACATAACAGTGGATAATAATTGATAAATTTTAGTTTTCTTAGTTTACTCGAGTTTATTAGCAAGGGGAAATGGAGAACACTTAGAGATCAAATCAAGATGAATTGAAATGGCAAGACTCCACAAATTTTTATATTGAATTACACAGAAAGATTAAAAAATAAATGTGTAAAGAAAAAAAATACATTAAAAAACAAAAACAGAATTTTTGTATTTATTTGTTTATTTTAACACTTTAATAACTTGTTGTTTATTTTTATAGAATTATTCAGAAATCGTGAGATGCGGTCTGGTGTGATGTAGGTTTCAGAAAAACATTTCTTTTAACGTGCCAACGTTTCGATCTTTATTGAGATCATCTTCAGGGCTCAATAAAGATCGAAACGTTGGCACGATAAAAAAAATGTTTTTCTGAATATAATGTTAGTTATCAAATTATTAGTTGTTATTATTATCAATAATTAGATTTATCAATAAATTCGAATTTATAAAAATTCTTAAAAGCATGGTTTTAAGTCGAAAGTTAACTTGGGCATCGACGGACAAAGCCCAAGTGCAGGGTGAGCCTCGCTCTACCACACACGATAGTCTACAACGGTTTAAGGCTAGTCTCCATCGATTGGAAGGAAGTGGTCAACCATGATTTCGACGGTTAGAGACGATCGATTTTTTGTTCTTATCGCACAACGAAACCCTCATTCAACGGCTTCCAGGGCAGGTTGTCAACTCCAAATGGATCATAATGTAAGGGAGAGTTGTAAAAGAGCCATCCGAAGGCTTCGTGAGAAAACCTAGATTTTAAATATCCCACATCAGGTTCTCTACTACTGGAGAGGCATCGAGTGAAAAGGAGACTATTCGCTAAACCAGCATCTCGCTTTAACGTTAGAATCGAAGCTGTTCTCTTCACAGATCAGACGGAGAACGCTTTCCTTTATATGCCATGCGGCAGTCAGTTATGGTATGGGGAGGAATCACCGACCCTGCCTGAAATTATTATCGTACAGAAGTGAGAAATATACTTTGGCTGCACAAAGGCAGAGGGAGCAACATTAGTAAAAGTTCTGCTGGAAGCTATGGCCCCATTCGTGTCAATTAGTGGGGGCAACTTCGTGGTAATACATGGTAATACTCGACCCTAAGAATTATCGATATAAGATAAAAGATAAATTAAAAACTTTCAATTAATTAAAGTTTTTAGTTGAGACAAAAAAATTAGTGTTAGGAGCGGGATTCGAACCCACGACCTTCCACCACGATAGATACGCCGCTACTCTAACACTTGAGCTATCCTGACTTCAATCCTCTCGGACACAAACTTCCCATCTCAACCCCACCATTCGAATTTGAGATGGGAAGTTGGCTTCCGAGAGGATCGAAGTCACTATATCTCAAGTGGTAAAGTAGCGGCGTATCTAGCCGAAGGTCGTAGGTTCGAATCCCGCTCGTGACACTGACTTTTTTTTATCTCAATTAAAAACCTTAATTAATTGAAAGATATCCATTGGTCAAGCGGACCACAAAAACTAGTGAAGTTAATAAATTAAAATTATATCACTGAAAGAAACTAAAACCCTGAATAATTTCAGCGATTTTTGCGGCTCAACTATTATGTAAACCGTCAAGACAGGCCGATCTTGAGCAAATAACGAATTGTACGCCGTGATATATTTGGAGAATTATTATATGGAGAATCAATATAAGTTTTATACCATCAACTACAATAAAGAGGCTCAGTAGGTCAAAAAGAATCAGAAGGTGCCAATAAAACGACAAAGAAAACACCTCCCGATTGAGTCAACTTATCCGATATATGTTTCCTGATGGAAGGAGGGTGCAAAAAAAAAGAGTAAAGAAAAATAGATACCCGACGGGACTGGTGGACAATGGGTGAATCTCGTTACGATTCCGGCACTGTCTTTCCCAGAGAAACTTGAGCCGTCCTCAAGAGTATACCAATAAAAAAAGGGGCCAAAGTTTTCTATGACATCAGAGTTTGGCCAAGTGTTGATTATCTGCTCCCCCTTAGTCTAGCACCCTCGTTTTAGCCACTTTAGCCGCCTCCCGGTGAACAAGACCATTTCCTGATTAGCTTCCGTCCGTTTACCCTCTTCCTTATTCCTTGTTCCTTGCCAATATCAGTGATATTTCTCTTAAAATTTGTTCTTTGCGAAAAAATACAGAAGAATTAGATAAAACATCATTTATGATGTACGAATTTCAATTACCGTGAATAGAAGAAGTTTGAATTTGAAGTGTATTAATGGTAATTTTAGAGGGTTGCTAAAACGCCCCTTTCAGACTGCTTTATCTTCCATTAACTACTAGTATTTCTAGAAGTACTGGGAAAATAATTTCATTATTTGACATTGTAATCTTTGTATTCCTTCCACAGTTCTTTGTAGGAGTCAAAACACGTTTGCCTGCGGAGAAGTTTTGACACAATATGACATAAAGCTTATTGAGTTTTCTCGCCTTATTTTCACACACTGTCTAACGTAAAATGGCACTGAGGTAAATAAAGGGTTTAAGGACAATTTCATTCGAAGTCTCAAGCATACTATCGAGCTTTCTGTCCGTCGGCATATACAACAAGAAGAAGTAGACTAAATTAAAATAGTAAAACCATCAACCACGCAACTGAAGTAGACTTGCTAATGGACTTTTATACTAAATAATGGCCGCATGTTGCAATATTTACAGATAATGTTAACAAAATTATGTAATCTCCGAAGATGATATTCATATTTTCAGATGGCAGTAAAATAAACGGCCATGTTGGTTGTGCATTTGTTCCTACGAAGGCTTAATGAAAATTCATGAGGAAAAGAACACGTTGGAAAACTGGTGTTCAAAGAACCAGCCTGAACTGCTGGCTATGTCGAAAGCCTTAACCTGGACAGAAGACAATAACCAAAAATTGGGCAGAAGAACAGTCACAGTTTGCACAGACAGTCAATTTCCTTTCTTTTTCTTTTTTTTTTTAATCCAATACCAACGAAACCATTTACCGACGGTTGAAAAAAATAAATCAAGCTAATAGCCTCAGTCTATATGTATATATAGATAAAACGGAGAAAAGTTCTTTATAGACACACCGGTGATAAAGAAGCTGATGCCTTAATTAAAGAAGCGGCTTTCAGTTCAGAAGAAACAACGTGCCACCAACTACCCTTTAATTACCTACAAGCTAAGACAAGAGATGATAGCTTGAAACTATGGGAAAACGAATGGGCTGCAGAAACTAAAGGTAAGCACACCATAATGTTCTTTCCTGTGGTAGCAAATCGAATGAAATGTGAGTTCAAGCTAAATTACAAAGCCACTCAAGTACGTACAACTTACGAGCTTAACTCTATCGATTCCACATTATAGACGACCCTACATGTCCAACCAGCTGAACAAACATGGGATGGTGGGAACATTGGGAGTTAACAAATGTTCGTTATTTGAGAAACAGAGATCACCATTTGAACGAGACGTCATGGGACTTTCTCATGAGCAATTCGAAATATATTTTCCTCGACTCTATTGATTTTAACTTAATGTGACACATATAGTGTACATAATAACCAATAAACTGCCCATTGGTTTTTAGTTCTCCGCTATGAAAACCTGTTAAGACTTTGTGCTTGTTTTCGTTCCCTTCGATATATTATTAAGTCATTTCCTTTCACATCTTGGTAAGAGGTTTTTTGGATTGCTCGTGTCCCAAAAAGACTTACTTCTTTCATCGCTCTTGCCTTGCCTTATTTTTTTTTTAAATTTTTATTTGTATGTGTTCTTTGATAATGAGCTCTATCTAGCAAAATGGTTTTATTGCAAGGAAACATTCTCCTTTGTTTTCATCTACTTAAATCCTGCGAGGGAGGACTATTAAGCTTATGTAACGTTATGTTTGATCATGCAATTCAGAACCATCTTTAAGAAAATGATGATGTACACCAGGGGTGCTCAAACGGTCGATCGCGAGTGCTTTTTGAGTAGATCTCGAGAAGAAAAAATTTTTTAATAAGTAGGTAGGTAACTAAACTACAAAAATGTATTACGTAATAAAATAACACTGCTTGCGGCAAAAGGTGGCTTTATCAAAGGAACGCGCGGCACTTGTCAAAGAAAAGCCGCGTTGTTTCTAGACTAGTAGACAGTACAGTCTAGTCTAGAAACAACGAGAGACAGTACAGTCTAGTTTCGGGCGGCGCGTTGGACGGGAACATTCGAGACTTTCGTTCACGCCGATATAAATGTTGTGCCTGCAGGAATTGGAGTCATTCTGAATTGTAACTTGATGGCGATACTACGTCGATACAAAGTTTATTATTAAATAGTGGAAAATGAGTGCAGTGAAATCTAAAACGTATCATTTTAATAAGGATTGGGAGGAAGAATTTTTCTTTTGTATGGTGAAGGATAAGTGCATTTGTGTTATTTGTCGTGCGTCAGTTGCAATACCTAAGCGTGGTAACTTAGAGAGGCATCATAAAACGGTTCATAAAAACTATGAAAAGGATTTTCCGCCACAGAGTGAATTAAGAAAACGAAAAGTAAGTGATTTGATATCTTGTTTGAAAAAAGAACAATCCATATTCACAAGACCAGCCAAACAATCAAAAGCTGCTACGATCGCGTCATTTAAAATATCTCATATATTGGCGAAACACAAGAAACCATTCGAAGATGGATCGGTGGTGAAGGAAGCATTTATTGAAGCGGGTGAGACTTTATTTGGAGATTTTAAAAATAAAACAGAAATCATGTCTGCTATTAGAGAACTTCAGTTATCTCGTCCGACTGTCACAAGGCGTATTGAAGTTATGAGTCAGGACATCGCAGATAAACTAAAACATGATATCATGGAATGTACATACTTTTCTTTACAGTTCGTGTATGTACGACAACCCTGCATCACACACACTTGCAGCCTCTCAGAGTCGATCGTAAGTAGTCTAAAAATATTGAGGTAGATCGCCAGCAGTTCAAGTTTGAGCACCCCTGATGTACACAATATAAAATTTTTAGGTTTGATCAAAGTATTTGTACTCACTCAAAGTTTGTGTTTTCTGTGTTGCCATGTCATTGTTGTGTGACCTAGTGAGATTTTAAGACACATAACAGTGATACGATAACCCATAAAAAACACAGTTTGAGTGAGTACAAATACTTCGATTAAACCTAAAATTTCGATATTATGTACATTGTCGTATTCATACATATTAATATCTTATACATATTTGTATAATTTACACAATATTTATGAATCCATAGCCCTGAAGATGATCTCAATAAAGATCCAAGGGGGCGTCGGTGGCAGCAACGGTTTAGCGTTGACACGGCACTCATCACTGTAAGGTAAAGGTCCCTGGTTCGAATCCAGCGTTCCTGCATTCGAACACGACATACTTACAAATGGGCTTTTTTTCAAAAATACCGGCACCCCGAGGGTTGGTATGACCTCTGCTGTTGCGAACCCTCGTAAAAAAAAATTAAAAAATAAATTTAAAAAAATAAAATAAAAAAAGATCGTTGGCACCCTAAAGAAAATGTTTTTCTAACCTACATTATACCCGACCGCATCTCACCATCTTTAATAATCATTAATTAATGGTCACTAATTACACACTTTAAGAAAATGATGTTTCAATGAGCTACTGATAGCTCCTTTTTACTGATATATTCAATCACTCTCTCATTAATAGTTTTATATAGGTTTAAAGAGACTCTAGGTTATTTTTATACGAAAAAATTTCAATAATTATTTTATTTTACAGTTAGGA
Source organism: Cimex lectularius (assembly GCF_000648675.2). NCBI lineage: Eukaryota > Metazoa > Arthropoda > Insecta > Hemiptera > Cimicidae > Cimex > Cimex lectularius. The sequence continues at coordinate 1,120,055 of NW_019392651.1, forward strand.
GAGTGCTGTAGGCAATTGTGAGTGTGATAAACTGTCGGCTCGTAGACTGCGCGGTCGTGGGTTCATTTCGCCGCTGGCCTTTTTTTTAAGCTACACTCCCCCCCCCAAAAAAAAACAAACTATTTGTTATAAAACCTCAACATATGTGTACTTTGGCTAATATGTAAGTCTAATGTTATTAAAAATAACCGTGTTTTTTCAGTTTTAATACATTAACATACCTAAGCTGGATTTGTATGAAATGAAAGATTTCAACTACATTGTACATTTAAATTAGCTGTACTAAAATATCCACAATGTTCTTTGGAATAATTTTACTTTATACTAATATTTTGGGCCGATTTTTTTCCAGTATTTTAATTTTTACCATTCTGAAAAAAAATTCGTTTTAAAAACTTATTGATAAAAATTATCAGCATCTTATTTATGACTGCAGTTTTATATATAGCACGAAACTGGCGACAAACTTTCCTTTTAGTGGTAAGCTCGATAAACAAAGCGGTTTAGTTAATACCTCCGTTTAATAGGATTTCCTTAGAGGGGCCATAAATTTTATCGAATATAATGGGGCCGGAGTGGACCGTAAAGCCCTCAGCCCAATAAGGGGAAAAATGTGACAGGAATGATTCAGATAATAAAATTTTTAGTGCTGCCTAGGGGAATTTTTATTTCTTTTTATTTTGACCAGTGTGGCCGAGATTAACACGTGCGTTCGCAATCTGATAAATTGACCTGGTAAACACGATCCAATGTGTAAATAATAGGTTAATACGATTAAAATAATGGGATTGCTAAAAGACATGGCAATACAGGTTGTAATTGTTTAAACTGTGCATATTGCTATCCTCGCACTGCATATTTCTGTGTGTGTCAAGTAAACAAAAACAAAAGTTTGAATATAATTTATTCTGCTTGCTTTTTAAATTAACATATTAAAAATGGCAAATTTTAATCAGTACTTGGTAAACAATAAATCTCAATTAGCATTTAAAATTATTTAAGTCGAAAAAAAATTCTTCTTAACTATTATTATTTCTAAATTGTGAAATTAGTTTTTATTTCCTAAGCTTTTCCCAAAATTGTTTTCCCATAAATTATATACAACACAATTGTTTATGTCATTCACATAATTTAATTTTAACTAACATCATTAAAGATCACTTAGCAGTACTACCAGTGGGTAGTTTCTCCATTCTGGTTGATCGATTTATTTGTAACCACACCGTTACTTTATACCAAAATGGAGTTGTAATTTATAATTTTTAAAAAAATACCATCATATATTTGATGTCTTGCGTTATTATAGAAATAGTTAAAAAATTGATTTCACTTGCCATTGTTTACTTAAACTCAACGGTAATGAGCCAGGAGATCAATCTGAACCACTTAATCCATCTCCGTCTGTCCTCAATCTTCACCCACATTCTGAAATTAAAAACATAAATGGAATCACACCTAATTTTTTAAACGTAATATATCTTACATTTCCCCCATTATTATTGCCAAATGGTAATAATTACCAATTAAACATACGTTGGTAAAATGTTATGGGGTTATCATTCGATCCGCTTATAATCAAACTTTGTATTTTTATAGTATAATGGTAATTATTATAATTAATTAAGGTTTTTAGTTGAGATAAAAAAAGTCACTGGCACGAGCGGGATTCGAACCCACGATCTTCGGCTTGATACGCCGCTGCTCTACCACTTGAGCTATCGTGACCTCGATCCACTCGGACACCAACCTCCCATCTCAATGGCAAAAAAAATGGCAAAAAGGAGGGAAACTTCAAAAGGTGCGGTTGAGATGGGAGGTTGGTGTCCGAGTAGATCGAGGTCACGATAGCTCAAGTGGTAGAGCAGCGGCGTATCAAGCCGAAGATCGTGGGTTCGAATCCCGCTCGTGCCACTGACTTTATTATCTCAACTAAAAGCCTTAATTAATTATAATATATTAATTGGTCATGCGGACCACGAAATTAGTGAATTTAATGGTAATTATGTTGAAATCCACCAACAGCTTAATTATCGTCCGGCCATCCAGATTTAACAATTCTCGCTGATTTGTCTTGTCAAATACATTTAGGCACTCGGCCAACTAACTATTAGAATATGCAATATGCAGTAAAATGCATAAGATTAAGATCAACTATAGTTTACAAGTTTCACACTATCAAGTTTCATCGCTGAGGATATAGGTCATATTTTCCTCCGGTTTTGATTCTTCAACCATAATTTAAATTTGTAACGGAGCCTTTAGTGTGAGGGCTAAACATCGAATCCACGTAATTTTCAAATTGCCTGTAAGTTATTACACAGAATAGATGAAATAGGGCATGACGTCCTTGTTATGTATATGGCAGTTGAGTCAATCTGCTTATTTTTTGCTTTCCTTTTTCAACCATGTTGTCTATTTCAAGCAAATAAAAAAACGCAGGTTTATTTTATTATCGCAGTATTAACTTACTTTAATTTTATAGCCCTTTAAACTTTGAATGAACTTTTGAATGATGCGTGCCTGCGTGTGTGAGTGTGTGTGTGTTTTAGTAAGGCAAGCAGTCTTGACCCTTGTCATGTGGAAAAAGTTAAAACAAAATATTTATGTCTTCAAATTCCACTAAATGCAATTATTATTCAGAAATCATGAGATGCGGTCTGGTGTGATGTAGGTTTCAGAAAAACATTTTCTTTATCGTGCCAAACTTTCGATCTTTATTGAGATCATCTTCAGGGCCTGGGATTTACAAACATTGTTTACATTTACATGCAGAAAAAATTAAATTTATTCAATGCAAAATATATTTTTTTTACTCAATCAAAGTATTTTTATTCACTACATACTTTTAATATAAAAAATATATTTTGCATTGTATAAATTTACTTTTTTCCACAGCCTACATGTATTTGTTAAATTTAAACAATATTTGTAAATCCCAGGCCTTGAAGATGATCTCAATAAAGATCGAAACGTTGGCAAGAAAAAGAAACTGTTTTTCTAAAACCTACATCACGGCAGACCGCATCTCACGATTTCCGAATATTCATCGACTAACTGTCACTAATCACAACACATTACTAAATGCAACGTTCTCATCGAAATTGCAGGACTCAAACTTCTCGCCATTTACATTGTTTCCTGGAAAAAAAACTATCAAATTTGGAATATTAAACTTCATGAGGGACTAAATGTCTTGACTGTATATTTTTGATGTGTTATCACGTTAACCGAGTTTTTGAAGTTATCCATTTTCTAGAATCTGCATAAAACCATAAACACGTGAAAATACTAAGGTTGGCTTTTCAAGATTACGAAGTACCGAAAATTAGTTATAATAGGATAATCAAAGTGGAAGTACTTATAATGTAATATCGTACATAAGCAGAAAAGCCTTTGACCATAAATAATGTATGAAAATACGTTTTCTGTCTTAAAAAGTTCTAGATTTTGAGATATTTTGTTTTATTGTACATCTGAATCTTAATATATAAATGTCAATTATTATTGTAAATTACTTTCAAAGTGCGAAAACATTAGTTTTTTATTATTTTCCTCTCCTTTCCATTTCTTTGATTTAATAGTTTTTGTAATTTCATCGCAGTTCAACATACATTAATGTATAAGTTACTTAAACAACATGTTGGATAAAATATCTTACAAACACTCATTATATAAGTGATTTACTAATTATTGATTTATATAATCTCAATTCTAAACACGTTTGTACATATATGCATACGTGTATAGAATCAAACGCATAGCTTATCGCTGCGTGCCGGTAATTTGATGTAAAATACACAAAAGCAGGTATTGAGAGAATCACCCACCCCGGTTTTGATAGTCCGGGGTGCGACCTGACCGAAGGTAGACTTCAGGGGAAGTCAACTGCCAGGTCATTTCAGCCTTTACCCAACAACCCACTTACACTTACAATAATACATGGACTGGCCATCCTCCTGGGATAATACTATGTTTTTTTTGTTTTTTTTGCAAATTTTCATTATTATTATAGATATTTATGTATACTTTTTCTAACCAATTTAATAGTGTCTCGTGTACTTATTGTAAATTAACACTCAAGAGAACTCATGGCATGAGGTCGAAAACGTTTTGGTAAAATATTAAATTTCATGCTGCAGTATATTATATTCAATAACCCACAATACAAATAATAATGCTCTTACAAATAAACAGCTAATATAAATAAATAAATATATATATATATATATATTTTTTTTAATACAATTTTATATAAAAGAGCTAAATGATATTGACGTACGTTGTATATACACTGTAAAATCAGTGGTTTATTGAACTTGATGGTAACGTCTGACCTTATTTTTTAATTAATTTTCCACGCCGAAAAGGTGGTAGACAGAACGGCATCAAATAGTTGGAGGCGTACATGTTTCACATTTATGAACAAACGTGGTGAACAAGGGACGTAATATCGATTTCATGTCGGTTATTAGAATATTTACAATTCGGGCTGAAAAACCCGGGTGAAAATTAACCGGCTCGGCACATTCGTTAGTGTTCGTTAGAGGCCGGTGTAATTAAGAAACAACCGGATGAAACGCGATGAAAAATGTACTCGCCCATGGTGGAAAATACAAAAAAGTGAAACAAATAGATTTACCTTCATGAACTACAACATTTAGAAGGAAAAAAAATTATATTATCAGATACGATCACATTCCTTAGTAATATTTAATTCCCTAGTTTTCGTGGTCCGCTTGACCAATTAATACATTACAATTAGTTAAGGTTTTTAGTTGAGATAAAAAAGTCAGTGTCACGAACGGGATTCGAACCCACGACCTTCAGGTAGATACGCCGCTACTCTTCCCCTTGAGCTAACGTAACTTCGATCCACTTGGACACTAACTTCACATCTCAACCGCACCTTTTGAATTTTCCCTCCTTTTTGCCATTTTTCAAATGTCGTATAATCTATTTGATTCGCGCGACAAATGAAATGGCCACGGAGAGCTTTAGTGAAGGTATACCTCATTTAACTTATTAAATTCACCAGTTTTCGTGTTCCGCTTGACCAATTAATATCTTTCATTCAATTAAGGTTTTTAGATGAGATAAAAAAGTCAGTGAAAAATGGCAAAAAGGAAGGAAAATTCAAAGGTGGGGTTGAGATGGGAAATTAGTGACCCAGTGGATCGAGGTCACGATAGCTCAAGTGGTCGAGCAGCGGCGTATCTAGCCGAAGGTCGTGGGTTCGAATCCCGCTCGTGACATTGACTCTTTTAGCTCAACTAAAAGCCTTAATTAATTGAGTAATATTTAATATGATATGATGGCATTTAAAGTCGTGGTATAATATTAAGATAAATCCTTACATTTTCCATGAATTTAAAAGAATTAAATGAAAGTAACAAAAAAGTCAGTTTTTAAAAATTGCTTCTCAACCTGATATTTTTACAAATGATTTTGTAGTAATTTATGTTTTTTATTTAACAACCATAACCATATAGTTAATATTTTTATTAAAATATATTTAATCAAGTTTGTTTATTAGATATTAATTTTACTTTGGTTTAAATATTCATATTAAAACATTTATGTTGTATCTCTGGTTGGCAACTCATTTTAAGTGGAAACATGTCTAAAAATGCGACAACAAAAATTAATGAAAAAAATATTAATATAATAATAATAATAATATTCTACCACTACAGAACCAATATGAATTTGCGAGGAGCCAAGTGGTTAGCGTGTAGACTCGTAGATTAAATGCTCATAGTTAATACAATATATTTTAAGATTTAAAACCAATGTAAAGAAAAAATATTTCTTAACTTAAAACAAAAAGTTTCTATTCTCACCGTCGCCCGTGGTATGTTCTTTCACCCATTCCTTCCCGCCAAAATTATCATTCAACAGCATCATCCTGAATGTTCTCTTTCTAATATGGAAAGTTGTAAAGCAATAATAAAATGTAAATACATAAATGAATTTAGAGCATTAGGATTTTTTTAATATAGAGAATAATCTGATAGATGTACTGTACAAACTGAAAATCAAGACATTTTACGTGTTTTGTAGCCTTACTGCGTCTACCTAAAACAATGCTTACGGTACACTATTTCTTATATGAGTGTACTAAATTGGGCTTATAAACTTTTTCGATTAAAACTGACAAATCATAGCTTCTTGTAATTTATGGTGGGTGATGGCCGGTGAACTCATGTTGAACCTGCATCGGGCCACTTATTGGACCGTTACCACTCGCGGGTTTGTTGAACTACTCAATCTCGTTACTGCATGGCACCATCTTCAGTGAGGAACTGCCTGTCACTTGTCAAAGTAGAGCTTATATGTCCTTGGATCCGTCGGTTGTCGCCAGGGGCGTTTGCGGTAGTAATCGTGTTCATTGGTCAGTCGTAATGTTGGTTGTTTCCGTTGTGGATTATCGTTTGAATGTGGTAAGTTTCGCAGAATGTTTTTTTTAATTTTTTTTTTTAATTTGATTGTAGGATATCAGCTACAAACATTGATGGTTTGTATGCAGGGGCTGATCAAAAATAGTAAAAAAAAAACGGATACAAAACAGGAAACTACTAAAAAACAAAGCAAAAACGAAACACAGAACAAAACTAAATGGGCAATATTTACATACAGAGGAAAAGAAACCTGCAGACTAACAAACTAGTTCAACAAACTCGGTCGAAACAGAAAAAGAATACCAAGGATAACAATCACACAAGTAAACTACTAAAAAGAAACATGAAAACAACTGACGCGCTAGACGATAACGGTTTTTATATCAACGCACGTCAATGCGCATACATATTATGTTGGACAACCTGGAAGGAAATTAATCGATGAATGCACACATCTCAGATCCTTCAGAAACAACCACGGGAAATCAAATCAACCAAACGCAATAAAAACAAGCATGGCTTTAATTCACAACAAAGAAAAGAGAAAAACGACGTAATGTAGAAAGTAGAAATATATAAACAAATAATACTTAAAAACGGTAAACTTATAAATGTACAAGTAAACTCACATTCAAAGAAAAGTAAAAACACTACATAACAAAAAACGCAAATGTTCGTAAGGAAATAGCGGAAATAACCGCCATCACGACCGACCAATGTAAACCATGACCATGCCTTCTACCTTAAACGCCCCTAGCGACAATCGACAGACGCAATGACATACAAGTTCTACTCGAACAACGTGACATATCTCATACAGGTTTTAAACTCAGTTTAAAAATTTAAAAGATATTCACTTAACAAAAATTTAACTAGTTGCTAAAAGATAACGCAATATTATTTAGTTTTACAAGATTCACAGTTCTGACACGTATTTCGAATCGAAGCGTGTGTGTAAGTTCAAACAGCATGGATAAAGAGTGACAGTGATCGCTTTCAATGATTAAATAACCAATGAAAGTTTAATCAATGTCTGCGCAGAATAACTAAAGTTACAAGATCAAATTACTCCGGTTCGAAGCTTTACAATAAATATAAAATATAAATACATTTATTATATTTTTCATAAGTACTGGAGTTTCTCAGACGCACCGGTGCAATATCAAATTATTAGTACAATAATAAGCCAAGACTGATTTTTTTTATGTTTTGTTTTGTTATATCAATTAATAGAACTGTAGTACAACTTTTCATTCACTACAATATATACAGCAATCGATGAAAAGTAACAATTCGCGGAACACTATTGGAAAACATTGTTACAAGGCAATAAACAAGAAGAGCACTTTAAAGAGCACAAAAAATTGTATTGCTATTACAGCCTTATAATTCAATAATGAGATTGTGCCAAATTAATTTTTATGAGGATAGGCCAATATGGAAAATTGTTAGATTATGAAAGTGGGAAAGAACAATATAAAAACCAATTGTTAGTCTCTCTTCTTAAAACAATTTGAGCCCAACGATTATACAATGCAAAACACTACAGTACAAGGTCCATGTACATAAATTTTTTAACACGCTACAAAATAGCTCTACAGTCTCGACGCTAGAAGACATTATAAACTGACCAAATATTTTCGTTCATTTTAACCGATTGTAGATTTCGACCAAAAGAGTTGTTAAAAACATCGAATTGAGTTCTTACGGGCTTTTGTCAAAGCCGATCAAAGCCCAAGTAGTTTCTATTCCCGGCACGGAAAAGGTCTTTTACAACTTAGCAGGAGAGAAACTTACAGTAGATGCTGTTAAATTATTCATCATTGGTCAACGGAAGAACGCTACTATTAAACATAAAATAACATTGAGTAGTCTTTAAACGGTAAGATTGGTAGTTTTTATTTTATTGAGCGTAGTAAAATGTAAATAAACATCTAACACATGTTGGTCTAAGAATAAACCTTGATCATATGATATATGTAAAATGTCAACCTTACCTCGTACGTGTAGCCGATCGAAAACAATACGTTGAATAAGTAAATAAATAAAAAAGTGTGAGTAAAATGGAAAAATTATCAACGGACACGGATATGTTTAGTTGTGTGTATTATTATTTTAAATTTTGAATTTTTTGTTTGTTTTTTTAACTCAAACACGAACACAAAACACAAAACGGGACTGAAATTTATGTCAGGCCATCTCTATAGTGGCGTGTGAGGAACCTTGGGAAACCGGCCGGCCGGCCGTCGTCTGATTGCAACCTCGTCTCTGGTTTTCCGAAGAGTAGGCATGTTTTTATTGCTTTATAACAACAATAAAAAATAAAGTAAATATTTTTGTCATCATTTTACAATACAAATATCTTCAGTAAAATTGCACATTTTATTAAAATGTTTATGCATGATCGATTATTCTTTTGTACGAATGTCAACACTTTTTAATTATTTTCTAAACAAAAATATTTGTTTATCTTAATAGCGTTTCGTTAGTTGGGAATAATTTAGCCTATACTAAGAGGTCAACGCGTGAGTTTTGGAAAATCTCGTTTTTTGAGTTCAAACTCAGTCGGAACGGTGAATAATTAATGAAGTCGAGGGTGATGGCAGCGTGACTGAGAGCACCGTTCTGACATGGTTTAAAAAATTGAGAGAGAATTTTTAGGCTCGAAGACGAGAAGTTCGTGGACGGATTTCTTTCCTGGATGATGATGTTCTGCGAAATTTGTTCGCAGAAAATCCTACAACAACAGTTCGAGAATTTGCAGAAGATCTTCCAGTTAGCAAATCGACCGTCGCTGATTGCTTTAAGGCAACTGGAAACGTTAAAAAGCACGAAACTTGGGTTTCTCATGCATTAAACAAAATTTTAAAAAAACATCACAATGATGTTTGCGCTACGAATGAATAATGGGTTCTCTACGATAACAGCGGTCTTTCTGGACAAAGGAGATGCAGTAGCACATTTTCCAAAGCCCCTTCTTATCAAAAAAAATGTGACGAAGAAACTTTGATCGGCTTCATTTGGGCTGATTTACTACAGATTCTTGAATCATGACGAAACAAACAATGCCAATATGTTCTACTCTCAAAATGAAGCATTGCACTAGGAATTTGCCATCTTTTTTGGCCAATAGGAAAAGGACGATTCTGTTACATGACAACGCCCCCATGTCTCACATGTCACATGTAACAACACGAAAACTTGGTTATGAGGTTCTACCTCACCTACCGACTACTGGACAACGTTTGACAACACAAAAATTTTAATAATCAAAAGTCGTTAGAAAATGCGTTTATAGGTTATACAGGCTACTCCTGTCACAAACATTGCCAGTAGATTCTGCATTCAAAATGGAACTAAAACGTCCTAATTAACTATGGTCCGAATCTCAGCAGTTTCGGAGTTATTCTACTTTTTTTATGATTCCACGACTTTGCTTCAAATAAACCATAATAACTGCAAAACAAGGTTTTGGACAAATGTGTTGATACCATTCAAAACTACGTTCAATTTCCAATAAGCTGTGATCAATACTAAACTTGTAAACATTCGTGAGATAAGCGTTTTAGTAGCGAGAACTTCGAAAAAAAAATGTATATTATTAATTGGAAAAAAAGTTATTTTCTCTAGTTTCCTACTAATGATTCTTTCTTACTAATGGAAACATCCCATTTAAACTTCTTCAGAACATTGTTTATAATAATTCAGATAACACGATTCGTCCAATATACAGTTACTAACAGTTGATTGATAAAATTATTATCCAAATTGTAGTGTATTTTTAATTAATGCATTATTTTAACAAATTGAATTCAGATAAAATCAATATTCATTGGATATTGCTTAATATGACTTCGTGAATTAAGTTGTGGTTTAGCCAAATCACGAGCAGAAATGGATTATACTTAAACTAACAATCATTATTAACTGTGGTATATCTTTATAATCGTGGTCTGAATCGCTAATTTATGAAATTACTGATCCTTCCCGGCTTCTATTTGCTCAGCATTTTACGTACTTTAATTAAGGCAAAAAACATTTATTAACTATTCTTTGATTTTGCACTGAACACCACACCCCAAGCCCAATAATGGCACAAGTTGGCAAATGCTGATAGCGGACTGTGTAAATAATAAATTAAAAAAACGGAAGAATCATAAATGGTGAAAAAAACTGGTTAAAGAATCAACGGAAATAAGGTAACTCACCGCCTTGCAATTCCACCCAAACAGAGATCCTCTATGTTTTTTCGGGTTTTCGAGTTGGCACTCACGTGGTTGTCGGCATAAAAGAGGGTGTTGCGGGTAAATTGGAAGATGCGAAAAGGCCAGGGTGAGGAAAAGAGAAGGAAAAATCAGAAAATTGCAACCGGGGTACTTGACGAAAACGGTTCGACCAGTCGGGGGGAGGCATGCAGTTTTCCACTTACACACGGAAAACAACAGGTGAGCTGTCGGCTTCGATTAATCAAATTCAAACCGAGGGCACGCTGGTAAACCCTTTTTCTTCGGGAAGGGGCCCCCGAAATAAACACCGCGACCGAATAGGCTAAGTGTGATTACTTCTAAGCCTCATCTCATTAAATAACAACAATATTGAATTGACCTATAATACAGAAAAAGAAAACTGAACTAATGATGCCACCTTTCTCTCCAAAATTTTTCGACTTCTTTTGAAAAGCCCTACTTTCTAAATTTTTTAATAAGTTTCTTTTATTTCTTATGATTCGGTAATTTCTATTTTTGAATTTTTAATAGTATTTAAAGTTTCAAGAAGTACATCATTTTTATTTGGCTCGCTTATGTTAAACAAAGTTAAGCACGTAACAAAAGATGTAGGCGCAAGGCTCAAATTCAACTAGTTTTGTTTGTAAACTTTAAGATGAATAATGACCTTAACAAAACACACTACACAGAGGCCTTGGATTTCTAATAATACACTGTTTCTTTTGTAGTTTAATCTCATACGTATCGCATAATATTTAAAATTCAGTCGCTCCAAGTCAAAGCAATTATAGCAACTAACCACCAAAGTCCTAATAATTTCTCCCAAGAAACATATTATTTCTACATTTTTAGCCTTCCCATAGGTGGTGAAAAGGCTCTGAAAATATCTCATTCACTAACATTCAATCCTAGGCTAGCCTACATGCGGGTTTCAGAATACTCGATATTCCTCTGAAGACCCGCCCTCGTTCATGCTAATAAATACACCCATATATTATTGTATAATTAAAATTACAATTAATCTAAAACATTAACCTAGGTTGGTGGGTTTATGGGGTACTTGATATTCCACCATAGACCCACTCATGCATACACTACTATCGCACTAATAAATACATTCACTCAAACAGCAACCAATCATTCTGTATTTACAAATTTAAAAAATTCGGAGCCTCTGGCGCATTTAATATTACAACAGTGCCTCCGCCCATTCAGTCTAAAAGATATTATAGCCTAATACTAATCTAAATCGGTGGGTCTGTGGAGTACTCGATATTCCTGCACAACCCACCCATACACACACACACTTTCGCGCCAATAAATACATTCATTCTACCCAAAACACACCATGAGAGATATATCCTAATTTGGTGGGTCTGTGGTGTACTCGATATTCCGATCACTACCCACCCATACACTCACACATTCTCGCCAATAAATACCTCACTTCAGGAAGGGAAAACGAAACCACGTGTGGAGAAGCATTAAAGGCACCTTGTTTGTTAATAATTAAGCGTGTGGTACGAATCGAACATTTTCTTTTAAATAAGAAAACCATCATTATATTCATCGCATAATGTAATTATGCCCTATTACTTATTACTGATTTATTTATACTGAGTTGAACCTATCACTTCTCGCCACCCGCGGCAAGTCCAGTTTTTATGTAACTCACAGTAAATTCAGTTCAAAATTAGAATCGACCACCCTCAGTATTGGAAGTCCGGGGGCAGACCTCGGACTTATTCGTTCAGACACCAGGGTGGGGCTATCAACTGCTAGGTCATTTCAGGCCTCCACGCAGTCAAAATCCAAACCCACTAACACTCTTAGGGCGCTGACACACGGAGCGGTTTTGACCGAAGGTTTACCGCTTCGGTTTTGCTAGGTTGTGACACATGCAGCGGTATGATGTGCGTTTTGGCCGAAGCGGTTTTGTTTTCTCTCAGTTATTAAATGTATCCTACAGCAGTGCATATAAGCATTGAAAGTCGCAAGGTGTTATTTTGCAGTTTGTATAACAAGTCCTGTTTAATAAATATAACGTTCTGTAACTGTATGTAACTTCGTGTATTAGTTACAGCCTTACAGACCATTCCCCCAATGCAGTACTTTTTTTTTCTTCGATGAACATTCCATGGAACTGGCTACAAAGTGAAATCTCACAGTTATCTACACACTACCTCTCGTTCGGTTTTCTTTTCTCTATGAAGTTTTGAAAAATAGTCTTTAAAAATAAATATTAAATTGATTTATATTTAGATGGGATCTCGGGTAGCCGAAAAAGCGTGTCGGACTCTCGGCTTAGATCCTGCAGTTGAAGGTTCGATTCCCGTTTCGCTCCCCACCAACAAAAAAAAATCAATCCTCTCTGATCAATAAAAGTAAAGTAATTCCTGTTCAGAGTCAAAGAAGGTTTAATCTACTTTTCATTTTTCATACTATAATTTAAAAGGCACAGAGCTGGGATTTGAACCAGGTCCCCTTCCTCCTCCAGATAATATTCAAAACAAAATCTTTATTAAACTAGTTACTACCATGTATCACCGACAGTCATACGCATACTTTGTACCCGTAAAGCTGTAGAAATCATTTAATTATAGGGTGATGTACTTTCAAGTAGTTGTAAAGTTAAAAGAGGCCCTGGAGGAAGGTGAGTTCGTTTTAAAAACGGTTGTTACTGTACAGCACCGTACAATCTGTAAATACTTAGATTTTTTCCCCCATTTTTAGTGGTGGTTAAGTATCAATATGGAAAGCTCTAGGTGTCAGGAAGTTGAGAATTAGCTAAAATTCTATTATTTATTAATCTTATTGAACTGGCATTGGCCCATTCCCCATGGAGTTCCCATGGATGAAGAGATACTTCTGGTGTCTCTGTTGTACTATCGTTGTAAGAAGAGAAGGGAGAAAAAACACAGGAGAATATGGGTTCATCCAATTGTCGAGAAGAGAAGCGAAAGAGGGCATTTTAAGAATTTGTTTTCAGAGATGAGGAAACACCCTGAAGAATGTTTTAACTTTACCAGGATGTAAATGGGCAGTTTTGACGAGTTACATAGTAAAATAAAATGCCGCATTACAAATTTTTTTTCTCCACGTCTATTTTTTGCATCTTAAAAGTAAATTAGAAGTGGGGTACGAACAGCTCAAATAAACGCCACGTGTGTCAGGGCTGATGCAATACTTGGGTACCACTCACCGCCTGGCGTTTTCAAAACCGACGCGTTGGGTCGTCTCCGCCACCGACCGACTCGGTTTGAAAACCGACAGGCGGTTACGACCGCTACGTCTGTCAGGTTAATGCAACAACAATGAACGACTCACCGCCTCGATTTTTCTCGCGATAAACGCTTCGGTCAAAACCGCTCCGTGTGCCATCGCCCTTACACATCTTAAATATATTTTATCCTATTTACATGCAACACAATTCTCATATCGGGTGGCAGTGCTATAAGTTTTTTGTAGAGCCAAGGAAGGCACCCTTCAATTAAATGAGACACATACGCGGCCTATGGCCCAAAAGTGTCAACCTCGCATCCTTTATTCTTAATCGGGGGAAGATGACCCCTCTTTAGGGTCAGATCCTCCGAGGGCTATTACGCATAATTTACTAATTGCATACAGTTTTAGTTTTAATTCATTCTTATTTTTTGCGAGTTGTGCAGATAAAGTCAAGAAGTATGTAGTTTTTTGGGTAAAAGTTTAGGTAAAATTTAAAATATGTATAAAAAGGTCCTTATATACGTTTTACATTTTTAATTTTATTTAGATGCCTCAAGATAAGAAATTTATGATTATTGAGGTAAAATAAAATATTTAGATGCGTTAGACAAAATGCTAGTCAACAAAATTAATAAGTGATAAAACAGTATGTGTCAATTTCAACGTGCATGCTTCATCAAAAATGTGATGTGATTCGTATCCTTTTGCCATTTGAAATCAAGTTATTCCACGTTTTTGAAGCACATAACGAATCCACTTCTCACAATTGCGATCATTATGTGACCGCGAATGTATTCGCATCGCTGTCGAATTGATTTAATGATAATCTCAAATTGCGCTTGTTAGCATAACGAGAGCATTGAAGGTCCGAAACGAAAATACACGGTGGAGACCTTTTCTTTTGAACGCTTATGATCGCAAACAACATTGAATCAACCTTTAAATGTGGAAAATAATGATTCATTCATGTGTTTCAGTGTATTTCCCTATGCTTTGCCATTTAATTAATTGATATTGTAAGAAGTTTATGACGTTAATTCTGAAATATTCTATTGACTGCTGTTTAACCGGATAATCAATAGATTGACGTGAACAGTTTTATAATAACATTTCTTTTCTGGTACGCCTAGCAGTGTAAAAAACTGTAATAATAACTATACTACTAAATATAATAAGTGGTATACTATGAATTCGTACTGATGAATGTTCCATCATTGAATAATATAATTAAACTCAATATAACCGTTTTTTATTGCGCACCTATACAACTCTTTCTTGCAACCTTGCAATTCCTCTATCAATTTTTTTAGTATTTACGACTATAAAACTAAGCAAGTAATTTTACAGTATTGGAAAATAAATCAAGGGAAAGGAGGGAAACATTTCACAGCATATTTACTTGCTCAGCATGTACAAGATTTGCATCGGAATATTTCAACTGATTGCACTCCTCCAAGGATCAACATGCAAAATTACACCTTAGGGTTGTCCACTATCAATTCACTAAAGCACTCATAACATCTTCCTTCGTTCTAGAATAATTAGATCGCTAACCGTTGCTTAGAATAAACGTCCAGCTCACACTTAAGACGAAGTATTTTAAAAATATTACTAAATAATTAGTGCATATTCTATACTCTCCGACGTAGAAACGTACTCCTATCGTACTTTTCAATGCACCTAAATCAGCCGCGTCCGCATATTCATCGACAACCTGGAACCAGATACCAGGCTATAATTGCAGGAACTTATTTGACGTAAAACATTCTCACATACATTCACTATTTTTCGTAGTCTGCTCGACCAATTAATATCATTCAATTCTCACATACAGTCAAACCATCAAACTTGACTTCAGTGATATTCTTATATTATTCTCAGTGATATTCTGATATTCTTGCGTGTCATGTCGAGAGTGCCAGTGAGATTTTGCTATTTACAAATACACTAGGCAATGAGAAAGCGGACACCCTGGCAAGAAAAGGGGCTGCCACACCGCTAATAGGACCTGAACCCTTCTGTGGAATAGGAACACACACTATCAACGAATACCTCAGACAGAAGGATAAAAAGAAAATGAGCGAACTTTGGAATTCACTTATTGGACATAGACAATCCAAGAATCTTCTAACCAACTTTGGCAAGAAAGAAACCACAGAATGTGTCAAAGGAAGCAGGAACAAACTGCGAATCCTAACAGGATTCCTGACAGGACACTGTAGATTAAATGGACATCTAAAGAAAATTGGAATAATCCAAGATGGCACATGCAGATTCTGCAAAGAAGCAGAAGAGACACCAACACACTTACTAACAAACTGCGGAGCTACACTAGCCCGCAGGAGGAAGTCTTTGGGATGTACAATGTGACCATAGAAGAACTACAACCACTGAAACCGGGCCTATTAATCAAGTTTCTTGATGAAATAGGACTCACCGATGTGCTTTAGGCAGAGCACAGGGGATACAATAGCTCTTAAAGGGCGCAGTATACCACACCCTGAATTATTACATCTATCTATCTTACAAATACACTGGCACTCTTGACACTACACGCAAGAATGGCACAATTACACAGAAAACAAACAATTTGAGTGAGTAGAAATACTTTGATTGAATATAAAAAATATATTTTGCATTGTATAAATTCACTTTTCCACATCCAAAATGTAATTGTAATATGTAAACAATGTTTGTATATCCCAGGCCCTGAAGATGATCTCAATAAAGATCGAAACGTTTGCACGATAAAGAAATTATTTTTCTGAAACCTACATCACACCAGACCGCATCTCACGATTTCTAAATAAATGTGTTAACAATTTGAGCTCAGAATTCCCAATCAAAACTATTTTCAAAAATAGTTAATGTTTCATTCTGCGAATCCAATCACACAACCCAAAAATACCCTTTGTTATAGATGTTACACAAATCCCTTTTCAGGCTTTCATTTAACCTAAGACATGTCCTTGCGACTTGTTGGTCAAAGACAGTGTACTGACTGCTTAATATAAGTGGTGATTTCGTCGCACTAGTATCAGATATTTTTATTTTATGTAACACCAAACATGTGTAACATCCCTTACAAAAATATTATCCACACAAAAAATAGAATACATTAAAGATAATAATAAATTAGTAATAATATAATATTGATTAATTAAATAATAAATAAACACAAAAGGAAAAAAACTAAAATCAGAACAAATTTAATTAATGTTGTGAGTTGGTTGGATCTTCAGGAGGTCAAATGACGTATGAATTTTAAGCAAAACGAGGAAAGAGCTTCCGGGTTTCAGCCGAGCTTTCGGCGATTTATATTGCCATCCTGAGGGCCTAAATTTATTGAAAACAATTTATAAAAAACAATTTGAATCAAGTTGAAAAAAAGACCACTTTCAACAGCATTCATTGATACACCCGTTGTCTTCAACTTTTGTTTAGATTGTCCAACATATTGTGTCCTGCAACCAGCGCACGATCATTTGACCTCCTGAAGGTCCAACTCACAACACCGTATACTGCAGGTCAATAACCTCAACTTCAAATTTAATTAAATTTAAGTAACCAATAGGGAAATTCAATCAAAAAGTAAAACAACCTGAATGGAGCATGATGGGGCATAGGTCAGAAAGCTAGATAACGAACCCTGGCTCCTACGCCCGAGAGGAAAGGTTTTTATTTCAGAAGGTATTTAGATCAGTTTTCAATTTATTTTCCACTTTCCATTTATGGTTAGTTATTAGATAAATGATTTTATTTTCTTGAGTATTATATTTTTATTTTTATATAAGCGAATTTGATTTTAAATTTCAATAAGTGTGTTGTAAAATAAATAAAAATTATATTTTTTTTTTTTTTACTTCATTTATTTTTATGTACAACTGTACATTTATTATATACAACCAGTAGATTGGGTAATTTGTGTTTGTTGCATTACGGGCGTTATGGAGAATGCTACCCATTGGCAGTTGCTCTGGATTAATGAAATGATATTAATCATTTAAGAGGACTCTTATCCATATTCTTTTCAGACGTTTACGTGGTAATTTTGGGGAATGGAGTAATCCTATTTGTGTGTTAGTGTGATTTTGTAATTGACTATGAAAACGTCTGTAATGTGTTTTGATGGATGAAAAAACTGTTGGCATTTGAAGAATATCTGCGAAGTGTGTCATTGTTTACGTAAAAAAGGCCAGAAACAATTAGTCTTAAAATTTTGGATTGAAAATTTTGTAATCTTTGAATATTGGAATATTTGGCCGATCCATAAACTTGGCACCCGTACGTCCAAAAAGGTTTGAGTAGGTATGTGTATGTCGAAAGTTTTGATTTTAATGGTAATTTTGATTGTCGGTTGAGTAGGTAATAAAACATTTTATATCGTTTGTTGAGTGTCTGTTTTTTTAATCGATTCCAAGTTAGTCTTCTATCAAATGTAAGTATAATTATAGCAATTATACCAATCAATATTTTCTTTTTAAAACATACTATACGAATAAGTATAAAATTGTTCCCTTAAAACGTCTGGGATAAGTAATATTTTAATTGCCGGCCATTGCACGAATAGGAATACTTAATTATCCACAGAGAGGTGAAACATGTTTATGTTTTGTAGTATTATTAAAGATCGAGAGATTTTGTAAATTTCTTGTAAGTCTGATGTAATTTACAAAATTAATTGTTCAAATTGTCCGGCAACATACATCGGAATTACATTCCAATACTGGATAAGAGGGTAAAACAACTTTTTATGTAAGGTGTTAAGTTTAATCTTTTTCTTTTTACTTTTCGTTTAATATTCCATTGAGCATTAATAAAGAAACGACATACAAGTAACATGCATGTAAGTTTGATGTAATTTATAATATCAATTGTTCAAATTGTCCGGCAACATACATCGGAATTACATTTCAATATCTGGATAAGAAGGTAAAACAGCATATCCACGATTGCAAAAAAAACCAAACAAAATCCTACATCCGGTTTAGACTGGTGTAAACTATCTAAGTGAACTGCTGTTAATTTGTTTCTTTGTGCGTTGTTTATGTTAAACGAATTGGGCCATTTTTTGTCGATTTTGTATGTCGTGTTGTAATTTCATTCTTATCTGTATTGCTGAGGGTTCTTGATGGTTATGTGTGAGTTGAGTTCGACAAGTTATTACATGTTTTTTGTAACTGTCTTTTATTTTTCGTCCTGAGTCCTGTATTCCTAAAGTTCGTGTAGTTTTTAACAGAACTTTAATATTTATTTGAATTAATTAAACCTTTTATCTAAGGTGTTAATTTTAATTTTTTTCTTTTTAATTTTTTTAATTTTTAATATTCAATGAGCAATAAAGAAACGACATACAAGCAACATACAATTGTAACATATGGTATGACGTATGAGAGCATTTTTGACAATATGTGAAAAGAAAAACCAAATTGTGCACTAGTTAGTTGGCAAGATCATTTGTAATCATTCTCACTTTCAATCACACAATATCAGTGAGCAAAATCGTTTAAAAAATAGTTCGTCATGATGACTGGTATTATAGAATTTGTTCATGTAATAAATAAAGTATGAAATAAACTTGATTTTCATTCATTTTAATACTGAAATAATTGGGATAATTTATTTATTAATCTATATTTTTGAACTGTGTGAAATACTTGGTTCAAAATTTATATTTTCATCTACACGGTGTATACATAAGTTTTGAAATTCACCCAGGCGCTGAAGATGACCCGAAAAAAGGTCGAAATTCGGCGAAATAATATAAAAGGTGGTTTTATAAACTACTTCATTCTTGGCCGCTCCTCCCGACTTAAAAAATTAAAGTATTTATTTATTTCTGTATGTTATTATTCATCAATATTAAAATTATTATCAATATGTAATAAGTTGATTATACTATTTTACATTGTTAACAATCTTTTAGTACCTAAATCGACGATAGTTGGCTCCAGTTCATGGATCAACCTGTTACTTGGATGGATTAGTAGTTCTACTTGTTAATTATTTCTGAAAGGGATACAGAATAAGCAAGATAGATATGTGTTATGTTTCAAAATATAAATGTTTCTTTATATGAACTAAAAGAAAGAAAACTAACGTTGGGAAAATGTTTACAATTACACTGCAAGTTATAACGAGAAGAGGAGATTTTGGAAGGATGAACGATCTAAATAATGAATGGTGTTTGTTCAGGGCGAACTCAGCAGAAGTCGCTTCCTAATCAGACGTCTGTCAACCGGTTGAACATGCAGAATGACAGCAGAATCCTCATTAGCAGAGATTTTCCCGATGGCTCCTTCAACCCTTTTCCATCTCCCGGCCGACACTATTCGTGAAGATTAATATGAAAATTCTCACTGGGATAGTTATTGAAGCAATATTCTATGTCATTACTTTACTTTCTACTTTAGTAACTCTGGAATTTGCGACATAGAGAGAATTAAATTTATTTTCAAACTGTGAAAAAACCCAGAGTTAGAGATTCCGCTGCAAGACTCGTTTAAGTGGAATAATGCAAATAATTGCGGTACGACGCAGGCTGTGGGGATACTTGTAACTTCGCCATAATCCCAAACCCTTGAGCAAGTACTGGAAACTCTCCCCAGATCTAAGCACATAATTTCATCGAGATAGAAAACTTTTTAAATGTCTTGTTTTACGTGCTTATAAATAAATACATTTTACAGAATTTCACGGTTGTTCTGAATTTAAACTCGTATTTACCGGTTAAAAAAAGTTAGGGCTGTGCTGAGAAATAAAGGAATAAAAAGAAAGTATCGATCTAAAAAACATTTAATAGCCGGATAGGAATTACTAAAAAGGGATTAGCTTATTCTATTTAGAGGAAGTTGACATAATATTAATATCAGAGTAGAAATGACATGTCTACATACATATGTTATAAAGAAAGCTAGGATACATTCTTGGAAGACACTAGCATTAATATGGAAAATATAAAATATAGCGTGACTCTCACATCTGGAAATATCTGTTGTGCCGGTAGTATAAGATATAAAGTGTAAATTAGGCCTGTCCCGAGCTTGACCGTAAGTAGCATTACATCTTGCTGAAACCATATCAAAGTCTAGTTCATCTATAGATGTACAAACAGCTACTGTCATTGATCTGCACAAGAACTATGATCTTTCAAACATAAAAGTTTTCGTGAAGATATACTTCAGTTTAATTATTAAATCCATTACAGTTCGTGGTCCGATTGACCAATTAACTTTTTTCAATTAATTAATATTCATGAAAAGTATTGGTTGAGATAAAAAAGTCAGCGCCACGAGCGGGATTCGAACCCACGATCTTCGGCTAAATACGCCGCTGCTGTACCGCTTCAGCAAACGTGACTTCGATTCGTTTGGACACTAGGTTTTTAAGTCAACCTATACCTATCATAAATATTAATTAATTGAAAAAAGTTAATTGGTCAATCGGATCACAAACTATAATGGATTAAATAATTAAACTGAAGTATATCTTCACGAAAGCTCTCTGTTGCCATTTCATTTGTCGCCGAGAATCAAATAGATGATTACACGACATTTGAAAAATGGCAAAAAGGAAGGAAAATTCAAAAGGTGGGGTTGAGATGGGAAGTTAGTGTCCGAGTGGATCGAAGTCACAAATAGCTCAAGTGGTAGAGGATCGGCGTATTTAGCCAAGGGTCGTGGGTTCGAATCCCGCTCGTGGCACTGACTTTTTTTTATCTCAACCAACACCTTCCATAAATATTAATTTTTATTTATTTAGCACAACCTGCGCATAGCACAATTATTAACGTTGATGTCAAGGAACACAAACACTGCCAAACGAATCGAATAGGTGTGTTAGCAGAAGTAGCAATAACATACTTTATTCGCTCTCTAAGAGCAGGTCGCGTGTCGATTGTCATTAGAGACACCTAGGAGTACTATTATGAACTGCCCCGCAGGAACGTTACAGTTATGTGGATTGAAGTGTTAACAATCTTTCTATGCGTGTTTACAAAGTCTAAATTTAATTTAGGTTCGAAAGGACCGTTGGATCACAGTTCAATGGCGTAAGTTCATATAGGTGTTATAGATGAGTCATTTGTTATCAAGGGTGGTGGGTAGCGGTTCGGTTCTGGCTTTCAGGGTGACTTCGGATGTCAGTGCGCCAGCTCTAACTTGCTGAGGCGAGTCATTCACAAGTGGGAGACTATTTCCTTTTCTTCACTTTTCAACGGCTTTCCTCCTATTCAGGTCCAGGTAACATTTTGATGTCTAACGCTTTGCAGTCAACGTACTAAGCCCTGTATGAGAGGGTTCCAGGTGAGTCGCTTGTATAAAGGTGGCCATTCACGATCGCTCCAAGCAGGCCAAACGGAGCGACGCCGTTCCAAAAACCACGTCAATGGCAAAACTGAACTGGCATTCCCGGCTGTGCAGAATATTCGCCCGGTCCAAACTCCATCGCGCCACTCCAAATATCTACGGCGCGACGACGGCATAGCGCGTTCGTGAATGGGAAAATCTGGCGTGGAGGATGGGGATTTTGGCGCGGTAGCCTGGTCGTGAATGGGAAAACCCTCGTTTTTTTGGCGCAGTCTCCGTCTTTCTGTCACTGAGCAAACATCTCCGTTGTACATTCTCAAAAAGTCAAAAACGTTTATTCTTTATTTGTAATGACATCCAATCGAGATTTTATTGTTGAGGTGATTGAATTGTATGAAAGTTTACCATGTTTATGAAAGTGGTGGACAATGATTATATTACCACTATAGAAATAAAAGAAATTCGATCCTCAACCAGTTGGTCTACGTTTTCAAAACAAAGGATACAAATGCAATGAGAGATGAGGTATTGATAACCCCTAACAATGATCAGAAACCATAGTGGAGAACTTAAGTTCTTTTTGGTTCATCCCTGTAGCGAGAAATCGTAATGTGGTTGCCAACCTTTCATGTAGTGATGATTTCTTTCATGGCTGTCTTTTATTTTCTAATCAAGGGGGTAACAAGCTGGAGTAAATATAAATAAGACGTTAATCTTTTTTTTGTAAGGTTTTGGTTGAAATGAAAAAATAGTGTCAGGAAGGGATTCGAATCCAAGACATTCGGCTAAATACGACGCTGCGCTAACCACTTGAGCTATACTGACTTCGATAGTTCCATCCACTCGGGCACCAACTCCCCATCTCAACCTACAACCTTTCGAATTTTCTCTCTTTTTGCTATTTTTTGGTGTCGGAGAGGATCGAAGTCACGATAGCTCAAGTGGTAGAGCAGTGGCGTATTTACCAGAAGGCCATGGATTCAGATCCCGCTCGTGGCACTAGCTTTTTCATTTCAACCAAAACCTTACAAAAAAGATTAAATAATTGAAAGAAGTAATTTGGTCAATAGAACACTAAATATAATGAATAAATAAGACGTTTCATCCATCCTTAAATAGTTCCTCCAATCAGCGGGTTCAAAGGAAAGTTCTTTCATCAAATTGATATGGGTATTTCGGCTTCTGTTCAGGAGCCACTTCTTACACCATTTTCTCTTCGATTTTGTGCTTTTAATATGTACATAAACAGAAGAATAGCACAAGAGATCGTCATCCATTTTGAGAAGGTAATTCACTGATTGACGTTCGGAGCGACTGGCTGTGGAGCGGTCGTGAATGCCCCTCAAATTTCAGGCACTCCAAATGGAGCGGTTCCATTTGGAGTGATCGTGAATGGCCACCTTAAACCTATAATGTATCCACATAACGATAGCATTGCTGTCAAACTACAAGAAGTCTCACTTGCATCCAGAATTATGGTCCGAGATAACGTTAAAACATCCGACAATGGGAAGGATTTGTGTAGAGAGAGGTTTTACAAGATTTTCCCAAAATTATTATAATTTTATAAAGAGGGGGAAGGTAGCGAGGAGACGGCAGATCGGATCGTGCCTTCGGAAGAGAAGTTTAGAACGTAACCGGTAAGTTAAAATAAAAAATAATAAAAGAAGAGCCATTAAAATTAACTATCCTTTAAATAAGGAGACGACTAGCAATCAGTTGTTACATAAAGCCCCAATTACATTGATTCGTCCTTTTGCCAACCAGTCTTGTACTCCGTATGACATTTTTTTGACCATAACGACGCGGCATGACTTCCGCTAAACCGCTTTCGTCGACATAAATAATGATGATTTTAGGCCTACAAAAATATTTTTCGTTGTTTCCGTTTTAACATCTGTGTCTACATGTGGTAGTCTTTTTTCTTCTTTTTTTGTTAAATTAGATTAATATTGGCGATAGCTCAATTCACATTTTTTGAAAGATTATATTTTAGTTGATTTTCGCAAATCTATGTTAAAGGCAGAAAGTATAATTTTATTATCTACTGTTTAATAAATTGTTAGTTTTTCTTTCAATCGCAGTTGTTTTCATTTGACTACAAGTTCACATTAAAACGACTTCTTTCAGTTTTTCTTATTTCTATACGAAGGGAGCCACAAGAAATTAGCATTGCTATAAACTCCTGGGACGCAAGGAATTCTGAAATTGATGAGATTTGTTAGGTTTAGGAATTGGCCAACCAAGGAAAAACATCCCTGGCTTTGGGAAATGTGAAAGGTTGTGACATAGTGGTGTAGTTATGAAAAGCATTGCTTTTTTTTTCGAAGTTTGCGAAGTATTGAAGTTGTAATAAGATTGAAAGAAGTGGCGTCGGTGGCTGAACGGTTTAGGCTTTGACACGGCATTCACCACTAAGTAAAAGTCCCGGGTTCGAATCCCCGACATACGTAACAACACCGGCACCTTGATAGCTCATATGACCTCTGTTGTTGCGAACCCTCGTTTAAAAAAAAAAAAAAAATGGTATACCATATACAATATCAATGGGGTACGGGCCTACTCAGGCTTTTGACCCCTCGGGTCCTGGTCGCCCGCCCTGTGTAATATACAGGGTGAATTGCTACTCGTGCTACAAACTTCTCCAGTAGATTCTTCACCCTAAAATGAACAAAAAAGTTCATATTGTCCATGGTCCGATTCTCAACCATTTCAGAGTAATTTCGCTTTTTATCGATTTTGAAAGATATCACGTCCTGGCGTCGGAAAATCGTGATATCTTTTAATCTAAACATTTCTCTGAAAATCTAATAGCACCGTTGAAATTCCCGTTAATTTTTCAATAAGAAGATGACGGTGGCAAAATGTTTGGGCTAATTTTTTGTGTTTTATTTCAGCCAGAACTACAAAAAGAGTGGAAAATTGTGTAAATCGGAAAGTGTATAAAGTAATCCAGAGTTTCTAATTTTAGTCTCAGAAGGCAGCAAATTTGAGGAAAACTACCTGATTTAATAACGCTTCCAACGCACTCGTCATTTTCTTATTTAGTGGTTGTGAGACCAAGATGTTGATGACAAAAAGAGAAAAAATGGTGGTTCAAGGATTGCTAATGTTTGAGAGTGACTTGCTACTCGTGCTACAAACTTCACCAGTAGATTCTTGACCCTAAAATGAACAAAAAAGTTCATATTGACCATGGTCCGATTCTCAACCATTTCAGAGTAATTTCGCTTTTTATCGATTTTGAAAGATATCACGTCCTGGCGTCGGAAAATCGTGATATCTTTTAATCTAAACATTTCTCTTAAAATCTATAAGCACCGTTGAAATCCCCGTTAATTTTTCAATAAGAAGATGAAGGTGGCAAAACGTTTGGG
The DNA here is from genome assembly GCF_000648675.2 of Cimex lectularius. Classification (NCBI taxonomy): domain Eukaryota; kingdom Metazoa; phylum Arthropoda; class Insecta; order Hemiptera; family Cimicidae; genus Cimex; species Cimex lectularius. The sequence continues at coordinate 1,145,587 of NW_019392651.1, forward strand.
TCTTTCTTCCTTGACCTTCTAGCTGTTTGTAAACTTCTTAAGCATTACATACTAAATGGGCATTAAATTAAATTAAAAAATTTCAATGGAATTATGATTTTGATTCTCTCTAAAAATTAACGGGGATTTCAACGGTGCTTATAGATTTTAAGAGAAATGTTTAGATTAAAAGATATCACGATTTTCCGACGCCAGGACGTGATATCTTTCAAAATCGATAAAAAGCGAAATTACTCTGAAATGGTTGAGAATCGGACCATGGACAATATGAACTTTTTTGTTCATTTTAGGGTGAAGAATCTACTGGAGAAGTTTGTAGCACGAGTAGCAATTCACCCTGTATATACAATATCAGAAGAAATCCTTATCCTGGAAACCCCACAATTCCCAAAACCCCCGCCGCAGTCTCTTCACCCTCCGCTAATCCCGTCATGTCTGAATGATTTGTCGAATTAGGGCAGATGAAGGAAGATTGACATCGGTAACTCGTCCATGTTGCCGTGGTACATTACAACACACGTAAGTCTCACGCCTTGCCGTCTATTTCCAATTCATCAAATTAAATTGGTCGGAATTGATTATTTTTAAGTCGTAGATAACCATATAAATTTTTCATTTATGAAATATTGAATATTTCCCTCTGTATTGTAGGGGAACATTTAACAAACTGAAATGTTGATAATAATGATACATAAGTCAACATAGCAACTAACAAAAAATTATTGAAAGATTATACGCGTCAACGTCTTAAAGGATTAGTTTATTATTTTTATACCCGAAGGTCAGCAATTTGTAGAGATATGGTGTTTGTATATTTTTAAAAATGGGTAACACAATCCAAATATTGCTGGGAGGCAATTCTAGAAGAGTATAGTTATTGATTCACCGCCTCGACCGATGAAGTTCTATTGGTTGCCGATAATGAAGAAATACGGTTGTCCCTCCGGGACTTCTCTATTCATTTCCTCTCGCTAGCTGAAACCCTTGAGCAAAATTACGGCGGACGTTTGCATCTTGGAGCAGGTATAGGAAATTGAACTGTCTATTTGTTCACAATTGGTAGCCAGAGCTCGAACCAAGTCACGATAGACAAGCGTACAATTTTCTTGTCTCAGGAAGCGCAATTTTCTAATTTAAATCATCGTTTCTTCATACAAAGGCTAACACTATTGCTCCATCATATAAAACAAAGTATCGTTGACAAATTTACCGAGTGGAAATGCAACAACAATTTGTCCAAAATGCTCTTGTTTCTTGAGAGAATTTTCAAGTATTCAAGTTATCGGGACAATGTACTCATATCGATTACTAGTGAGATATAAAAACTATGTGTACCAAACCAATAAAAGACAATAAGAACTAGTGAAAAGAATTGCGAAGCTGTACAATAAAAGGGAAACTTACGGCAAAAACGCAAATTCTCAACTATGGAAGAATTTATCATGTATTTGCCATGGATATATTAATACTGAATAATCAATTGTACACGTATGCGCAGGCAAATGGTTTTTCAATTAAAAACTAAATTAAAAGTTAATTAAAAATAAAAATTCAGATTCTTTTACACTGTGTATATATTTTATGAAAAAGTTGTTTTATTTATATTATGACAATATTACACTTAACGCAGTCAATAATTAATGTCACACATGATCATTAATATTATTCTTAAAATGATGTACAAATAAAGTTTTTTTCGGTGGGGGGAATTAAATATACTTTTAGTTTTTGAGGTTTATCAGAGGTACAAAAAGAGGCTTATCATTGAGAACTCAGAGCGTTTGAAATTGACAAAAAAAATATTTACAAGTACAAAATGTTCTCCTAGTGAAAAAATCTAAACCCATTATACACAAAACCTTTACATTTTACACAAATTTTCTATTAAATACGCGTGGTTTTACGATATTTGTGCACAGGGGTGTTGCTTTTTTCGATTTTGCTTCATTCTAGAATAAAAAGAATAAAAAAGGGGAACAATTTGTCTTCAAACAAAATTCTTATCAACCTCCAGCGTAAACAATGTTTATCAATTATTCATAGAGCCGCATTTAATCAAAAAGAGTAGATTATTTTTCTTTTGTTGCCAATATGCGACTATTCGCAAATTTTGAAATGGTGTAATGGCGCACGTCAAATTTCGATCATTGTTAGAAAAATATGGCTGAGTAGAAAAAACGATCTGGGGAAAGGGTCTCGAACAAGATTAAATGACAGCACCCTTGTACCAATACATTCTCAATTTCCTGTCCGAACATCGGCGGAAGAAGACAGCACGGAAGTAGAGGCATAACTCAGCAAGAACAAATCAAATAAAAATCGTAGGTATCATGCATTCTAACGGCGCTACAGAAGAAAAATCCACAAGTTGTGTAGTAACGTGTTGCTTTCGTGTGAGCAATTAGGTCTCTAAATTTTTACTAAAATTAATTAGTAACTGGACTTCATCTATTCCTATTTCTATCTCCCTGTTGTTAGCAGTCCGAGTTCAGAAATATAGTTTAATGAATGTGTCATTAGTTATAATTTATAGGCCACTCGATAATCTCCAACTATTGAATAAGGTTAACGGCCAATTATTAAGCGTTAGTGATAAAAAGATTAAAACCCCTTCGGGGGAAAAGTACTTTCAGGTAGTCACCCCTTGTGATTATAATTATAGTTTGGATGATGGCCATCGCAACATAGACTGCTGCACAGATGGTTCACTTATGAAAGGTAGAGGGAGTGGTGCAGGAATCTACATACCTAAATTAGGAATCAGCATCTCCTCCCCTCTTGGTAATAACACCTCCGTTTTTCAGGCAGAAATCTGCGCCATTAATATTAATAAATATTGTAGAACATTTATGGAAAATAAAATTAAGGGAAAGGATATCAGAATTTTTTCTGACAGTCAGGCTAGTCTTAGGTCATTATAAAAAGATTTGTCAACCTGAAGACTGGTGGAGGAAACAGTAGATCTTATCAATAGGATCTCTTCCAGATTTGAGAACAAGGTAACCCTTATTTGGATACCAGCACATAAAGGACATGGCAATGAAAAGGCGGATGGTCTGGCCAAAGAAGGTTCTAATACTGCGTTTGTCGGGCCACAACCTGTATTAAACCACTCTATGAGTACAGCGAAAGAGAGTATTAAAAACTGGGGCTTGAAACACTTCCTTAGGGAGTGGAATTTATCCCCCGGATACAGGCAATCGAAAGAGTTCGTTAAGGTGATCAAACCAGCAGAATCGAAATGGCTATTCTCTAACTCAAGGAAGGGAATTAGGAATCTGATAGGTGTCCTGACGGGCCACCGCCCACTGAGAAGACACCTCTCCGTAATGGGTTTTCTACCAGATCCTTTTTGCCGTTTTTGCGAAATAAAAGAAGAAACGGCAAGGCATTACCTCATAGAGTGAGATAGATATGCTAGGTCCTGATTTGAAATCTTTGAAGGAGCGGACATCACCAAATCACTCCACGAGATAAAATGGTCCAAAATCATGGTGTTTGTGAACAAGTCCAAAAGATTTATGCAGGACACGTGAGCCGACCAAGTTCCGGACTTTTATTGATGGGGCACGAGTCTACTCAGTCATATTTATATACAGGGTGAATTGCTACTCGTGCTACAAACTTCTCCAGTAGATTCTTCACCCTAAAATGAACAAAAAAGTTCATATTGTCCATGGTCCGATTCTCAACCATTTCAGAGTAATTTCGCTTTTTATCGATTTTGAAAGATATCACGTCCTGGCGTCGGAAAATCGTGATATCTTTTAATCTAAACATTTCTCTGNTCTCTCTCTCTCTCTCTCTCTCTCTCTCTCTCTCTCTCTCTCTCTCTCTCTCTCTCTCTCTCTCTCTCTCTCTCTCTCTCTCTCTCTCTCTCTCTCTCTCTCTCTCTCTCTCTCTCTCTCTCTCTCTCTCTCTCTCTCTCTCTCTCTCTCTCTCTCTCTCTCTCTCTCTCTCTCTCTCTCTCTCTCTCTCTCTCTCTCTCTCTCTCTCTCTCTCTCTCTCTCTCTCTCTCTCTCTCTCTCTCTCTCTCTCTCTCTCTCTCTCTCTCTCTCTCTCTCTCTCTCTCTCTCTCTCTCTCTCTCTCTCTCTCTCTCTCTCTCTCTCTCTCTCTCTCTCTCTCTCTCTCTCTCTCTGTCTGTCTGTCTCTCTCTCTCTCTCTCTCTCTCTCTCTCTCTCTCTCTCTCTCTCTCATACACACTCAATAGTAAATACAACCATTTTAGCCAATGAATACTCTTCTTCCGTGTTTTGTCTAAACTGAAATGTCAATTTTACTTTCCCGTAATTATCCATTTACGGATTGTATATTACGAATATTCGTTTTTCAACTAAACTATAAGTATCAAAAGTGCAAATATTAGCAATTGATTGAATAAAACATTTGTCTAGTAGAGGTGTTTTTCATTTGTTCAATTAATCAAATTGCTGTTCGTGAAGGAGGAAATAGATGAAAACTATAAGTTTCTCTTTTAACAGGGAAGGGTATATGTATCTTTGTAAAACTCTCTTTTCAAAGAAAGTATGAAAATTAGCAAGACTTTCCAGTTCCAGGAAGGAACCGTAAATCAGAGTTAGGTAGCCTTTGTAAGAAGTCTATTAAATTAAATTTCCAGGCGGAGCCAACGTTTTGCCTCTTGTTATTTACGGAACTTTTGTTTAATCAACAGTTCGAGAGTTTGTTTACAAACTTCTCCTGTCCTAATAACTTATGAGATCCCGGCTAAAGACACCGTTTATCAATGAGCCGAATACTCTCCAAAATTGCAAAGCGAGGCTGGCACTGTTTTATAATAAAAGTTGCCAGCCAGTTTCCGGTTGTTCATAATGATTAGAGGAGAAAGTTCAGCTATCCCTTAATATTAGTTGGCCTTTCTTACCATCCTGCGTTAAATCCCACTCAGCAAAGAAAAAACCTATTTGAGCCAAAGTGCAATATGATTCTTTAAAGAAGCAAAATGGATGATTTCTTTACTTTTTTCATTGAAAAAGTGAACTTCCACTTCATGCAAATTAGCAGCCAGAGATTGCATATAACGTTTATATAATGTTGTTGTATACAACCTTATAGCATTATTTATTCAGAAATCGTGAGATGCGGTCTGGTGTGATGTAGGTTTCAGCAAAACATTTTCTATCGTGCCAACGTTTCGATCTTTATTGAGATCATCTTCAGAGCCTGGGATTTACAAACACTGTTTAAATTTAACAAATACATGTAGGATGTGGAAAAAAGTGAATTTATACAACGCAAAATATATTTTTTATATTCAATCAAAGTATTTCTACCCACACAAAGTGTTTGTCTTCTGTGTAATTGTGCCATTCTTGCCGTGTTGAGAGTGCCAGTTTGTTTTAAAACAGCAATTCATGTGAAATGTTTAAAAATATATCTTGTCTATCCATATGACTTTGTACCACTGTATCAGTACGAACACTTAATCAGCGAAATATTAAGTCGTTAATAAATTGTTTTAATTGTAATAAATCAAGTCTTTAATAATAAATGTCGAACAACCCAAAGGAAACATAGGTTAGTCAGAATAGTAAGCTTTGTTCTGACTGTACTATTCGCTTTTTAAGTTAAATCTTTGTCATTCCATAGTCATCCCGAAAAAAATTAATTTATATTTTGATGTTATTATAATTTTTTATAATTTTAGAAATAAACATATTTTAACAGTTGATAAAAAATGGTTTATTAAGTCCTTAATGACAAACCATGTTGCTAGAGCTTGAAGATGTAATAATTAGATTAAAATTTCAATATTTTGGTTTTATAATTGTAGAATGCATGATGATCTGTTTAACGTGTATTTCCATATTGGTTTTAGATTTATTACAGATTGTATTTTTCATTTTATGATGGGAATAGCTACAAATATTTAATAACAATGATTACATTTGCTTCAGATCCATTTTTGATTTATTTTTCAAGATTTTATGGTTACTTAGGTTTTTTTGTTCTTCTCACACAAATAAAATCAAACAGTAGCAATAAAAGGTTTCGCGAGTGAACGCAATGGTAATTCATTTCAGCACAATATAATGTCTTAAAACGATTTTCTTGTAGAGGTCATATCAATTGTTGGGCGTAGGGCCATTTGTCTACAGACTGCTTAAGAGGTCTGATAGCAAGGAGCCTACTGGGACATACATGGTATCTAAAGTAAACCGAATTTATGTAAAGGAAATAGGACACATTTTGGCGGGCAGTTGACGCTGACTTTTCCGACCATCTGCGACATACCTGTCTATTGGATGAAACTTTGAACTTTTGCCGACTGATAATATTTTATTCTCGTCACCACCTTCGGAAAAGCAGACTGTTGAGATTACTGGTAATTTCCGCTCAAATTGAAACTCAATCCGATATAACTTTGATGAAATTGTTGACACAATCGTCGTACGCTCAGGCACCGATGACGGCAGAATATACAGTGCAGTGGAAAAACAGTGGATCATCGTTTCCTTGAAAGACAGAAGAAATAAGGTGATGAAATAAGGATTTTAATGGTAGCGCCTCCATGAACCTTCGCGAAGACATGTATTAAGAATGAAATATGCCTTGTAGTTATGAAAACCGCTGAGCTCGCTGGAGTTGGGTCCAGTAGATGATTATGGACGGTTAGAGATGGTTAGTTCCGTAGAGTGTCCGTTTCGACGCACTGACCTTCGCCCACAATTACACTTTGATTTAAATTAATATGACATCCAAAAGTTTTTATTCTCCTTCTAGCTTTACCGCTTGTCGTAGTCGTTTGGATGTGCTGGAATCTCACCATCCGAATGATCGCGCAACCAAGATTATTTGTACATGTTTATTTTACGGTAATTCGAGTAAGTTCGTGTTATAGTCGGAACATTCTACATCCAACCTTTTTTTCCGTGGTTGATCGTTTTTTCAGTGTACACAGTATAATTTATTCGGTCTGTGCTCTTAATCTTGTCGAAGAAGTAAAACAATGGAACTTATCTTATTTATTACTACATACATATAAAGTAGACCTTTCAATTTATACCGAAAGTGAGGGCTTACTTTCAGTCCGGTATATCCGAAGATACGATAGATGAAAAACTAAGTAGATCTTCGAAGGGCGACAACTCCTCGAATCCCGACCGTGATGATTGTGGCTTCCTCTTTGCTGATCAGGCTCCGAACAAAGTCCAAAAGCAAGCGGGCCGACACAGCATCCATACCACCTTCGAGCCTCGAATTAATTACCCTGGTACTCATTCACTTTGTAAAGAATATAATTTGTTTACAGATGTGCGCTTACTCGTAACCTTTCGCATTTGAAATTACATAGAAGGATAAAGGAATCGACCGTCTTCTAAACAGTGATCTCGTTAAGTATGTTCCATTGATGCAACCGCCATGCTTGCTACATACAGAGGAAAACTCAACGGATTTTAATTGAAATCTTGATAAAAATGGTTCAGATTTGTTGTTCAGATCGGTCTTTTTAACTTTATAATCGATTTTCTGCGAGTCTCATTTTCGTTCCTAGGAAATGTTAAACAATGTCTAACTTTTTCTATCAATCAATGTTCTCCAATTTATAGATATTAAACGAGAAGCTTATCGTGTAAAATATAATGTTCTAGCCTGTTAAACAGTTTGAACAAATAAATAATTCATAATCTTTTTATATCAACTTCATTTAATTTTTTCTTCCACTATTTGCCTCTATACTCTAGAGTCCAAGGAATACATCCGACTTATCAATGGGCCTTGCGTTCGCACAAAAACTTTCGGATAAGGGTTTTCAGCTGGTATCTCAGAGCCGTGTTGAACAATCCTCTAATAATTTAGAAGGCCAGGCCCAAGGGATTGCGGAAAACAATAGGAGAGAACGTGCGCTGGGTGGTATTAGCGATTGAGTCGGAGTTGAAAAAAAAGATCTCGCTCCGACTCATTGCTAGTCACTGGGGTGAACATGGGTCATGGGGTCACGTAGCGTCGCACCTAGTAGCCCTCTTCTCCAATTAAACTAATAGAATCAATTTGGAAAAAGTCAGTCAGAAATAAAAGTAAGAGATCGATTCTGCTTCCTAATCGAAATATCGAACAGAAATGGCGAAGAATATTTCGTAGTGGCATTTTTAAACCACTTCATATAAATATTTCTAACATTTTAACCCAATAAAAAATAGACATATCTATCTATATTCGTTCTATACTCATTGGCCTATTTTTAAATTAGTTAATTTGGTATCAAATACTTCTTTAGCGGAAAAAACCTCAACGTGCATAAGCATTGTGCTATTTGAAAATAGTTGTATATGGTACTTCAACATTTCTTGTCATAAAATCGAATAAAACAATTTTCAAGTCAATAGGACTAATCTATTTTAAGTTAGGAAAAATACAAATTGCATCTACCGTTTATGATGCTGATGATTTGTCGATATATGGAAATATATGTAATTTTCAGACAAATTACGTAATAAATGTATTGAATGGTAATACGACAGGAGAAAATACCAAATATGACTTGCAACTAAAACGGACCGAAGTAAAACGCACCAGGAGTATAGAGAGTTTAAACAAATACGGTGAGGAAGGATATCGCATTGTGCACAAGGAACAAGGTGGATGGTGCCAAATCGGTTCTAAATACCAAGAGAAACACTGGGTGCCCACTTAGCACGATCAGGTATAATCCAGCAAAATCATTCAAATGTTCGTAGGGCAGCTGCTGCTAATTCAATCCAGACAGGAATAGATTAGTTATCTCAATGCATGCTACCAGTCATTCATCTATGTTTAGTGTACCCTTTTGTAAAACAAATTAAATATGTTATTTATCAAAAAATAGAATAATGAGAGAAGGAAATAAGATATGTTTTAATATTGATTTTTCTCAACAAAATTAAAGACAAGACTAAAGTCAAGACTAATTAAAGACTAAACAAAATTAATTACATTTAAACATAAATTAAAGGCAATAATTTTATAGATTTTTTAAAATAAATATAGCCGTATTATATAAAGAATAATTCTTCTACTATAGAAAATATCAGATAGATATGAATATTATTTTGTTTATTGTTTATTATTAATAATAATGTGTGGTGTTTAGTGACCGTTAGTTAATGATATGATAATTAATGATGATAATTTGGTGATTGTGAGATGCGGTCTGGTGTGACGTAGGTTTAGAAAAACATTTTCTTTATCGTCCCAATGTTTCGATCTTTATTGAGACCATCTTCAGGGCTCAAAGTGTTTGTTTTCTGTGTAGATGTGTCATTATTGTGTGTCGTGGGCACTTAATACGACTTTATTATAACTATTAACTTTATCAATATACGAAGGAATACACACGAATAGTATCTTTTATATATTAACAGAACTTCTTTTTCGTCAAAAATATATCAATCACTAAGAAGCCCTTGTGTTTTTTTAACGTTGTAAAAAAATTAGAAGGGCATAGCCAGGGGTAGGTCATCTTAAATATTTAACGTTTTATCTTAGAGCCGAGCAAAGGCTTACCGGTTACATCTGATTGGATGCTAAATAAAAAATGCGAAAGGCGATTGGGTGGACGGCATCATGCTTAGGGCAACTTAATACGATCTTATGCTTTTCAAAAATTTCCTCATTGAAAAAAAAATAGCAGACTACGTCATTAATTTGCACATGTTATACACTATATTCAATTGGGAAATTTACAAATATTTGATTTTTAATGAAATTCGTTCTGACATATCGCCGCACAAATTTTCCTACCTTCAGAAAATTGATAACAAATAAAATATACTTTGCTAAGTTTAATTAAAAATTTGAAAGCTAGGGCAAAGTTGATCGAGTTAGTGACCAGCGAACGAGCAAAATTAAAATCCAAGTAAATGCGATAAGAAACACCTTTTATGTTTCGAGATGGGAAGTTGGTGTCCGAGTCGAGGTCACGATAGCTCAAGTGGTAGAGCAGCGGCGTATTTAGCCGAAGGTCGTGGGTTCGAATCCCGCTTGTGCCATTGACATTTTTATCCCAACTAAAAACCTTAATTAATTGTAATATATTAATTGGTCAAGCGGACCTCGAAATTAGTGAATTCAATGATTTAAAATGAAGTATACTTCACTAAAGCTCTCCGTGGCCATTTCATTTGTCGCCGAGTATCCAATCAGATTACACGACATTTGAAAAATGGCAAAAAGGAGGGAAAACTCAAAAGGTGGGGTTGAGATGGGAAGTTGGTGTCCGAGTAGATCGAGGTGACGATAGCTCAAGTGGTAGAGCAGCGGCGTATCTAGCCGAAGATCGTGGGTTCGAATCCCGCTCGTGCCATTGACTTTTTTATCTCAACTAAAAACATTAATTAATTGTAATATATTAATTGGTCAAGCGGACCACGAAATTAGTGAATTTAAATTATCTTAGGTAGACGTTTTCTTCTAAGAAAACAAATGCTGGCAAATAAGAGAAGTTGTAAAGTAGGGGGAAGCATTAATTCATAATTAGTACAAAGCACGCTGATCAACGGGCTATGCCCGGGGGTTGGAAGAAATCTTTTGTAGATTTAACCAATTTACCGGTTTGTAAGTTCAAACCGAAGGTTCGAGTACCTGCGTTGAACCCAAAGCGGCCTCATTAAACAATAAACGATTTAATCCAGGAGTTTGGGGTCGAATAATGTGATTAGCCTTTTCCCTATCCAGCCCTGGATTAAGTGTATTATAAAGTTAGTTGGGGTTAAACGCTTACAGGCGAGCCATCGCACCCACCAACTTACGGCCAAATCAAAACTCATTTTGGACTAGCCGGCCCTACTATCTCAAATTCACCTTTGGCCCAGTAAAAGTATAATTAGGTTTGGGTTACTTTCGGTGCGATACATATTCAGTTCCGATGGGGGCGGGTGTTTTAATGGGTATCTCCAGCACTAATGTGAAAAAGATGTACTTCCCCTAGCTAACAAAATTCATTATATCACTTTCCAGAGGAAACTTAGCCTTATCGCCTTTTCAAATTAAAACGGCCAGGTTTAATCATTTCCAAACCCCTAATTTATGGAAAGAAATTGATACCCGGTAAGGTGAAGAGAAATTAATCAGTTGTACTGAAGTGAACACTTTATAAATTTAACTAAAATAAATTAACTGGCAAATTAAACAAACGGTGGGAACGAATTCAATACAAATAAAAATTTAAAAGCAACAAACACATCTATTAAATAGGGTAGGAAGGTCTAATTTATTTTTTCAATTATACCATTTAAGCCAGACCATTTGTGACAAAACTTGTTGCACACAAACAAACAAAACCGAGCCCAATTTACATATTTCAACATATCCCTGCTAAAATATTCTAAATTATGGAAATCTAGGAACCACCTTTTCGGAAATAACTGTACTTTATTGTTTGACCAACAAATGCCGATTATTAAAACAAATATTGAAAAATTGCACGCTAAAAATCATCAAAATTATTTAAACATGGAATCCAGAAGTCCATCTTATGCAATCTAACGCTAAAAAGATAACTCAGTATTATTCTGATTAATCCTAAAACTTAATCTTTTGTGGCTTATTTACTTTCAAATTGGAGCGTGAGTGCACCAGAATTCGCTTGATGCGCGGCGGCTCCGGCAGACGAAGAACGCGTGGCGTCCTGACAGGTTGCCTCTCGCCTTTGCGGTTTTGCACTCTTGCCTTTTCCTCCGGGGACGACAAAATATATATCTCTGGACTCAACGGCCTTTTTTCTGAACAGAGGAGATCTTTCTGGCACATCGGACTGGACAACCGGCTTCGATTGACAGCTATTTACCTTCGACTTTCATCGAGCTGCACGGGCAGGGTAATCACTTGTCCCAAGAACATTTTATTTTTATTATTTTATTTCTGTCAATTGATTTTCTTTATTATTGCCGTCTCAATGTCATTAATTTTAATTGAAGAAAAAGTAGTGGTTTAGTATTATTTATTTTTAATTTAAAAAAAGGAATTTATTCTGCATTATTCATTTTTATTTTCAAAAAAATAGAAAAAAGGTGTTTATTTGTATTTTTTTGCTGTGGTTTATTTTTTATTTCTTCTCACAAGGTCTAAAACAACTGTCCTGATCCCTCCATTCAATTATAGGCTGTAATGCTGTATAAATATATTGATTAGGATCTTGTATGCAATCGACCAGCCATTCCAATAGCTACATAGGATTAGATTTGTGGTCAGAAAATATTCCTTATTTTAGCAACCACACCGAGCTATCGACGATATATTTCGACTTTTTCAGGGTCTACAGAGAAAATTCTTACGTTACTTTTTATACATATGCATAGGTATATCACAGGCGCTTGACAACTTACAGCTACGTAGTCAAAATGTTAAATTATCAAACACGTTTGTCTAATAATAACAAAACTCCTGCTTCAAACTATACTAACCTTTAACAATATAAATAGAAAATTTAACTATAAAAAATATAAATAATAGAAAAACTACACTTAACAGGTACTTATACACTGACAGGCAAAAAATTCCACCCAGTTGATTTTTTTCTTCCATTTTCTGGATGAAAGAAAATTCTGCTCTTGTCTGACAATTTGTTTCATTGTTTTTATCAATAAATATTTGTTAATGCTATGTTTTAAATTTGGAATATCAATTAGAGGTAAACACACTTAATCTTTAATAAAGGATGTTTCAATGTTTACTTTTTACGGAATTTAGAATGGTTATTCACTCTCATTTGAATTCTGAAGCAATAAACTGTTAATTTCAATGTTTAAACGTAAAAATGCCACTTAATTCTGAAGATGTTGCGCGTGGTGTGGACTTATTGATGATGGACGTTCCATCAGGTATGAAGCTATTTTCGAGAAACTAGGTCCTATCATAGAAGTCCCGATTCTGGACGACCTAGCGTAACAGAACCGCAGGATGACTGTTTTTTCACTATGATAATTTTGCGAAACCGGTACGTTACTGTTATTCATGCGAATCGTCAGGACCAGGAAGTTTGAGGTGTCCAAATTTCTGAACTCACCGCTCGAAGAAGATTAAATCAGTAAAGACTGATGGCTTTTTCACCCCGTAAGAAGAGCAGCATTGACCAGAAGAGATAGAGTTGCACGGCTCGCATTTGCTCGAGAACACAGCCATTGGTCTTCGGACGGTTGGTCTGCAGTACTTTTTACAGACGAGTGTAGATTTGCGCTACGATATCCAGATGGGCGTAAAAGAGTGTGGAGAAGGCGAAATGAAAGGTACAAAGCCTGTAATTTTTCCAAGAGCCAACTATTTCAACGTAGCTCAGAGATTGTGTGGGCATGAATTTCAACGGAGAGACAGACAGAGTTGGGTGTTGTTCGTGGAGGGTCTTTGGCGGCCACACGCTATGTGGATCATCATGCGTTGGCTTTCCTCGATGAAATCAGCGACAATCCTATTCTCATGAGCGATAATGCCCATCCACATGTCGCTCACATAGTACAAACGTACCTTCAACAACATAACATTAGTGTCTTAGCCTGGCCAGCCCGTTCTCCAGTTTCTTCAATCTCATCGAACATTTATGGGATAACCTTGAAAGACGAGTAAGAGCACGTCCAACCCTTCCTGTTATACTCCACGATCTTGAAAGGACTCTTCGTGAAGAATGGTTAACTTCCAGCAAAGAGACATTTCCAGACTGGTAGAAAGTATGCCGAGGTGGCTTCGAGGTGTAATTAAGTCAAGAGAAGGAAATACGCGATATTGAAATGTTAATGGACAATCTAGAAACAAATTTTATCAGTCCGTTTTTTTCCTTGGCAATTCAGATTTTTTTAACTGTTTTACACAAAGACTCAATTATGAAAGGTTCAAAAACTTGAAACTTTGATTAATATATAAACATACATAAAAATCAGGTTATATTAAAAGTGGGCGGAATTTTTTGCCTATTAGTGCTTAATCACATGGGCGATGACAAAACTTATTTGAGGTTTTCCTTTTGAGGGAGGTTATACGCACAGCCACAACGGATTTACCTTTCTTTTCTCACTGATACTGATATTACATTTCATATTATATATANTTATATTTACATAATATTATCTAATTTATATAAATACATAAATAATTCTTTATATTTTGTTCTCATTATTAAAATATAATGTGAATTGTACTGATTTCTAGGGGGACAGGGATTGTCTTGTTCTAAAATTCCTCTATAATTAACTCTTAGATTATCAAGTCTGTTTTTAAATTACAAGACTTATCTTGCTGAATGTACATAATTTCTTTCTGTACCGTTCGGACCATGTTATACTCAGGAGTCATAATTTTAACATTCTCAAAATCACGGTGTTTGTGTTTTGATAATGCAGTTCCTGGCCTTTCAACATATTAAACTAATGTAGTCTCCAGGATATCGGAATACGAATGAGTTTAATTAGTTTAAATGGCAACATAAGCATTAATTTATAGTTTTTTGAGGTTATTTTGACGCTAATTTCAACGGTTTTTTATTTGGAGCCACAGTTCTCAAGTTAAAAAAAAAGAACAATTTCCTTTCACTGTTTTTGCCACAAATGAAATCTCTGATTTCTTTAACAAATCACTAATTTATTTATTTATCATTTCAATTGTTAATATATTCCGTCTGACTTGGTGCAAACTTCGGTTCTCTTTTACCAACAGCAGAATCATCTCCAATTTTTCTTGTTATGTACATAACATTTTTACGATACGCACAGAACGTTGAACAACTTAAAAACTAAACTGTGTTATGAACTAACGATAAAAACATTTCAATTAATTCTGCGATTAACCCAAAGCCTCATGGGTCAACATAACTACTTTATTTCCGTTTTGTTTATCAAACGTTATTTATTTTTAATCTGTATTCGTGAACCTAAATTTTCACCCGAGGTTGAATCGTGCTGTGATGGGCTTCAGAGTGTCCTAAAGGTCTTTGGGTTTAAAGAAATTGTTGCGAAGTTTTGAACGATGTGAAACAACTAATTTGTTATGAATTAAATGATAAATAAATAAATTAAGTTTTGCGGAAGAAGTTGGAGAAAATATCGGTTTTTCCAAAAATAACTTTCTATTTTTATGTATGAATTTTATCAAAACCAACACTGTGCATAGACGCTTTTACATGTTTAGATAAATCTTAAATCTTTTCAGCATTAATATAATGAGTAATGTATTAACGCTCAGAAATTAGACGGGCTCAATATTATAACATCTCAGATAGATTTAAAAAATAGAAGTTTTTCGATAAACTACGTCAGCAACAAAATAAATTTCACCTGCACTTATATGTGATATAAATCAACCCTTGAGAACTGCGAGGCGCTACTTCATACCCTTTTCAACCCATTTTTGTTATAGTTCGCTAATCCGTCACTTTGTAGCTAGATGGCCCCTAGATATCTTTCGGAAAACTATTCTCTACCTTTACCTCCATCAGGCAAATTTAACATCTCATTAATCTGTTCTCAGCCCACCTGCAGAACCTCGTGACATGCATACCAAAATATGACCATAATGCCGGCATGGAAGTTCCTGACGCGGAACTGGATGATTCCGATTATTCTCTGTACTACATAGATATATTTATATTCTTCGGATTCATGTTTAATATTTGGTTGTTTATACCTTTTCTGAAAGATCTCGATCATTTATTGAGGAGCTGAATATTTTTGTGTTCCTCATTATTTGAAATGTCTTATTTTTTGGGTTGGTTGAAGTTTTATTGACAGTACTTGAATGCAGTGTCGTAAAGAAAATTACTATGCAACTATTGAATTATTACTGATTTGTTTAAATCCTTCATATTGAAAACGAAACCATTCTGTGATTTATGACCCTACGTGATCAACGTATTGAGACCCTCCACGTGAGCAATACATACAAGCCGATGGTCGTGGGTTCGATTTCCGCTCGTATCATTGGATTTTTCATCTCAACAAAGATCTTAGTTAAAGATATAATTAATTAAAATATATACAATGCTAATTACGAGAAAATTAACTTTTTTGTAACTATTTAAAACAGAATACATTTAACGCAAAAGTGAATATGTTAATGCAGATTTGAAGTATACAATTTATTTGTTGGAAAACGATAAACAGACAGATTGTATTTTTAGCAAATTAAATGTAAATCACTTGAGTACCGCCAGCAGGCATTTTGAAATAGCCGATAGCCGCGGGTGCCGAAGGGTTAATTTTAATTAGTTCAGGAATGTAATATTTAAATTCTTTGAACAATATTTCAAAACCAGCTTAAGTGGAAAAACAGGCAGTATTCCGAAATCGATTCTGTATTTCATAAAATAAATAATCATTAAATAATGACTTGGAAAAATGGTGCCTTCCGTGTTAATATTTTGAATTTATCGCACAAGTAAAAACCTACGGATTACAACATTACATTATATTGAATGTTATCAATCATAAATACCGTAATGTTTTTAAAACTATGTGTAACATTTAAGAGAATTTATTATTTGAAATATGTTACGTTTCGCCAAAATTGTGCTAGACTTTTAAGAAGGAGGAATTTTTTAAATATTTGAAATTTGTAGGAAAAATGTATTGTTTGGAACGATTTCAATAATGCGGGCTTTGTGCATTTTATTACTTTATCGAACGTTTTAAAAATTTATTTGGCCCAACATGATGAACTGACATAGTTGTCAAGAGTATTTATAAATCGTGAATACAATAAACGTAATATATAACTGAAGGACTAATTTTCAAAAAAAGTTACGTTTGATATGTGTTTTTCTTTAAAATTACAATTAATTAAGGTTTTTAGTTGAGATAAAAAAGTCAATGGTACGAGCGGGATTCGAACCCACGATCTTCGGCTAGATACGCCGCTGCTCTACCACTTGAGCTATCGTGACCTCGATCCACTTGGACCCATCTCAACCCCACCTTTTGAATTTTCCCTCCTTTTTGCCATTTTTTCAAATGTCGTGTAATCGGATTGGATTCTCGACTACAAATGAAATGGCCACGGAGAGCTTTAGTGAAGTATATTTCATTTTAAATCGTGGGGTCGAATCCCGCTCGTGCCATTGACTTTTTTATCTCAACTAAAAACCTTAATTAATTGTAAAATATTAATTGGTCAAGCGGACCACGAAATAAGTGAATTTAATTTCTTTAAAATGTTAAGAGTTAAAAGTTTCAACAATATTTATTAAAATACAAATAGACCAGTGATTTAACTCGTTTATATCTGTTAGCCGACTTTTCAATTATGTTAAGTAGAGAACTTGGTAGACAAGAAAACAAACTTTGGTGTAAAGCACACTACCATACAAATTCATTATATTTCCATATCATACAGCCTTGGTATATCGTGTTTTTGCGTTTTGAAACTCTATACTTTTATTGAGGAAGAATGAAGGGTATTCACACGATTCATTCATCATGCTAGGTTTCAAATAAGCTGTTTCCTTGAATTCGAGGTTTAATGTTTGAAATTTCAAACTGGAAACATTTTTATTTGTAAACGTCCACATGCCCAGTATATTTTGTCAATTGTGCTGTACGTATAACATTCTTTTTGGCTAAACAATTAACTTGTTGATTTATGAGCGCCTAATATTGTCGAGAATCCAACACACATTCGGAAATTAATTGAAACTGCTGTTCCTTGGTGATTAAGTCGAGGGAGTCCCTTAATCCCTAAGAGAAGGATATAAACTTCCCAAGCAGTTTTGACAAGTTTCAATTGCCTCTAGCATTAAGACAGGGGAATTACTTATTATAAATTATATGTAATTCACTTATTGTGTTATTATTTGCGAGGGATATGTAACAATACGATCTAACCCGCTAACGACGACATTTCCTTTCAATTTGTGTTCCCAAAAATGTAAACTAAATAAAATAACGGACAAATCAATCAATCGACTGGTAAACAGTGTTGTGAAATTGCATGTAAACAATTGAATTATATTATTGGAGAATAATAGAAGAATATCATTTAAAACAACTAAATTCACTAGTTCTCGTGGTCCGCTTGACCAATTAATATCGTTCAATTAATTAAGGTTTTTGGTTGAGATTAAAAAGTAAACCTCCCATCTCAACCCCACCTTTTGACTTTTCCCTCCTTTTTGCCATTTTTCAATTTCGAGTGGATCGAAGTCACGGTAGGTCAAGTGGTAGAGCAGCGGCGTATCTAGCCGAGTGTCGTGGGTTCGAATCCCGCTCGTGACACTGACTTTTTTATCTCAAATAAAAATAACCTTAATAAATTGAAAAATTTAAAACAACATTTATGTTATATTGCTTGTCACCACTTAATTAACCATCTTATGGTTCAATAATATACATAATAAAACGGTAGTTAGTCTGGATTCATGGACATGCCAGCCTAGAAGCTAACGAAAGTGTAGGCAAGGCGGCTAAAACGTCAATCCCTCCCGACTGGAACATCGCGATCAGGCTCTCTGAAGCAAATCAAGGAGCAAAGAACATGATAAAAGAATGATGGCAGCGTCAGTGGATGGGGACGTCAGAGATGCTGTTGCGTGTCAAGAGCACGACTAGTAGATCCCCCCTCCCCGAGAGGTCAAGCCGGAAATGAGGAGTCGCAGATTGTTTAGGGATGGTTAGGGTTGATCCTAACCATCCCTAACCTTCCCAGATTGAGAATATGTCATTCCCCGTTGACACACAGCTTTTGGGCCCATTATGTCCCAAATAAAAGAAGCTTGTCATGCCTTGGCTCCTTACAGACAGCGTGTAGGCATTCCGCCGGATTTAAGAAGGGTTCTCAGACACAGTAATGAGCTTCTTGTTTCCCAGTCCGCTCTTTGGAAGTTTTTTTATTAATATAGATTTATCTTATGTGTTTATTAGTTATGTGGTAAGGGGCTGGAAAATAAATGTAGAGTCACCATCGCACCTTCAGCAATGTGTTTGTTTTAGGGTCGATGGCGAATTATTTATAGAAGTATCACATCGAACCTAATTTAGATTAGATTATTGATATTGTGTGTAAATGAGAATATCGAGTACTTCACGGACTAATCATAATGGTACTGCAATGCGTGAACGTATTCATGTGTATCTATTTATTTGTGCAACTGCATTATGAAATTTAGTTAGTTTTAGTAACTTGCATGAAGTGACCTAGCTGTCGACAGCTCCCGTCGGAACCCCGTAGGTTGGTGATGATCTCCTGGGCATTTTGCTTATAATCCCTAGCCCCGTAACAAGGTATGAGAACTCCCTTGACTATAGACAGGTGACTGACAACCCTTCAGAGTGAAAGCCCAGAATAACACGCACAATAGCATAATACTGAGAAGCCCGAGAAAAAGAATTTTTGACCTTCGAGATACAGTACAGTACATCTTTTAAAATTGCATCTTGAATTTCTCGCTAGAAAACTCGTTAAGTCTGAACAAAGCTTAATAACGACCAAATTGAAATACTCAACTGTTCCGAGAAAAGAAAATTGACTTATTACAGCGAACTCCTAAGAATGTTAGAAACAAAACAGAAGTGTAGAATGATTCAGTTTATTGTGTCACGAATATTTCATTTTTGTTCTAGTCTCCTAACATAAAACAATTGAATTATTTATGATTTCTGAGTACATTTGGAAAAATGTTCTCTTTTTCACTCTTTCATTCGTCTATCTCTATCATCATTCTCTCGATCTCTAATCTCTTTCTCCCATTCTTTTAATCTTTCTTTCTCTTCAACCCCTTTCTCACTCTCCCTCTCTCTCTCTCACACACACAAACACACACACACAGAATAAGTGTAAAAAAATTGGATTTCAGGGGCAATCAAACTATTGGAAAACAAACATAGAAAGTAAAATTTTTGTATTGAGTGGACCGTGTGATGAAGCTGCAACCCGTCATTACCAATCATTTGGTCTGCCTATCCACGATTGATTGGTTTATGTTGATAACTTTATGTTTTGTTTTACCACTATATATTGTACTTTAGAATGGAGCATTGAAGATGGGGAACCCATCTGGCATTCATTATCACTGGGAATAGCCTAACGGCCTAACTACAACTAAACAATGAATAGTTGTTTCAAAGTGTTTAATTAAAATAGAAGAAAAATAGTTTGCATTCCCGAAAAAAAAATTTTAAAATTGAAAAAAATATATGATGAATTAATTAACTGTTTTCGCATTTAATTCAATTTTGGATTATGATTGATATCGTTGATTTGATTATGCTTTTGTGTCAGGTATGTTATGGTTGTTATGATTTTGTATTAGGGAGTGGTCTTACTTGGTGAAAAAGTTGTATTTACCACGTTATGGTACATAGGGGGTTCCGCATCGATTCGCATTATATGCGCCAATGTTAACTTATCGGAGCGTGCGGTCAAGTATTGTTAGCTATTTACAATAGCCAAGCTACTTGTTATCTATTGGCCCCTCTCACCTTTCCTGATCCCCAGACACAAGCACCAATGGACAGGGGAGAAATGGTATAGATCACTTGCTTGGGCTCAAGCCCCCGTTCAACTCGGCCGTAAATAACGTAGATAATTCGAGTTTTTTATTTGCACTTATTCCCACTATATTGCACCTTATTGCACCTATTCTCAGTCCAATAGGCAATACAATTTGTACTTGTAGATAAAATTCAGGTGATTCGAAATTCTTTACTTCTATTACAATTGAAAACATTTATATATATATATACATATTAGAAGAAAACTTTTGCCATAATAAAATTCGGAATTTGGATTTGATTACGGCTTTTTATTTGATAGAATGTTCATATATTTTTTTAAAATATTTATTTTAAATAAATTTCGTGTAAAATATATAATGTATGATATCACAAGGTCATTGGCGAGGTGATAAAACACCCTTAAACTATCAATGTATTTATTAGCGTGAATGTTTTGTGTAAATGGAAATGGTTATCGAGAAATATCGAGTACTCCACAAGCCGTCAAAAGGAAATTAGTCTAATGGATGAATGAAATTCTTTACATACTGTATGAATGTATTTATTAGCACGAATGGAAGGAAGTCGGTAGGATTATGACAATCCTACCGACTTTTTATTTAGTTCAAGGGGCAGGACCTCAGTCGTGCACCTGTACTCTGAGCAACAAGACACTTTTCTGTTTGGTCAGTAGGAAACAAAATTAAAAGAAGAGATATAGTGAATGAGATAGAGATAAAGTTGAAATGAAACAAAGAAAAATGCGAGACACTTATATACGTGAGGTGCCGGCAATGACCCCAGGAGTTAGCCGGCCGGTAAAAAAAAAAAATTATCAATGTTACATTTCTTTTTTTTTTTTTTAATAGCCTTATGATCTATGCTTATTAGCCAAGGTCTGAGACGATTATTATGCGTGTGCGTATGGGGGGGAAGGGTATCGTGACAAAAAGGCCAGAGGCGACTGCGGGGTCTACGAGATGAGACCAACCCTAGCTACCACTCTAGGTGAACACCTGTCCTCACATACGCAAGTGCGTACGCCTATGTAATACCTTAAAATAATGCGATATAGTAAAAAGGCTAAAGGGCTAAAAACTTAAATGGAGAGTAATAACAGCCTAATGAGTGAATCGTACACTCATGGCTTGACAGATTTGGCATGAACAGGTGTTTGAATCCAAACAAAATTTTCAGACAAACCGAAGTACCCAAACGGAATGAAATAAGGGGAAAGAGCTGCTATACCGCTAGTAGGTTCTGAGCCATTTGGCATTGGAATTCACACTATCAAAGAATATTTTAGACACAGGGCAGGACAAAAATGAGGAAACAGTGGAACTCACTACCTGGACATTACCAATCCGAGAATCTTCTATCGAGTTTGAGAAGGAATGAAAACATCAAACAAAGAGACACCGAAACAACCATTGCCACACTGTGGCGCCACATTTGTTTGCAGGAGAAAATGCTTTGACATTTACGACATAATCGTGAAACAAAATTCAACTCCTGAAACAGGGCCTGTTAATCAAATTTCTTGATGAACAAGGACTCACAGGTGTGCTATAAGTACATAACAGAAAATTACTCAATTACAACTTGCCTCATCTTGCCTCTAATCTCGAGTACAGCGACCTTTGACATAGCAAAGTTTATTGCAATGTCCCACCTTAAATAATATTACTTCGGTGTCTCCAATTATTATTTATAATAAGTGTGGTTCCGAGGTTAATTGTAGAAGAACATGTGCGTTCGCTAATATTTTAACATTCTCGTCATCCTCCAGACACTGGACGAAAGCTATTACATAAGGTACTTTCTAAATAGATAATAAACGACTGGGGCTTAGTTAGCATCCCTGTCTTGCCATCCTGTCAGTTTAAAATGTTACTGATAAACAGTTCGAACCCTACGCTTGCATGAAATATCGCGAAATAAATTGTAATAAATGTACTAATTCATATGGTTTTTCGCAATTAAGGACATGCGGTCAATACTATTTAATGCTGGAGTAAAAGACCTCAACAAATGGAGCGTCGCGACGGTGGCCGCAACGGTTTAGGCATTGACACGGCTCTCAATATTGTACGGCAAAAGTCACAGAGGTCCTGCATTCGAACCCGACATATCTTTTTCAAAAACACCGCCACTCCAAGGGTTCATATAATTCTCATAGTTGAAATACGTTAGTAAACATGAAATTGAACTCAAAAAAAGTCATATACATCGAAAAAAAAACACGACACGCAAGAATGACACAATTACACAAAAAACAAACACTTTGAGCCCTGAAGATGATCTCCATAAAGACCGATACGTTGGCACGATAAAGAAAATGTTTTTTTGAAACCTACATCACACCCGACCGCATCTCATGACTTCTGAATAATCCTCGAAAATATAGGTAAAAATTAAACGAAATTAAACCATTCGTTGTGAGATGATTAATGTCACCCTAAAAATAATTTAATAATAGGCTAGATTCACTTTTACGACTATTTTCGCACTGAAATTTGATCTTTTACGGAAAATTATAACTTAAATAAAAGAAATTTTAGGCGTCCAGATACTGACCATTTAGGGATGTAGGATTCTGCAAAGTTTGAGATCAAATATTTAATACATATATTAGTACAGTAGAATTATTAAAATGATTATTCTCCTCGTAATAACAAAACGTGGTTCTTGTTTGTCGTTAATACAATATATAAGAACATTCTCGAATGGACCAATTCTTACTCGAGTGTGCTTTTCAAATACTTGTTTATCTTTGTGTTACTATTTACACGAGATATTAAATCTTGTTTGCCATTTCTGAATAAGTCACATGAAATTAAATTCTGGTTTGTTTGTACGGACTCGTTGTCAATTTTGCAAAGAAATAAAATACACAGACGGTACTACTGGAGGAAAGTGATTTCTCATCGGAACACCCGGGGTTTATAAAACCCGACACAAACTCAAATATATTTCTTTTGACAGGATTGAGGCCTTCTCTTTAAACTTCACTCCTCCCCCTTATCCAAATCCCCTGCATCACTTCGTTTTTCTTTAACTCGAGTTAGAAATTCCCTCAGTTAAAAAAAAATGGAACGGGAGACTTGTTTTAATAGAATCTGAAGGCGAAATAACCGTTTCCACTGTTAATAAAAAATTTAATCTGGATTTATTTTATTTTTAACAACAAGTTGTTTATTTAAAGAAAAAATTTGCAAGTCAGATGTAATTTGAATTCATTTAGTTGGCGCATCGGGGTTTACAGTTTTACTTTAATTGAATTTATTACATACAAGTTGAGTTTGTTTTGCAAATAACAAAAAAATTTATTTATATTATTTTAAATCGTTAAGTAAAGATGTAATGTGTGGTGTTTAGTGACCGTTGTTAATGATTATTTGGAAATCGTGAAATGCGGTCTGGTGTGACGTAGGTTTTAGAAAAACAATATCGATCTTTAATGAGATCATCTTCAGGGCTCGAAGTGTTTGTTTTCTGTGTAGATGTGACGTTTTTATGTGTCGTGTTGAGAGTGCCCACACAAGAATGACACATCTACGGGGAAAACAAACACTTTTAGCCCTGAAGAGATCTCAATAAAGATCGAAACGCTGGCACGATAAATGAAATGTTTTTCTACCAGTACACCAGACTCGAGATCTACACCAGACCGCATTTCACGATTTCCAAATAATCAATAAGTATTTAATGTAATTCCTATCATTCAGGATGTAAACTTATTTAACTTAACCGAGTGTTTTTTAAATTTCATTTTTCGAATAGTTCTTAATTGAACGCCCAAGAGCTATGCCAGATTTCGATAATAGAATATGATTAAAAATGCAGGTTGAAAGATTGTTGTTAGTTTGTTTACAAGGTTGTTGTAGTTTGTTTGTTGTTAGTTTCTTTAATTTTTGTTCATATCGAGGGTATTTCAACTATGAGACTACCAATCTTAGTGTGCAGGTGTTTTTGAAAAAAGCCAATTTTTTTAACATGTTTGGGCAGGACCGCTGAACTCGAACCGGGAACGTTTGCCTTGCAGTGTTGGGCGCCGTGTTACCGCCTAACGTTGCGGCCACCCCTTTAATTATTTTCATGGTAGTATATTGATAGCAAATTTCACCGGAATTAATGCAAAACTGTTTACAATTTCGTTACAGCTCATAAATCAATCAAAAATTTAAAAATTATTCAAATTTTAATTAGAATTCAATGTTATATATAAGTGGGAAGTGACAAACAGCTGAGGTCATCGCCGGCCCTCTGCGTGTTTTCCATCTTTTTGGTTTCTTTCGCGCATATTTTGTTTTAAACTGCAGCCATTTGAGTGTCTCGATCTGGTTACTGACTCTCTGATTTCAGATATATACTACGTTGATATTCTAGAATGCTAGTCTCTCGTTTGTACCTCAGGTTGTCAAATACAGAATAAAAACAAAACATACAATACATATATATACATCACCACAAACATAGAGGTCTGGTCACTTTCATTCCCCCAGAGTACTCGATAATCCTCGGGGCGGGATTGAACCCTCTCCACTCTCGCTAATAACTTATTTTTCTTTCCAGACGTCAAACACTCACCCCAAAGTACTCAATATTCTTTGGGGCGGCGTCAGCACCTCTTCCTTTCATTCTAATAAATTATATTCATTCCAATAAATTAACATAAACACAACACGAATACACATAAACCTCTATGTACATTTAAAAATTCCTATAGCCCTGAGGTACCGGAACAACGATTTGTGCCCGCTGCCGGGCCTCAAGACTACGCACAGGTCCGATGATATGCCAAAATATTGTCTATATACATCAAGCTTTCTGCACTTGAAGAGGTGCTCGACCGTTATTCTATCCTTACATAATGGGCACCTACGCGGTCGCTTTCCGGCCAGAAGGTGCCCGTGCGTTATTTTTGTATGACCTATGCGTAGTCTTGTCAGTATCGCCTTTTCCCTTTTCGAACCGTTCTCCGTGGACCAGGGACCGACTTCTTTCTTAACCTGCCACAGTTTTGCAGGGTTAATTCTATTTCTTCGAGCCCAGCGGTTTTCCTATTCTTTTTTACTGAGTTTGAAATTAGTAGTTCTAGGTCCGCTGGGCGTATAGGTTGGGAAGCGCCGTGGGGCCTTCCAGCGGCTCCTTTGGCCGCACCGTCTGCTTCTTCGTTCCCGGCTATCCCTATCTGGCCGGGAACCCATGCCAACACGACCTTCTTCCCAACTGCATCGATCCCTTTTAACTCTTCTTTTATCTTGTTTATTAAGGGGTCCACGGAGGCTCTTCTCCTGAGCTTCTGGACCGCACTGAGCGAATCGGAGAATTCAATGTTATTTACTATTAATTTATCTTTTTATGTAAAGTGTTGGTTGAAATGAAAACGTTAGTGTCACGAGCGGGATTCGAACCCACGACCGTCCGCTGTTCGAATCCAGCTTGTGACACTCACTTTTTCATTTCAAACAAAACCTTACATAGAAAGATAAATTAATTGAATGAAGTTATTTGGTCAATCCGACCACAAAATATAGTAGAGTTATTTACTACTGAATTCTGTTTTTGAAAGTGTAAGCAGTTGCTTTGAAATTGTATTAAATAATATACGCTAAACTAATTACTTGCGTGGTTGCATAGAATTGGACTTTTGCCCTATAAAGGCAAAATTACTCCTCGACTATTTGAAAATGTACTTCAATATTCGAAGAAACAAGCATTGCCCTAATTATATTGGCATAATATTGCCACTAAATTGTCTTTTGTTTCAACGAATTTAATAAAAAATAGAACCAACAAAGTTCATTTGTTCATAAAAGCTACGTAGAAACATCTTGTCAAGTTGAGCTGATGTGGTTGGTGTCTCACATTTCTAGCTTAATAAAAATAAATGCACACATTGTTCATGTTAATAGTTTAGATCTTTATTTCTGTAGAAAACCCTAGTTAACATTCAAATTTAAACAAATTATTAAGTAATGTTAACTGATTTGACAAATTTATATACTTCCAGGTACTCTTTTTTTAATTTCAAGGGGAAGAATTGATTTCTTCATTCAAACATTCGTCTTCTTAATTAATTTATAAATCACAAGAAACATCCAAAAATCAATTCTCAAAATAATAAAATAGTGTATTTGGTAGTATAGAAATTTTTCAAAACTGTAAACATCATTCAATATTTAATTGATGTACAGAAAAATTAGCTATAATACGGTTTTAGATTTCGCATTCCTCTAGTCAGGAATTTGATTTCTATCATATAAAACCAATTTATGTAAGAGTTTAAACCTCAAATTTTCTAAGTTAATTACCAATCTGGTAAATAAAGTTCCCTAAACTTAGTAAAATCATAGTAGTATGCATAAATCTTACCAACAAATATATCCCTAATAATGTAAAAGATATTACTTGTCCAACCAATTTTTTGTAACTCATTCGTTTATAAGAAAGGATCTATCATAATTATATTTCGGTAATCAAACAGATCAAATCCCACTATAAAGAAAAAATAACAGAATTATTATATATATCAAAACCCATACACTCACAAAGCGTCGTTATAACCCAGAGCTTTCAAGAAGTAAATAATTTTTAGCACCAAGTGCAATTGTATTGTTAATCACTAAATTTTATCCTATAATATTGGATAATCAGTATACCATTCTCTTCTGCGCGGCGATGCTTCAATACATTTCCATCGCTCCAAATATGCTTATTGTTAATCAAAAGTAACAAGGTTGATGGTAAATGCTCAGTAAATACTTCATAAACTACAAATTCACACTAATGCAAACATTCACTTGCAATATACAAACAAAACATATCTACAATAAAACATCCCTTCCTCATTTAAAATAATACAGGAGTCAAAGAAACTTTGCCCGGTTCAATCATAATTCTCATTCTGTTGGAATGGGACGAGTGCAGTCGTGTCGACAGAAACATTTTATTTCTGGAACATTATTTATAATGCAATTAATTAAGATTTTCAGTTGAGACAATAAAGTCAATGGCACGAGCGGGATTCGAACCCACGATCTTCGGCTAGATACGCAGTTGCTCTACCACTTAAGTTATCGTGACCTCCATCCACTCGGACACCAACTTCTCAATTAATTAAGATTTTTAGTTGAGACAAAAAAGCCAATTGCACGAGCGGGATTCGAATATATATATATCGAATAATTGTAATATATTAATTGGACAAGCGGACCACGAAATTAGTGAATTTGTTGAATTAAAATGAAGTACACTTCACCAAGGCTCTCCGTGGCCATTTCATTTGTCGCCGAGAATCCAATCCGATTACACGACATTTGAAAAATGGCAAAAAGGAGGGAAAACTCAAAAGGTGGGGTTGATATGAGAAGTTGGTGTCCGAGTGGATCGAAGTCACGATCGCTCAAGTGGTAGAGGAGCGGCGTATCTAGCCGGAGATCGTGGGTTCGAATCCCGCTCGTGCCATTGACTTTTTTGTCTCAACTAAAAACCTTAATTGATTGTAATATATTAATTAGTCAAGCGTATCACGAAATTAGTTAATTATTTATAATTAATAAAATACAAAAAGTATTTTTATTACTTAAACTTCAACAATCATATATATACATTAAAATGTAATATTATAACATATAATATATGTTATGGTTGCTCAACTCACCACAACGCGGTAATACAAAAAATTCATATGCATACTGCCTTATTAACTAAATTTTATCTTATTTGGCGAAGCGTCATTTAATAATTGTTAATGATTTCGATTGGAACAACTAATTATTCATTTTTGTAGCATTAGCATGAAATGCTTACATGTAGTAGGGGAGGGCAATCTGGTTAATTCGAATTGTTAATGTTTTGTAAATATTTGCATGTCGTGACTCCTTTCCTAATAAATGGGTGAACGTTAATAAAGGGGGTTTATTCAAAAATCAAGCTATTAGAACAAGATACATCAGCTCTGATTTATTTGCGGTTCCAGGTTGTCGTATGCTTTGGGGGTGGGTTTAATGAATTTTGATGCCGGGGGGTGGTCACGCTTCGAAACATCTCTATAACCGACTCGGCTAATGAAATTTTAAATGATAATTTTCACAAGTTGCGCCCCGAAACAAGATGAATTGGGAAATCGAATTTAATCGGGTCACACCACGGTCTGGCGGTGGGTTAAAAATTAACGGTTTAACTTTGTTTGTTAGCCAGTCTAACCTTAACCAAACAGGCTCAGATCCTTTTTTATTTATAAGACATTGTAGATGAGGTGAAATTGATGAGATAATTTAATAACCTATGTAGTACGTAAGCTTACCGTTAAACTTAAGCCAAAAAATGACGTGTTGTCCAACTGGCATCCGTTCCTCCAATATCATAGGCATTCTTACAAAACGGCACAATCAAAGAAAGTACAAGCAAATACAAGCCGACAAGCCAATTCGAACATTGACTGATTTTCAACATTGTGGAGGAACAACTATTATCTCTTTTATGATCTTTAAATACAACAGAAATAACAAAATAAAAGTTCGTTATGATTTAATTTTCTTCAAATCCGACTCCCATAAGAAATATTGGAATGCTTGAATTATTAAATGTGAATGATTTCAAACGGAGAAAGAGCACTTTTATGATTTTATTTAAGGGAAAAAATAAATGATTATGGGTGGGGTGGCAGCCCTCTTAAGTGTTTCATCATTTTTTTAAAGGTCCGTCCGGGCCCTGACATCCTATAGCTGAAAATTGTTGTTTCATTCAAATCTCATTTTATTTATTGCCGTTTATCCGGGGTTGTTCGAATTGTAACTCTTAGTTAAAAAAAAGATTTTACTTGTTTATACCGAATAAAAAAATTAATGCCATGGTTACATATAAAACATTAAACCTTAAAGTTTAATCGATTTGAAAAGTCCTTTATCTTCACTCGTTCGCTATTAATTCGTACACACTTTTCTACAATTTATTAAATTCACTAATTTCGTGGTCCGCTCGACCAATTAATACATTACAATTAATTAAGGTTTTTAGTTGAGATGAAAAAAGTTAACGGCACGAGAGGGATTCGAACCCACGACCTTCGGCTTGATACGCCGCTGCTCTACCACCTGAGCTATCGTGACCTCGATCTACTCGGACATCAACTCCCCATCTCAACCCAACTTTTCTACAATGTTGTTGCTAAATGATATTCTCTGACTCTGCTTCCTAGATATCGGATACACGGCCACTACAATCGCGCGAGCCTAATAAGTATGACAACGGGACGGCGTTATACTTACATGAAATAAGGCTTAATTAACTAATTAATTTACACGATTGACGATTCTTTTAAACGAAATTAACTAAATGTAAAACAAAGACCAGTACATCATCCAATTGAGTTTTGCATGTAGTATGAATGACTCTTATTTTTTTATTTAAAAACAACTTGAGATTTCACAACAAACGGACAAAAATATAAGTGCATGCACCTTAAAAAGCCCTATATTTCCCGTATTTTCATTTAACAACTATCTAGTGTTATAAAATTTAAGAAAGAATTAATTCGTTTATTATTAATCCCTACTGAAAAACTATTTTTTATGTTTTTTCGTAGAAAAATAATATAGGACGGGAAAAATTCTAAAATTTAAATTGCTTAAAAAAGAAAGCAACTTTTGTTATCTAAAGTTAATTAACCTTTCAAACAGTAAGGCGTTTACAAAGAAAATATACTCTAGACAACATTTTCAATTCAATTCATCCAACTTGTTTTTGTTTTTTATTATAAAATTAAATTTGCTTTTACTTTTGTCCTAGTTGTTTTCTCTACTTTATTTGCTTACCTGGTGTACATTAATTACACTAAGCCACTTATAAAAAAAATATATAAGTAAAGTCTTTTACTTTTCTCGCACAATCCGTCTACAACCTACTACTACTATTAGCAGGTAACCCTTCTTTACATCAATACGAGTTTTGAAATATGTCACAATCGTTTCTTTAAAATACCTCTTTTTTAATACAAAAATTTCGTGGAACAGAATAAATGTTATTTTCTTTGTCGTCGGTGATTGAGGATATAAAGTTTTGTTGGTTACGACCATTTTGTCCTACCGATCCTAAATATTTGAAATGTCCTAAATAGATTACGAATTATCTAATGTGATGTCTAATCTTTTATCTAATCTAATGGCCTGTAATATCTGAAGGTGTTTTAAAAAGGGTTTAAGGCAAAAAGAGATTTACTAGTTTTCCGGATAGAAAGAAAACGGTGACATTCGTTAATTATTGGATTACCTTACTAATGATATTTGTACTTCCTAGGAGATGTCTCATCTCTCGCCAAAGATGTCGCAGAACATTCTTGATTAATTAACCCAGCGGTGATATTTGTCCGAAGGACATGCGTTCGCTTGTTTCTACCTCTGTTAATTAAACTGGAACTGGTGCCGACTTACATTCAAATCACTACGTCTAGATAATTACACGGCCGTCGACTACGCCCTGACAATGAAAACTGCAAACAAGCATCAACACATGGACCTTTTCTCGAAACTATGCCTAGAACATATAATTTCCTACAAACTGGATTTTCAACATTTTCGTTGTTTAATTAATGAAAAAAGGACTATTCACTAAACGACAGTGTTCGATCAAGCATTGAAAATCTAACATTTATTTTAAATAATTTACTAATTTCAACAATACTACATAAATTCAATGCAGATTTAGTTAGATCTTTATTTTATCCATATAATTTTTAATGTATATTCAGAGAGTTTGAATTTTTTGTTTAAAAGAAAACGATTTATGTCATTATTTGTGGATAATTTTAACTCCTTATTATAAACAATGTTCCATTCTATAGATGCAGTGAAATTAGCCACAAAGTAAAATACCATAACTACGTAGTTAATAGCTAATAGTCGGGATATATGTTTTAAGTTTGTGGTAACTTACAATTAATTAAGGTTTTTAGTTGAGATAAAAAAATCAATGGCACGAGCGGGATTCGAACCCACGATCTTCGGCTTGATACGCCGCTGCTCTACCACTTGAGCTATCGTGACCTCGATCCACTCGGATACCAACTGACCATTGACTTTTTTATCTCAACTAAAAACCTTAATTAATTGTAATATATTAATTGGTCAAGCGGACCACGAAATTAGTGAATTTAATGAATTGTGTGGTGATTAGTGACCGTTAATCGATATTTATTTAGAAATCGTGAGATGCGGTCTGGTGTGATGTAGGTTTCAGAAAAACATTTTCTTCAACAGAAGACAAACACTTTGTGTGAGTAGAAATACTTTGATTGAATATATAAAAAAATATATATATTTTGCACTGTAAAAAATTCACTTTTCCACATCCTAAATGTATTTGTTAAATGTAAACAATGTTTGTAAATCCCAGGCCCTGAAGATGATATCAATGAAGATCGAAACGTCGGCACGATAAAGAACATGTTTTTCTGAAACCTACATCACACCAGATCGCATCTCACGATTTCTAAATAATATTGGTCTACTGTTTAATCTCCATTATTCTACAAAGCGATTATGTTTATATGTTACTAAATAACCTTACCAAATTACATCTAGTCAAATATTACCCTATTAATTTAATCAAAAATCGTATAAAATAACTTAAAATGAAAACTATATTATAGTAATGTCAAAAAAAGAAAAGGTAAGGTTATTTAGAAAATGTAACACTCGTAAACTCATAGTATACAATGTAGTGCGTATATGGTAGCTTGTTGCTGTGGAAAACCATACAATTTTAGAAAAACAGAGTAAACCATCTCTCAATAACAATCACTAATATACAAAATAACACAGAATTAGCACAACTGTTGGTACCACCAACGCTTGGTTCCCAATTTTCGATTTATTCAATATATAAATAATAAATACTAATACAAACTTTTGAAATAAACGAAAGAAAACTTTTGTGGCTAGAGAATGTACATATTAACTAAGAAAAAAACAAAACAAAAAAATAATGTAACTTTGCAACAAGATAAAGATAATATGTGTAAACATAATGAGAATGGATTGTTAATGTATAAAAAGAATAGGGATATTTGAGAAAAATCATTGAAGGAAGTCTACTCACTGACCAATTACTTGCTAATGATGTCCACCGACTCCCTCATCGCGGTTAATGCTATCCGTGACTGGACCTCCGTCGACCCTCCCATTGTGCTTTTGTTTCAAAGATATCACGAACTGGAGCGTCTCGGCAATATGGTGGTTGTGTCTTGGGTACTGGACAGATAGGTTTTGAGATTAACGAAAAGGCCGGGGCGTCCCCATTTTCGGATTTAACCGCTGTGATCCGACCCTTTCTGTCTAAAAATGCAATATTTTATTGAAAGAAAGAGGCAATATTGGTGGGCCGGTTTGGCAAAGAAGCTCTCATGTATCAGGGGATTTTTTTTTCAACGCCCACTTTATGAATAACTGAGTGAATCGAATGTAAATATGTATTTAAGGATGAGTGTGAGTGAGGATTTAAGAATTCATTACGTTAGGTGCTGCAATTACCTGAATATCACCCATAACCCAACATCGGTGGCTGGGGTTAAGACCGCGCTATACTGCCAACATCCGTGCTGGATGATCCACTAGGCCTACTGGTATTTCATTGTAAAATATATAAGCTGGAATTGCCGGTCGACTGCAGTATAAATCTGAAATTAGTAATCATATTTCTAATACAAGCAACAATATCTATTTTTAATATAAATACAAAACAACAGAACTCATTAAATTATGTTATATGTAGACTTTTGTATGCTAAAGAGGAAGCAGGGCTGTTCCGAAGTATAGACATTTACGAAATGCTATCTGCAATGCATACTTGCATCAATTTGGGATGAAAGCGTCACCACTTAGTGAACATTGTCAGGCCGTAGAAATATTGGAGCAAAATTAAATAAAAATGTGTAGTGTTTAGTGACCGTTAGTCAATGATTATTCGGAGATCGTGAGATGCGGTCTGGTAGGCCGAAGGTTTTAGAAAAACATTTTCTTTATCGTGCCAACGTTTCGATCTTTATTGAGATCATCTTCAGGGCCTAGGATTTATAAACATTGTTCAAATTTAACAAATATATGTAGGATGACAAAGAATTAATACAATTTTTTTTTCATTCAATCAAAGTATTTGTACTCACTCAAAGTGTTAATTAAATGCTGTTTTATTTTAAACAATCTATTTTGATATTATTTCTTGTGAAACTTTATATTTTAAAGGGATTCGATTCTAATCTAAAAAGTAAAATAATTTTTCTAATTTTAATAAGTCTTAAATGTAGAATGACGAATTGTATGAGAATACGTACAACGAAGGAACGTGGATTCTTCTCACATCGAGCAATATCGAATTTTCATCATTTTCTTTATTTGATCTTTTACGCAATATAAAAAGAGAAATGCATTATTTCAACCCTATGCAAACGAACCCGGCTCAATCCATCAAAAAGGCAAACATTTAATATTAAAGACATATATAAAACGGAGGAGATTCGAGTTACAATCAACGAAATGGATGTCCCTTTGTACACATGTGGGAGAGGAGCGTATGAGGATTGATGCCACAGCGTTTTGATTGATTGAAAAGAATGAAAAGGGGAAACGATATAGAAAGATTAGGGGCTCAGCGGTGGAACAATTGATTTTCAGAATAATCTACCTGCCTATTGTCTCGGTATATTAATCTTATTATTACACACAACAGTGCTATCTTTCACGCTATTCGACTAGAAAATCGATGTGACATAGGTCTGTCTTCAACCGCCTTCGTACATTTTGTCATTGACTGAGGTTCATTTCAGATGTCTCAAAATAAAAATAAAAATGAAATTGGATGAAACAATTGTTACGTTAAAAAGCACTGCATTGTTTTGATGTTTAAATTTTTTAGGGCAATTGGTGGCGCTGAGATCGTTTGCGTGTTAGCGTGTCTTCATCACTTGATTTCTTTTCTTTGAACCTACTCAATTTTCCCCCGCCAAACGTTACTCACATGCTCAACCTGTGATGCCTGGATCAGCTTCAGCACAATACCATTTAGGATCACGACTGGAGGAAAGGTTTAGGACACTGCGGTGGAAAAATAACCTTCCTTCTGTACTACCTTCTCGTGTATTTCAAGTGTAGAGACCGCTGAGCTGGCAGAGGTTCTTATTCAAAAGATCATTGAGACGTTCATAGACGCTCAAACTATGCTTAATTAATTTAATAATAGTAGGAAGCAACACGGAAATATTCTACTATATGCAAACGATAATGTAATCCTTACGGAAAAGGCTCATATTCTGGGGGGGGGGGGGGTAATCGATTTCTGAAAGCTTACTGTCAACAATGGAACCAGACTGTAAACCTTAAAAATATTAGTATTCAGGAAGAGTGGCAGATTAAAAGTTCTGACAAATGGTAATTCCAAGAGGAACTGATTGAAGTAGTCAACAAATATAAATATTTAGGTGTCGTACTCACGTCCCGACTTGCGATGTCGCAACATTTCAAGCAAAAGGCGTCTTCAGCAAGATTAGCACTTATTGGACCTGGGGGACTCTGGTCAACCAGGATGTAGTCCCAATCAAATCCAAATTTGCATTCTTTACGCTGTGTGCCGTTACATCCTTTGCTATGAGTGTCAAGTATGGGGTATTCAATAGTGTGCCATTATAGAAAAAGTTCAGAGGTATTGGAATATTGAAAAAATAACGCAGATTTTGAACAACTATTTTTAATTTTGTAAGATATAGAAAATTTATTTGAAATATTTTCTATCACAATTTGCACATCTTTTCCAACGTGAAATAAGCGCTTTTATTCGAGTCACAATAAATTTTTTCAAAGAGTTTGCAACTTCAACGCTGTTTCTAAAAATTATGTCCCTCAAGAATGATTAAAGTGCCTAAAAACGTTGAAGTCTGTAGGCAAGACGTCGGGTAATTGTGGAGGGTGTGGTAAGGTATTGGATAAATACGTTCAGTTTCCCGTGCATTTTGTCAATTTCTTGGCAATATTTCTTTACTGTGATAGTTTCACCAGAATCAAAAAATTATAATTACAACCCCAACAGTCCCATAACCTTTTTTGGGTACAGATTTAGTTTCGGTGTTTTGTCGCTTCATTCTAGTCCAACCGCTTACCTGTATGCCTCCTGTTCTTGTAAAGAATCCATTTCTCCCCTTGATGATTCGATCGAGAAATTGATCTTTTTGGCAACAGAAGAGATATGCAAATTTCAAATTGTCGATTTTATTGGGTTTCGATTAGTTCGTGCGGTACCCACTTGTCCAGCTTCTTAATATTTCACTAGTTTTCGTGGTCCGCTTGACCATTTAATATCTTTCGATTAATTGAGGTTTTTAGTTGAGATAAAAAAGTAAATGTCACGAGCGGGATTCGAACCCACGATCTTCAGCTACATACGCCGCTGCTCCGAGAATCAAATAGATTACACGACATTTGAAAAATGGCAAAAAGGAGGGAAAATTTCAAAGGTGGGGTTGAGATGGGAAGTTAGTGCCCGAGTGGATCGAACTCACGATAGCTCAAGTGGTAGAACTGACTTTTTTATCTCAACTAATCCTAATATCTCAACTCAATAAAATAACGCTTTCTCATTTTTTAGATAGTTTAAGATTTCTTTGAATCATTGTTAAGAGAAAAAGAGCCCTGCCCTGAAACGGAAAACGTGGCTACGGCGTTGAATAACTCCGTCCTGGAGTCTAGAAACAATTAAGCTGGAGAAGGAAAGGAGCTGGCGAATAGATGAAACTAACACGACATTAAAGGGCACGCCATTATGTTATGTTATGTCGTTTACGTTCGCACCCTGAGACAAGTTTACTACATCGGAGCAATCTGTCGACATTTTAGCGTGTTGCTACAAATCAACTGCATATATCTACGGTGGAGGATGGAGCATACATGTTCGTCATAACTCTCCCCATCCGCATATTATAAGATACTTAATATTTAACGATTTTCCATTTCTTTCATTTCGAGCCGTCTGTAAATTATATGTTTGCATCTTTTTACTAATATCTATTTCCTTAATGTCAAAATATATTTCTTTCAGGTGCCGTTACTGATAATACTCTAAATTTTTTATACAAATATTGCGTTTTTTGAAAAGTGGAATTTATTTTTGAAGTAGTACTAATAAAAAATAATTCGCTTTTAATTAGTATTTTTGAGTTTTAACGTTTTGTAATTTAAAGTTTTTCCCTGGGAGTTTTAACCAAATTCTAAGCTAACAAAAACTTCTTTTTAATTCTAACCAGCAAAATTTCTAGTTTAGATTTTAACAGAGAATTAAATTAGTTTTCATTGAATTATTCATAAATTTAATTTGAAGTTCGCAGCTCTGTTTACAAACTAGAAGAAAAGTAATTTATTTTTCAACTTAAAAAGTTCGTATGTATTTGGTGCTATTTTTCCAATGTAAAGCTATTGCATTTATATCTGTACTTCAAATCAAAGGATCTTATCTTATTCATAAAAAATATCAATAAAAACTACATTTTTTTGTTACGAAGGTATTTCAACTACGACGTTACTTGAAATGTATATATATGTCGGGTTGGAATGTAGAGCCGCTGAATTTGAACCGGGGATCTTTTCCTCGGCATAGTGATGAGCGCCATGGCAACGCCTAAACCATTGCGGCCATCGACGACCTCCAAATCCATCTTTAATAGATCAACTGACTGAAGACGCAAATTAACTAAAGATTCAGGCAGACAAAGATAAAACCGACCAGCCCCACTCGTTGGGTAGTGGGTTGTATCTTCAGCATCTCTCTCAACCATCAGAAAGCTGACTATACGGAAATCATCCAGACCCAACACTGTAGATGGCAAAATGCAGAAACACATCTGTCTGACCGACCAGCGGTCCTGTGTTGTTGGAATTGCTGTACAATAATTAAGATGTAGTGATGGATCGACCTCTTGTGTTTATTTGTGTAATTATCAGGTACGGTTCGGCTGCCGAAGGTCGTGGATTCGTATCCCGCTCGTGACACTAAATTTTCATCTGAACCAAAAACCTTAGATACAAGGAATAATTAATTGGTATAGTTGATATGGTCAATTATGACCACTAAGCAAATGTGGATTTATAAAAACTAGGGTTGTAAAATCGTATTTTTTAAAACTATTTATTTACTGAGCTAGATTATATTTTTTTACGCATAGAAAAATACTATTTACATATAAAGTATAAATATAAATCATAAATAAAAATCAACATTTATTAAAAACTACTAAAACAAATCTTTATTAACAAGAAAGTACATTCCATACAAATTAACAACAAAATATAATATTTTTTGTACATCCCAGCCTGCTGTCAAAAGGCAGGTGTTTTTTCGTTTCTAAAGATCTTTAGAGAAAGGATATCTTTACAAAATCACAACAAACAACTAAAAAATAAACAAACAAAATACAGAATGAATTCATATATACAATATAAATCTAAATCATAAATAAAAATTAACACTTATTAAAAACTATTAAAACATTGAATAATAATAATAAATTTTTATTTACGAGCAAGTACATTCTATATAAATTAACAACAAGAAAAAAATATTTTTGTACATCCCAGCCTGCTGTCCAAAAGCCAAAGCAGATTTTTTTTACTTTCCTGGAGATAAAGGAACAAAATATACCTTTACAAAAGCATAACGAAAAATTAACAAATAAGCAAACAAAATACGGAAAAAAGTGTAGTATCACAAAACCAACCAAATAAATCATGGCGTTAAAATATCTTAACTACAATTTAAAATTCTTGAAATTATACATTTTTACTTCCTCTGTAGATGTTGAAATTTTTTGTCTTCTTTGTAGTTTTTGAAATTTTGATTAATGACCTCCTCTTTATAAAAAAAACCTTAACCATTTGAAGTGCCATATTTAATGAAAAATTATAACATTGTGTGATCTTTACAATGTATATTGTAATAAATTGTGTCTTGTGCATATTTAGTTATGTAACTAGTTACAAGATTATATATACAAACAAGAACATTTTAGAAAGATTTGACATAGATTAATTTCTTTAAATTAATTTACGGTTTACGTAGAATAGTTCAAAAAAGGTACATCCAGAGTCTTATTGTAGAATTTATTCGTACCCCTCCCATAAAACAATTCCATTAGGTATCTTGGATTGTGCAAGAGAAAAATATATTGTCCTTAAGAGTTCGACTTTCATAAAGTTACGTAAATTTCTCAATTTATAAAAGAGCTACGAATCAATATGTAAATTCATTCTCAAATTTGTGTCCAATGTCTCACCAAGATATCTACGAAATATGGTTGGTTGGTGGGGGAGGGTAGTATCTACCAAATAGAGTTGGGCAAAATCTAACTAATTCAATCATGATTAAGAATTTTGATTGAAGTTTAATCATGATTGAATTAGTCATGAGTAAATTAATCATTATGTGATTTAATCATAATTAATTCAATCAGGAGGTATGACTAAATCATATAATGATTAATTTACTTTGATCTTGCCCAACTCTGGCTACAATGACCAAACCAAAATCCAACCGACTCCGGATAAAAATTTTGATATGAGAGTCGTGCTCAAGGCCAACCTTCAAAAATTGTTATCATAAACGAAAACCAAAGTTACATAATTATTCTACATGTCTATTTTATTACAATCAAGACCCCTAGATGGTGTATTTTCCAAATAATGTAGAAATCTCCTCTTTTATGTGGAATAAATGTTAATTCAAAGAAACATTTTTTACATTGATCGGTTATGTAAACATATTTACTTTTCAAAGCGTAGCTTGTTATAGGATTTATTTTATTATTATTATTATCATTATCATTATTTTTTGGCTTTTCATAACGATGGAGTTTTACACATAATTTGAAGATTGATTTTTGTTAAATAAGGTGTTGAAGGATTTTCGTTTTGATGAAATAAATTTCTGTTAGAAAATTTTTTAAAAGTGTATTTTTCATTTTTTGAGCACCCATTTGAACATGATTTATCGAAATTTAGTCATGATTAACTATATTGTGACTAAATTAGTCATGCCTCGTATTTAATTACTATTCATGACTAATTTAGTCATCAATCACATATGGCGACTAATGACTAACAGTCTGAGTGATCAATCATTAATCATTAGACATGACTAATTTTTGCCCAACACTGCTACCAAAGGGGTGGGCAAGCAAGAA
Source organism: Cimex lectularius (assembly GCF_000648675.2). Taxonomy (NCBI): domain Eukaryota; kingdom Metazoa; phylum Arthropoda; class Insecta; order Hemiptera; family Cimicidae; genus Cimex; species Cimex lectularius. Next base: position 1,185,209 of record NW_019392651.1, read on the forward strand.
CCCTCACTCTTTATTTTACCCATGTAAACAATGAGAAAGAAAGGAGTTGAAGAAATGAAAAAGAGGAAAGAAGGGAAAAATCAAAAGGTGGGGTTGAGATGGGAAGTTAGTTTTTGAGTGGATCGAGGTCACGATAGCTCAAGTGGTAGAGCAGCGGCGTATGTAGTCGAAGATCGTGGGTTCGAATCCCGCTCGTGGCACTGACTTTTTATCTCAACTAAAAACCTTAATTAATTGTAATATATTAATTGGTCAAGCGGATCACGAAATTAGTGAATTTAACGAATTAAAATGAAGTATACTTCACTAAAGCTCTCTGTGGCCATTTCATTTGTCGCCGAGAATCCAATCCGATTACATGACAATTCAAAAATGGCAAAAAGGAGGGAAAATTCAAAAGGTTGGGTTCAGATGGGAAGTTAGTGTCCGTGTGGATCGAGGTGGATCGATAGCTCAAGTGGTAGAGCAGCGGCGTATCTAGCCGAAGATCGTGGGTTCGAATCCCGCTCGTGCCATTGTCTTTTTTATCTCAACTAAAAACCTTAATTAATTGTAATTGAAAGAAAAGTTGAATCGCTTTGATTGCAAACGCAATCGTGTTTTGAATGTTAGATCTTGTTACGGCTCATTTCATAAAAACCGTCTTATGTGCTAAAGGTTGATAAGTACGTGCTGTTATTTCTAAAGCTAAGGCGACTGGTGAAATGCGACTCTTTCGCAGTCCGCATTCGCATAATGCCAGTTCCCTCGTACAATAAATTTTCTGTTTGGAGAGGTTCACTTGAGACTTTCACTTACAAGTTTTAAAGAAACCTTTACTCTCGAGTGGTCGGGGGTTGCGGGAGGGATAGCGACAGGGGAGAGGTATAAAAGGGCGTTACTCGAGGGTGTTGAGAAGTTTAGGACTTGCTGTTGGGGCGAGGTCTCAGGGAAAATAGAATCATAAATCGTGTTAAACTTGAGATAAAAGCAAAGGAACAAACAGGGCCCGGGGTTGGTTGGTTTACTGTCTGATATCGATCTGGAAATACATTCGTTCAGGGCAATACTGTGTAACGTTGCGTTCTTCTTTCCCCGAGGGAGATAACACGAGAAATGAGCAACAACGTGCTCCTACGTCCTGAAGGAAATCTCGCTCTTAAATCCGATCCAACTCGCTTTCCTGAGAATCAACAGGCAGATGACATAAATCGCTTAAAACAGCATCTCTTCTATTTTTCAAATCTATTTGAAAATCCCAAGTTTTAAATACTCCTTCGATTTTAGGAATCCTTTCTTTCCGTTATTGTTCAATTGAGCAGGTTTGAGAAAAATTTAAATTTCTGTTGTAACAAAACAAAAGTTAATTAAACATTTGAAAGAAATATTTGCATTTTTTTATATTACGATTCTTAAAGTATCTCAAAGTATTGGCCGGCATATTGATTATTACGTTATTTTTGGCTTAGGTCTCTAAACATAAAAAAAGCAATAAAAGCTTCCTTAGTATAAGCTTCGATGTCAAAAATATGCCCTTACAAAATCTATCGGTAAGAGATAAAGTTAAAATAATATAAATTAGTCCCGAAAAAGTTATTTAGTTAGTTAAAAAGTTAAGAAAGAAGAATGTCAAACAGTCCCTATTTGTGCTTCTCCATTACATTGATATCTAATGTAAAATTAATACACTCAGAATTTCACGAAATTTTTAAACTTCCTGGGTCTGCGTAGTCATACGACAACTCCAACTATTGCTAATCTGGCAATCTTTTCAAGACATTTGTAACATCAGGAATATTTCAACCTTCTATCTTGGATAGCAAACTTAGTATTCAGGGGAAAAGTAAAAGTCTAAATTACTTGATTAATAAAGCAACCAAACGCTGTACTTGCAAAGAGACGGCAAAAACAATTGGCAAATTCCATCAGCACTTTTACGCCTCATATATGTCACAAACAGTGTTAAACGCAAAAAGGCAGCATCCAGATCTCAAACACCGACCTATTTGTTGCAATCAAAAATTCGTAATAGCATCCTTAAATTGAGAAATGTCTTTGGACAGAATTTTTATCTAAGGTCAACTCCCAAAACAATTCACTCTGAAATGTAGTAAATTGTTTCAAACGTAAAAATAAGTGGTTAGATATAGCTATCCATTAAAACAAGTCCTACATCACTGATGATGAGAAGTTCACTAGTTTTCGTGGTCCGCTTGACCAATTAATATCTTTTGATTAATTAAGGTTTTTAGTTGAGATAAAAAGTCAGTGTCACGAGCAGGATTCGAACCCATGATCTTCGGCTACATGCGCCGCTGCTCTACCACTTGAGCTATCGTGACTTCGATCCACTCGGACACTAACTTCCCACCTCAACCTCACCTTTGGAATTTTCCCTCCTTTTTGCCATTTTTCAAATGTCGTGTAATCTATTTGATACTCGGCGACAAATGAAATGGCCACGGAAAGCTGTAGTGAAGAAATACTTCATTTTAACTTATTAAATTCACTAGTTTTCGTGGTCCGCTTGACTTACTAATATATTTCAATTAATTAAGGTTTTTAGTTGAAATAAAAAGTCAGTGTCACGAGCGGGATTCGATCTAGATTAGATTGATTAGCGTAGAAATAAAAAGTCACCTGGACTCTAGCTATTAACAAATCTCATTTCTATTCGGTTTCGAAAAATAGTTTCATGTATATACACATTTATTCAAAAACAGTGGGGATATAAATGTAGAGACCAATTATAGAAGAATAGCTTTGGAAAATACAGTTAGAAAAATTTTTCTCAGGCCTGCTTCTACAGAAATTAACAACTTGGATTCTGGGGACCGCGGTAGCCGAGTGGTTAGCATGAGAGACTCTCACGCCGCGGTCGTGGGTTCGATTCCCACCGTTGCCCAAAAAACAACTTGGATTCAAGATAATGGCATTTTATGAGAATTTCAGACGATTTTAGACAAAGCTAATCCAATATTAATCACCATTTTACCTTGTCAAGTATTATAAATATTAAATTAACACACAAAAACAAAAACCTTTTTTTTCCGTAGGTCTAGATACTGCTTTTGATATAGTAGATATATCGCTCTGAAATATAAATTATGTGAAATAAAATGGTAAAGATTATTAATTTGATTAGTTTTAATTATTAAAGAAGAAAATACCAAAGCGTGAAGGATGCAAAAAAGAAATGTTATCCTAATTTTAGCATTAGTACGGGAGTGAAGCAAGGGACTTTATTAATTCCATTATTGTTCACGCTTTTGATAAATAACATTGAAGAAGTGTAACAGGAGGTATAAATATAAATGGTATGAAAATAAAATTGATGGCTTTTGCTGACTGTATCTTTTAGGTGAAGTGAACTTTGTTCGTTGTGAAAATGCAACTATAAAACACTTTAATTATCAGCTAAAGATAGAGAATCATCACAATGGTTTTCTATAATTACAATAATTTCGTCCACGGTTTTACAGCCGTGAAGTTTCTCCATTTCATTTAAATTGGAAGGAAATGAAATACCTAATTTTCCGAGAGAAGGCCCGTTTCTAATATGAAGTATTTGCTTTTCTCGAGGACTACTAATGGCAGAAAAGTTTTGGGCTGATGAAGTTAATTCGAACGAGAACGATTGAAATTCTCTCCGAATTCAAACTCACTTAGAAAACAATGTCTGTTCCGGTTAAAGAGGCGGCTAACGAGGCGAGTTATTGAATCAGTCGGCCACTAAATACTTGTTAAACGCCCTGGGCTGAGATGCCTCTGTTCAAATAAAAACAAATCTCCGACTTTTGTTGGCTAACTGAATTATAAAGATCAACAGCGTCTAACGAGGGTTCACCGGTTTCAAGAGATCCCCGGCTCAGTCCGTTTAACGGGGTCTTTACGTAAATATGGTTGCCAATTTGGAATCGGGTTTTCAAAACGTTTTCACAATTAAAACGTTGTAAAGGTTATGTAGCTTTCTCCAATTCACCTCGCAAGAATTGCGCCGTTATTCGTGTGAATTCAATAGCTTGTCATCAAGAAGTACCTGGATCTTGTGTTCCTTTCTTTAAAAAGTAGCAATAACACAGAATCATTAGAGCATTAGTATCAAAACCAAGATCTTTGGTACAAATGAAATTGATTACATGAATATATTTTTTCCATTGTTTAACTGATCTCAAAACCCAAAAATTTTATATTTATTTTTTGCCAAATCCTACTTTTACGGCCACGAATTTACCATCGAAGGTCATAAAGGTTTGCTAGAACAAACATATTGAGTCCCTTGCTCCCATCATGATATCTTCTTCGGCATTGGCTTCTTCTGACAGTTCGAAAGTCGATGAGAATGTTTCAGCAATTAATACAATTAATAAGCTTTTCTACTCAAAACTAAGCTCATTGGCGTCAAAGATGAACTGAGGAAAGCAGAAACTTGAGACCGGAAACCCAAACTAAGAAAGTAGTCAGCCAGGCTAAACTAAAATTCTTTATGGCAGAAAGTTTTCAGAGAAAAACGACTTGAGCAAGGTGGTTACAGACTTACAGGACTGCGGGTAATACTATCTGTTGACAAGGAACAGCAAAACACCTCCTAGAAAGTAAAGGACAACCTAATAGGCTGCTACTGGCCAGTTGGACGAAGAGGAAGAAGGACAGGCTTCGGGTACTTAAGGCCAAGAAAATCTGTCAAGACAGTGCAAATTCCGAACAAGACCTGTCAATAAAATGAGGAAAAACAGAATAATGCAATTGCCCATAAGCATGAGGTTCTTTGTGCAGGGGCATCAAAATTGTCTCTGTCTTTGTGGACATTTTGAAAGTGCGGAACTGTAATTTTGTTAACATCCTGTCAGATAAAGAATTCGATCAATGTGCGAAATTCATAATTGCGATCATGATTCCGTCTGTTGCTAAGTCTCAAATGCAAGGAAAAATGTAGTTAAGATTTATGGAGAAAATCTATTATGAAAAACTAATTTTAATAAATGTTAAATGTCATAGTGGCTACGTTCCAGTCTTAACACTTTCAGGCTGATTCATGCAAGGAAAACTTAGTATATTACACTGTAGGAGTAGTCTTTGACCAAAACCTTTCCTGGCATTCTCACATTTCCCATATTTCCCGCCATTCCATTGCCTCCCTCAGCCTGTTTCGTCGGTCCTGGCTTCTCTTACCTTTCTCCACCCGCAAACTCCTTGTATCTTCCCTTCTTCGATTATAGCTGTTTGGCATACGGTGGTCTCTCGGAGAGGGAGAACGCGTATTTGAAGCGTATTTTGAATTGTTGCGTAAGATTTGTGTACGGCACCCCAAGGGGATCCCGGGTGTCGGGGTTGTATTCCCAACTTTCCTGGCTATTCCCCTCCTTCCGTGCACAGTATTTCCTAGGTTGCTTTCTTTTCCAGTCCATCCACACTCGTCGTCCTCCTTACATCATCCAATTCCTCCAATTCAACTCTTCACATCACACTCGTAAGACCCGCTCATCCCCAATCGACCTTATCCTTCCGCAACATACAACCCATACCTTCGAAAGATCCTTTCTGATCCGAGCCCCTAAACTCTGGAACTCCCTTCCATTATTATTTTTGTTTAATATTCTCGTAATTTTTTCTTCTGTCCTGCCTTGTTGGTATACATTGTGTCAAGATTTCTATCTTTTTTTTTACTTTTAATTTCATAGAAGGAACTTCCTTTATTTATTTCATGTAAATTATTCTTAGGCGACACCAGTCCCAGAATAAAGTTATTTTTCTTCTTCTTCTTCTTCTTCTAATAGCGGTATGTAAATATTTCCATAATAAGAGACTATTTCTATCTGAAGTGTACGGTTATACAATATTAACGTCAGATGAAATAATTTCGCAACGTATGTCTATTTGTAACTGGCTATTATTTCAGGGCCCATAAAAAAATCTATTTCCTCGGTAAAGGATGACATTTTCCCGTACGGAATAGTAGACCCGTCTAAATTCTATATAACATTCAATTTACGACCGAGGACGTCTAAATGCAGATGGGCCACGTTTCCTCATTCACGCCTCCATCAAATTGTAGGCCTGTAATAAAAGTAAATCCTTGTCGGAATTATTTATCGGGAGTAAGTTCCTCGTCGGTAGAACCCCGGTGACACGACGTCAGAGGAGGAAAAAAATAATAACCACCCCCGACGAAGGTAAATTGACACGTGTCAGGGGACTGTGACTGGCGGGAACAAATATATCGCCTCTTCCAACCTATTTCGAAATGTCCGTGGCCCAAACACATCAAATCCCGATGGGGAATGTCAGACGTATTGAATTACGAACCAGCCTCGGTAAGGCGTTCGTAGATTTATAGCATGTTGTCGGTCCAGTCGCAAACATATTCTTCAGAAAGAGAAATCATCAATTATAAACGTTTATTGCAGTCTCTTGAAATTAGAGAAATCCACATTTAGAAGTTTATTCTCGTTTATAATTATAATGCGTCAAAAACGGAAATTACACAGAAAAAATAATATCCGCAACTTATTCGATCGGGAACATTACGGTCTGATTGTCTTGGCTGTGGATTTCAGTAAGCTGGGTGCTGTGGTCCATAAGGCTTGACAAAAGAAAACACTGGCTGACCTATTTCAGATTTCAAGACGAATCAGAGATTTGACTAAATAAAAAAAGCCACCCTTACCTAAAAGCAATAATGGCGAAAGGCCGAAAAGTGTTTGGAAAAACAGTGAGGATTTTCTGACGAGAATGAAAACAACTGGGCTAAGAATAATCATCAAACCAAAAGCAAAAACCTCAGCAAAAAATCTCTCATAATGTCTTTAATAAATTTATCGTTTTCGTTATCATTTTCACCTGTTTTACTGGGTTGTCAAAAAAATAATGCAGGTTTATAAATATAGAAAAACTAAATAAATGATTTTTAAATATTTTTCATTAATTAAAATATCCTCCATTACTCCCAATACACTTCTCTCAACGTGATACAAACGTCTCTGTACACCCTGAATAAAATTTCGAGTCTTGTTATTAAACAATTGTGGAATGCATTTTCAAACGGCTTTGATCAATAAATTTTTTATGTTTTAAAACGTAGTCCAGATCTGTGAAAAATGGTAGTCGGTAGGCGATAGGACTAGAGAATAAGGTGGTAGAGGCAGAATTTCATAACGAAAATCCAACAGTTTTTGTGTTGTTACATGTGAGGGGGCTTTGGGTTGTCGTATAACAAAACCGGGCTTTTCCGATTGACCAAAGTTGGCTTCGATAATGCCATTTCTGGCTTCGACAGGATTGAAGAAGGTGTAGTAAAATCAGCCCAAATGAAGCTCCCCAAAGTGTCACTATCACCTATCTTGATGAGTTGGTGGCTTTGGAAAACGTGGTGCTGCTTCTCCTTTGTCGAGCCACTTTCCGGAACGTCAGCTGTTGGCAAGATGGGAAGTTGCTGTCCGAGTGGATTGAAGTGATAGAGCAGCAACGTATTTAGCCGAAGATCGTGGGTTCGACTTCCGCTCGTGGCACTGAATTTTTATCTCAACCAAAACCTTAATTAAAGATTAATTAAATGAAAAGATTTTATTTGGTCAATCGGGCCACGAAACCTAATAGATTTATTATTAGTCGTCACCCTGAATAACCTGGTATTCCATATTGTATGATTTCATTCTTGAAGGTTCTATTTTTGTGAATACGTTTTCCTTTTTTTATGATTTGTTTTTCACAAAAGGTTTTTCACAATTTGCGCTGATTGTGAACCAGTGCATATAGTATAAAGTGGTAGGGAATCTCGGAAAGTAAATATTCACTGATGTATTTTACATTCCTGTTCATGCTTCTTGTGGTAGATGAGCCAGAATGAGAATATACAATCAAAAAATGAACGATTGTTTTTCATTGCCATTTTTGCTTAGCCTCAAAACGATTTTGTGGTCATTGAGAGTTTGATAAAAATCTGAAAACCGAGCTAAGTGAAAGACAGGAGATATGTGAGATTACCTTTTCTACCGATAAAACCGACATAATTGAAAGTGCCATCAAAGAAATAAATGCTCGATAGAAGAGATCACAAAACGTTACTATTCTATAATATACTAGTCCTCCATATTGGATTCTGAAGAGACGAGAAAACCCGGATAAAAAGTTGTTTATCTACTTATTATCACAAGGCTTCACTCTCCTAAATGTCAACTTTATCTTTTGGGGAAGCCACAAGAAACCTTGTTTTCAAAAGTTAACACTTTCTTCTAACGCCATTGCAATTTTTTTACGAAAAGGTATTAGAACAATTAATGAAAGAACATATCTCTAAAAGCTGACAGAAGAACTTAACGCCGACACAAAAAACTGAATAACTAATATCTGAATTGGTAATATAGACGGTAGCCTTTATATCACCCACAATCAAATTAAGACTGGACTGTTACTCTTTTATTATCAAAACATAACAGGTGTAAGAAATAAAATAAGTGATTTTAATTTTAACTTACAAGCATGAAAGGTAAAGACAGAAACTAATGATAATCATCCCATAATATTTTTCGGGAATATCGTGATAGTAAAACTAATCATAGGAGGAGTGGTGTACTGATTCCTGTGAAAAAGAAGTTCATCGGTTCTCCAATATCACTTTCCAGTAAAACACACTATATTAACGTACTGTATTTACTACCTGACGCAGGCTTAGAAAAATATGAAAATGAAGCCTTTGAAGAAATTGCAGCACGAGTTTCTACAGTTCTACTGCGAAAGCTTTTTACTGGTCCAGATCTGAACTTGGAATCTACTAAACAAATTATTTATATTTCTATCTTTTGAAGCCTGAAATTGTGAAAAAACTTTATCATTTTTCCGGTTCAATTAAAAACAATAATTGGCCACGTAACATTAAAGCTTATGTTACTTAAATAAATATACAAATAACGTATAAGAAAATCAACAGACAAAATGAACATTATTAGAATTTCAATTCAATATTATCTTTATATAAGGTCTTGATTGAAATGCAAAAGTTAGTATCATGAGCGTAATTCGAAGCCGGAGGTCATGGGTTCGAATCCCCCTCGCTAAACTACCTTTTTAATCGCAATCAAGACGTTAGATAAAAAGAATAATGAATTAAAATTCTAATAATGTTCATTTTGTGTGTGTTGATTTTCCCATAAGTTATTTATTTCTTATTTATTTAAGTTAGATAATTTTTAATACTACACATGATCAATTATTAGCGCTAAAAATGAATGGATTATTAGTATTATTGTTAGGTAATAAATATTATGTTGAATATACGTTTAAAAAGAAAACACTTTCATAAAACTTCTTGTCCATTTTGCGTACAAAAATAGTGTATTTTAATTTTTTAATAGATTTTAATTTTTAATTTATCATACAAAAATAATATTTTTTAGATTGTTAAGGCATATAAGTTTTTGACGAAAATGGGGTAGTAATTAAACCGAGCGTTCAATAATATTCGAAGAAATATGACGTTTGTGAGGAGATTTGATGGATGATACAGTCGGATACCTGCTGATTGGAAGAAGTCTGCTCCCGTGAAAGGAAGTAATTACTTTTTAACCTTAACTGCAGCAGACAACTAGAAGGATTGATCTATCGAAAAATATTAGCTATTCATTAATCAAAATCAATTTCTTGATAAATATCTCATCAGGTTTACAAAGTCGAGTACACGAAAGGCATAATCACAGGGTGCAAAAAAGGTTTTTTTTATAATGGCGGTTTGGTCTAAACTCATTTTTTGATTTTAAATAGGACGGAGGTTGATTGGATTGATGGGCTCTATTTAAAGTGGGTCATCGGGAAGGGGCACTCATCGGCCTCACCTCGGATTCACAAGTGTCATCGGATGATCGAGCATCATCAATAAATGAATTAATTTCCAAAAGATGATGTGTACCAAGGACAGGATGATTGATAGGGAGCCGGGATGATGCATTCTGGCGTTAAAAACACAGATGGGCTCTGAGCGAAAGCACGCTGATTGAAATTTGGCGTGGGCGGTTTTCATTTCTGATAAACCCTCAGGTGTTATTCAAACCCAATTCCAATGTGCGTGTATTTTTTGAATTTGAAACGCTAACTTCTTGATCGTTGAATTGATCACAGACTACATCAAGTCTTCATATTCACTTGTCAAGAATAAATTGATTGTAAATTACACTCTATAATTCATAACGGCCTACTCATACTGTTTGTAATGAACTCATCAAACCCACTTTAAAAAAATTTCAACAATTAATTAACTATTAGTTTAATTATTAACCTTAACTATTAATATACAAAATAATCTATTAGAACAATAATTATCACTTCCAACCCTACCCGAAAAGTTTGCTAGACGATTGAAGCGAAAATAGCTCGGAGACCTTCTCATTGGTTGAAGATTGAGGAGTTTTCAGATTGAAGGAGTTTTGTCACTGGGAAACTTCTACAAGTGACTCAAATGACAGTTTCAACGTACATAAACATATATAAACTTAATATAATATTAAGGTCCCAAGAGGGACTAAAAATCACAGAAGAATGGTGTAAAACCGCTGGCTTAGGGATCAACCCCCCAAAAAAACTATAGTCGCTTTTACACGGAAAATGAAACTTGATCACATGAGGGAAATAACACTCAATAACACCGTGACAGAAATCAAAAATGAGGTCAAATATCTGGGTATGACACTAGATATAACACTAACGTTTAAGAAATACATCAGCTCTACCATCATGAAGGCGACACGAGCTTTGATGGTGTTCAGAAGAATAGCAGGAAGAAACTGGGGATGCAGACCGGAAAACCCTGTTATGGATGTACACCATGATAGTAAGACCTTAAATACGAAGCTATTGCCTGGGCTGAAAAAGCAGAACATGTAACTAAAAGAAAAGAACTCACAAAAATACAGAGATTTGCATGCATCTGCATAACGGGAGCAATGAGCATGCATGACATGTCCTACAATTAGCATAGAAAAAATGCTAAGATTAATCCCCCTACATCACATGGTAGTAAGGACAGCGCAGAAAACCATCATTAACTTTACCAAAGAGAAACCTCCAACAGGAATAAAACTGAAATGCATAGCAATAAACTATGGAAAGCCCATCCGATACTCATGGCTAAAAGAGACGACATGAACAGGATGTTTGAATTTAACCAAAACTTCCAAATAAACCTGGGCACCAAAAAAGAATTAGAAAGAGAGGGAAACAACTATTTCAAAAATGGCACCAACCTATGTACACAGATGGATCTAGAACACAAGAAGGTACGGGGGCAGGAGTATTTGGACCCGGAACCAAATACTCAGAACCCATGGGAAAACACACCAGTATCTTCCAAGCTGAGATTCATGCAATCGAAAGATGTACCCAACTCAACCTAAATAAAGGGTACAAAACACAAGAATATAGCTATCATGTCAGATAGCCAAGTAGCCAACAAAGCACTAAGTTCAAATATCATTAGTTCAAGGATGGTGCTGAACTGCAAAACAAAACTAAATATATTAGGTATGCAGAATAAAGTCAGCCTCTGCTGGGTCCCAGGACACACGGGAGTAGAAGGCAACGAGAAAGCGGTCACCCTTGCAAGGAAAGGGGTTGCACCGCTGAAAGGACCTGAACCCTTCTGTGGCAAAGGAATCCACACTATTAACGAATATCTCAGACAGAAGGACCAAAAGAAAATGAAGGAACAATAGAATTCACTCATTGGGCATAGATAATCCAAGAATCTTCTAACCAATTTTGGTAGCAAAGAAATTACAGAATGTGTCAATGGAAGCAGGAACAGACTGCAAATCCTAATAGGATTCCTAACAGGATACTGCAAATTAAATGGACACTTTAAAAAAATTGGAACAATCCAAGATGGCACATGTAGATTCTGCAAGGAGGTAGAAGAGACACCAACACATTTACTAACAAACTGCGGAGCTATACTAGCCCACAGGAGGAAATATTTTTTTTCACTTGCGTGATGAATTGATTTCATAACACTTTATTTCACGTTTATTTATGTTAATCTTATTTAAAATGTATGTAAAATAATATAAAATTAATGTATTGAAATACTAAGTTAAAATGAGTAAATAATAAACATCATGTATGTAATTATGTTGTTATTAATAATGTATGATTTTATGTGAATTATGTAGGTAATTATAAACGAATGATTAGTGAATATAGCCAAAAAAGTGGAATAGAATAATTAAAGGACAACAAAGTTATGCTATCGTTTTTTTAAATAAGACTAATTCTTTATCTATTTTTCTTTGTCAGCGTAACTTTCTTTCTTTCAATTATTTTTCTAATAAAAATATTTTGTGCCCTGAAAATTGATAAAGAATACAATCTCTCATACTCGCACTTAAATAACTTTTTAGCAAAAAGGAAACTTACAAAATTTTACTACGACTTACAAATCGTAAAAACAGAGACGATCGCAAAAGAAAAGTAGAATATTGGCCACTTTCTAAATGAATTCTTAACAAACAAAAAATGTAATCTCGGTAAGAATCATCAATCATCATGAAATATAAACCGTCGATGACCCCTTTTAGAGTTTATTTATAGTTCATATTGCATATAACCAAATTGCTCGGAATAAAGGGTCTTCGTAAAAGTTCAATTATGAAAAATTTAATAAAATAAATTTGTTAAAAAATGTTTAATTTCCTTTCCGTGAAACCATAGTTCATCGAAGGATTCTTGGATCCCTGTCTTCAAAACGGTATTTAAACTGGTACTAATGTCAAAGATTTGATAAAAAGATGTTCAACCTTAACACATAAGGAGTAGTAGGCATTATAGCTTCTTCACGTGTTGATGTTTACAAGAAAACAGAGACATCATCAATGTACAAGATCGCAATACAAACTGTAGACCTATTTATTACGGCGAAGCAGCGCAATTATTGCACAGAAGATGTTACCAGCATTCATATACGTAAAAACAACAAAGTCGATGACTACGCATGTTATCTAGCTCTAGCACAATTTCAATCATGAAGAATTTCCAATTGTTAAAAAAAAGATAACAAAACAAAAACAAAAGAAATTTTAAGGCATTATTTTTAAAAAAGGAAGAGAACTTAAACAATTTCAATAACATGCATTGTAGGTTGTTCAGTAGGTTCCCTTTATCGTTAAAAACAATTACTTCCTTACAGCGCGTAGGTTACCAGACTGGTTGGAGATCAAGAAAAAATATTTTTGTCTAATAATTTTGTTTTGGATTTTAGTTGTTAAATTTTTTATGTTATTCTGTAGCATTGTTTTAATTTTGGTTTTTAAAACTTGTGCCATTAAATTTTAAGTGCAGTGTTCGTTTGTAAGCTCCTTGTTCTGTTATTCCATTCTTTCATAATTTTTTGTTTTATTCTAAACAGATTGTCTTTTTAATATGGTAGTTTATTATTTAATATCTGGTATGAAATGATTTTGAATTGAATATGAGCCTTTTATGTTTTCGTCTTTGCAATAATTGCAGGAAAAATACACCGCAGAAAACAATATCATGCAAATGTGAGTCTCACTAGCAATTTATTACTATTAGTAAGAAGTTGTCAGTAGAAGTTGAGTGACACTAGTCTCTAACGAGACGCCTGTCAATATTGATAAAGGTGACGATGTCACATTATGTTGATAGTACCTCGAGGGTAGTTTATGTGCCAAGTTATCCGCCCCGCCTACCGCCACGGTATGAATCTGTCCTCTCCAGCGCACTCCGCCCTACTATAAATTATTATAATGTTATTGCCCAAAGTTCGAGCCATATTTTTTAACTTTACAAGGTACGTCTCGGCGTCCTGTGCAGGGGATTTGGTTACCAAATTTGGCCCTTGCGCCGTTATCCCTCTTTCTTTCAACACTGGTGAGAAATGATTTTCTTAGAACGTAATTTTAACTGACACGACAAATTTGTCATGTTTCGTTAGTTTTAGTTATTTTCATTAATATACTGTTGACGAATTTGAATGTCAAAGTTTTAAAAACTTAAAGGTGATGATGTAAATCGCGTGAGAACGCGAAAAGGCACAAGCCCTGAAAAAACAGTCGTGTCCTCCAATGAACATCAACATGACAAAGATACCGACATCCATTCAAGTCAAAATAATAGGCAGTATACGTAGACAGTATACTGACGTGGAATCTCCTTACAACACCTTAACCTTACAATGGAAGTATGGAGTAAATCTTTCGCCTGGTGCTATTCACGTGGTCATGGCGTCGGAACACTTACAGGTGGAGTCACCAGTCTTGTGCTATGCTACCGGGGTGCTTAGTCTGTATTGACTGTAGACCTTTGGTGCGTGGGTCTCCCGTCCCAGTGTGCCTGCGATCTCCGTCAAGGTCAGTTAGTAAAAATTACTCCACCTTTCAAATGAATTAGGTTTTTATGGAGTTTTTATTCTATCTTTCCGTTTACGTACGTTTCAAGGGTCATTCCATCTTTCCATTCCGTACAATTAATTAAGGTTTTTAGTTGAGATGAAAAAAAGCTAATGGCACGAGAGGGATTCGAATGGTTCGGTTCGAATTCGGGGGTTGAGATGGGGAGTTGCTGTCCGAGTGGATCGAGGTCACGATAGCTCAGGTGGTAGAGCAGCGGTGTATCTAGCCGAAGGTCGTGGGTTCGAATCCCTCTCGTGCCATTAACTTTTTTCATCTCAACTAAAATCCTTAACTAATTGTAAAGTATTAATTGGTCAAGCGGACCACGAAATTAGTGAACTTATGATGATTGTTTAATTTTCTTAAGAAAGCAACTTAGTTTACTGTATTCTTTTGAATTGGGCTTGGCCTAGAGTGGCAGGGGATATAGTTGTAAGCTTTATATAATAAAATTATGTTGGTTCAAACATTATAACTATGAATATTTGCTGAAATAAATAATTTACTAGCCAAATGGCAGAATATCTATGATGAACTGAAGATACAAGTTCGGCGAAGACAGACGAAGAATTCTCCTCAGACGTCCAAGCTCGGTGTAGCACAAGTCCGACCAAGTCAAGCATAAAAGGAGAACGAGAGAAGAGATGAGTCCTCTTAAATACCTCCCGGAATAAGGCAGACCTCCTTTGTCCTTTTTCCCATCCTTTCTTTTTTCTTTGATCTAGTATATTCCGCCAACAGGGAATTTAAAAATGAGTTCCTTTGGTTTTTAGCTCGCGATATTTCTGTCAACAATTGTTGTATGAAATTTGTGATATTTCCGGACTCATGTCTGTCTTGCCACTCTACTTTTGTATCTCAGACGTCTTAAGACATTTCGCTACATTCTGGAATTAGTTTGACTAACTAATGTGTGTCACAAAAATGACATATACGGCGGGGGCGTTGGTGGCCGCAAGGTTTAGTCTTTGACACGGCGCTCATCACTGTAAGGTAAAGGTCCAGGTTCGAATCCAGCGGCCCTGCATTCGAACCCGACATACTTACAAATGGGCTTTTTTTCAAAAACACCGGCTCCCTGAGGATTTATATGACCTCTGCTGTTGCGAACCCTCGTAAAAGAAAAAAAATAACATATCCAATCTTCAATCAAAGACGAGCAGACAAGGATGTATGGGGTCAAAGAATTCAAAATATCAATTTTTCGCACGAATGCTAATTTTAATACTCAAGAAGTGTCTGTAATAGTACGAAGAAATGAAGAAAGGTGAAATATAATTCCGTTGTCTTTAAAATCTGTTTACCTTTATGATAGGTATAGTCCATGTTTGTTATATAAAAAAATTAGTGTTATTTACCGTGAAAAAGTCAGAACACATTATTTTTCTTTTATCCTATCTCAATACAAAGTGCGTAATCAGATCTGTGGGAGGTTCAAGATGGCATACGTGCCGGTGGAAAGGGCGTGAAATTGTTTCCACAGGGGGCATAAATCCGGAGGGTTTCCATTCAAAAATTGGCTTTTACAGCGATTTACTGTTGCAATCCAAGCAAAGACAAATGGGATCTCTTTTCTCAGCTATTGTGTTCAGCCCGTCTTGCATTTGTTTGCCTTGATTTACTTAGATGCGAGTTCATACTTTAGGGCTTTAAAATGAAAACGTGGGTGCTTATCGCCGACAAGAATGATACATATTTGTCCATGATGGTTTTATTTAAAAAGACTATCAATTTAACCCGTTGAATTTATAAAAAATTATTATACATACATCTTTTAAATTTTATTGATGCATTTTCTGTGAGGAAAAAATTTTTTTAAACCACCAGAGCTAAAACAGCGAACATCCTGAAGAAAAATATTTTACAAACTGTGCTCCTATTTGGAGGTAACAGTGACGTTTTAAAAAATTGCGAAAACGTGAATAATTCTCAGAGTTCGTCTGCTTGCGTTAGTCGCTAGTTTTAGTTAGTTTAAAAACTAACTCGAGTTCTAAACTTACCTTTCGGCTTATATAACTAATATGAACTTACGAATTATTAACTTAATTAATTCAGTGATCTAATAAACAACAGTATAATGTGGGAGAATATGGACGTACAGATCATTCCTGCTACAGACGATTCCCGTGATATAGATCAAGCAGTTTTAAACTGTCCGGCCCAACAACACACAGTGTTTTAAAAACTCAACCTACCCTGCTCCGGGTACCTCTTCTTAACACAGCTCAGAAATGGCCAAGCTTCAATTCGCACGGGAACATGTGAATTGGACATTTGAAGATTGAGGACCAGTATTCATTATAGATAAGGTGAGAGTTGACCTCAAATTTTCAGAAGGACATAATTTCATATGAAGACGCCCAGGATCAAGGTACGCTCCTTGTTGTATGGTTCTTCATATACGCGGAATATTTCTAACTTCACAGAGGTTACAAGATATAAGCGAAGAACATGTAATGCCACTTGCCCCCACATCGATGAGAGATGCAGGATAATGAAGCTCGAAGTGCAGATTTGAACCCAATCGAACACATTTGGGACTAACTTAATCGATGAGTACAACGGCGAAACCCATGTCCCAATCGCCCTAGAAGAGTTTTTGATGGATGGGAAAGAACTCCTCAAGATTATACCATAAATCTTTTCAAAGGAACGCAAAAGATTTTAACGGTCGTGATTCGTGGCAGATGGAAGTACTCAATATTAATGGGGAAAAAAGTTGTTCTCTCACTCTCAACATGACACACAAGAATGACACATCTACACGGAAAACAAACACTTTGAGCCCTGAAGATGATCTCAATAAAGTTCAAAATGTTATTACGATAAAGAAAATGTTTTTCTAAAACCTACGTCACACTAGACCGCACCGCACGATCTCCAAATAACTTATTCGTTTTTTAATTTAGTTTTTGTTCTTTACACAATAATAATTATTTTTTAGAATTAAATAATAATGATTTTCTTTTTAAATGTCTTATTTTTACAACCCAACATAATGCAAAGTATGAATAAACTGAAATACATTAAAATTTAAAGGTAATCCGTTAATTTTGTCCATATGATGTGTTCATAAAACATAAATCGGTTGTTAATCCGGTTTGTTTCAGAAGATAAAGAAAAATTGGCAATTGTCTTCCCAATGGAGTCAAACTATCTAGTTTGGGTAAAATAAATGTTTATAAAGTCTCACGGGTAAGTAATATTATAGAGTAAACTGGTCTATACATTTGTCGTAGAAGGACGGACCGCAGATATTACTTGTCTCAAGCACAATGTCCTGACCAAATACCGAGGGCCTTACTAAGCACGGCAACGGGCCGGCCACCCTTTATATATGAAGTTTGTGGTCTCATATCGAAGCCCGGAGAGGTAATCCCCTCTGGAGTTAATAATTTATCACTGGAATCTATATTGAGTTTGTGGCAAGGCCCTTGTTGTGCCGGCCACTATTAGATCTTGTTATGAAAAATGTATTAGCCCTATCTTCTTATTTGCCCAGGACAATCGACGCTATTTTTATATTAAAAATAAGTCGAATTTTACCTTTATATGATCTTATTATTTTGTAATATGTGTTATAACAGTTTTTTGTCGAGTAGTCGGCGAGGTGGTGAACCTGTATTTGATCGTTTCCCGATCATTTTGTTCTACTTATCCTCACTGGGTTGACAATAATGTCCATAACACAAATTTTTCATATCGAAGACCTGTATAATATATAATACATTATATATACAGGGTGAATTGCTACTCGTGCTACAAACTTCTCCAGTAGATTCTTCACCCTAAAATGAACAAAAAAGTGCATATTGTCCATGGTCCGATTCTCAACCATTTCAGAGTAATTTCGCTTTTTATCGATTTTGAAAGATATCACGTCCTGGCGTCGGAAAATCGTGATATCNGATTAATACGTTAATAAAAGAAAGTGAGTCAATTTTCGCTGCACCATAGGAAAATCAAGGTTGGTGCGTCTAATTATGACTCGGCACATTTTATTTTGTTAGTCTTGTACCACAAAATAGGCGAGTCACTTTTCGACGCATCATTCGTTACAAATTCGTTTTAGTAAGTTGGAAGGAAAATAAACAAATCCAATATTATTATAACATTATTCAAACACAATGTAAAATTTTTTTTTAAAATTCTTCACAAATTAATCTGATTAAGGTTTAAGAGAATTTTTTCGTCCGATCGTCGTTTTACGATAGACTAGGCTACTGTGTTGCAGCAAATGGAGGTCTGTTCGAAGAATTATTATGATTTTGAACATTTTTGATTTGCTAAAAAAAGAGATTGTTACATTTATTTAATTTTTTTTACTTTACCACAAACTAGGAGATTGTTATATTTATTTAATTTTTTTACTTTACCAGAAAAAAATACTCTTAAACCATAATCAAATTAATTTTTGAATTTTTTTTTAATTTTTGCATTTTGTTTGAATAATGTTTTAATAATATTGGTTTTGTTTATTTTCCTTCCAACCTACTAAAATTAATTTGTAACGAATGGTGCGTCGAAAAGTGACTCGCCTATTTTTTGTTACGAGACTAACAAAATAAAATGTGCCGAGTTATAATTAGACGCACCAACCTTGATTTTCCTATGGTGCACCGAAAATTGACTCACTTCCTTTTTTTAATGTTAAAATCAAAATAAATTGCCCTTGAGTCATATTTAAACGCACCCGCGTTGATTTTCCAATGGTGCGTCAAAAAATGACTCACCCTGTATATGTAATTCAACTGAATTTATTGAGGTATCTTAATATGGTCTTTGTGATGACGAAGACTTTTTTGAGTTAACCAAGCTTTCGGCGATTTATTATATTTTACCTCGACTAAAACTAACGTTAATCAAAATTACTGTGTTTTAATTTACATCATTGGGCAAAGTAAGGATATAATTAAATTTTATGAAATGAAAACGATGTAAGTCTTGAATATTGTATAGTTATATGTATGTATTAATTTATTTAGAAATCTTGAGATGCGGCCTGGTGTGATGTAGGTTTCAGAAAAACATTTTCTTTATCGTGGCAACGTTTCGATCTTTATTGAGATCATCTTCAGGGCCTGGGATTTACAAACATTGTTTACATATAACAATTACATTTTGGATGTGGAAAAGTGAATTTATACAATGCAAAATATATTCTTTATATATTCAATCAAAGTATTTCTACTCATTCAATGTGTTATGTATTAATTTTAATGTATATGTATCCAATGAAGTTATCAACATTTTAAAAAAATAGTAAAACGTACGTCATACGGAGCATGTAATAAATAAATTTCCTTTTGTGAGAGGTACTAGCAAGAGAAAAAGTAGACATAAATAAAAAGATAATTAGGTGCATTAAGTGAAAATAAAAAATAAATTGAATAGAAACGAATGTACATGGACATCGGTGCACGGACACGGATTTTCTCTTTCTCATGAACTTGTATGATTTTGGCTTTTACTCTGACAACAAACAAAGAATTAAATGAACTAAGCACCGATCGGTCAGCGCCGAAGTCGTTGGAGAGCGTTGTGCGGGTTGAAAGAATCCCCGACATATTACTGATTACGAGTAACACGTAAAAGTCATCTGTCATTGGTGGAATCCTGAATTGTTTACTTCTACCGTCCGCTTGTAAAATTCTTTTTCTACAAAAATCTATAATCTTACTATCCGTGATATTAGAAGAACTTTTCTTAATAAAGCTGCATGATGTAGAGAAATTAAAAATGACCAGTCGTTAGAATGTTTGTCTGGGCACATACAGAGAGTATAGACTAAAAATTCTAAATGTGAAGATGTAAGTAAAATTATGTTTATCTACCTTTCGACTATATATCCCCATAGATTTTCATAAATGACCATGAATCAAAAAATGCATCTTAGCTTGAACAATCATTAAATACTATATGAATAATATAATGATGGTTATGTACATATAGATCAGTGGTTCCCGAAGTTGTCCCTACGGACCACCAGGGGTCTCCGGTATCATTCAGGGGGTCTGTGGAAAATTAAAATTGATTTGGGGGTCTCTGAACAACGTTAGGGGGTCCGCGCAATGTTTAATATATAATAATATAATAGAAATAATAATATAATAGAAATAATAATATAAAATAATATAATATAAAATAGAAGTACGTTGGTTATCTAAAAATGTATGTTTAAATCGATTTTATGCGCTTTTTGATTCAATGTTGGAATTCATGGAAACCAAAGATAATGATTTGCGACACAATTTAATTAACTCAAAAAATGACATAGCCTATATGACTGATTTATTTGCCAAATTTAACGAAACTAATTTGAAACTACAAGGTGACCAATTAAATTTAATCAAAACTAAAAGCCTAATATCTGCGTTTGATGCAAGACTTTTTCTTTACAAACAAAACTTGGGAAGAGGAGAATGCTCTCAGTTTCCAAATCCTTCGAAATTGCAAATTAGAGATGAAGATTTGCTTGCTTACTTCAACAATTAACGGCTCTTCATACAGACCTGAACCAAAGATTTGAGGACATTTTTCACTTGGATATTCCCGACTGGGTGTTGAACCCTTTTGCACGTGGACAAACTCAGATCCCAAACATCGATGAATCCATACTAATACAGGAGCAGCTTATTGAAATATCCACAAATGAGGAACTTAAACCAATGTTTGAACAAGGATAGCACAAATTCTGGTTACAAACACAGATCCCAATTTTATATCCTGCATTATGCGTTATTGTACAGACTTTTTTTGACTGGGGCTTTCGACATCTAGGTCACTTCAGCCCCCAACTGTGTCTATATTCTATTTACCCTTTCAAACACTACATTCATACAAATAAATACATTCATACACATAAATACATCCTTACTGTACACTCATTCCGTTTGGTCGGTGGAGTACTTGATATTCCTCCACCGACCTATACTCAAACTAATCTAGATTGGGGGTCGATGGAGTACTTTTATAAATATTCCGCCATCGACCCCGAACACACACTCTTACGCTCTCAACGTTCGAGGGGAGATGATGACGTTATATTTCACCTTCACCCCTCGCCATTCACGCTAATAAATACATTCACTCAGACAAAACATATAGACACAACACATAAGAAATATTATATACAATAAAAAATCCCAGTTTCCCCTAAAAAGCGAAAGGGGACTCTGAAACTCGCTACCGTGTTCGAGAACTCTTCTTAAGTCAGGCGGCATGCCTACACGCTCTCTGTATGGAGCCAAGGCATGACACGCCTCTATTACGTGGGACACATCGAGCAACCTTTCTCTGCATAAGAGGCACCTGCGCGGGCTTTGGCCCAAAAGCAGTATAGACGTTGTTGACTGCTTTCTCGTCTTCGTATTTGGTAGAAAGTGGATTATGAACCTCATCACAAAAGAAAGAAACTGATTAGAAATTATACACTCATAACATTTCAACACGTTTATCCAAATCATTAATTTTTGTATATTTTATTTTAAATAAAAGGTATTAATATTATAATTTATATATATTTATAATTTATAATTTCAAAAATATTTCTTCAACAAAACTTTTTTTTAAATTTGTAATTTTTATATAATGCGTTTATCTGGTTTTTTCACTTGGGGGTCCGTGGGCAATTTTTGACTATAAAAAGGGGTCCACTGGTCAAAAAAGTTTGGGAACCACTGATACAGATAGATAGATCATTATGTGTACTTTGAATCTAATAAAATTCTCTACAAAAAGATGCCCATCTTTTTCTATTTTTCAATTTCCATTGAAGGATTGTAAGAAATAATTATTCAGATATCATGAGATGCGGTCTGGTGTGATGTAGGTTTTAAAAATACATTTTTTTTATCGTACCAACTTTTCGATCTTTATTGAGATCATCTTCAGGGCCTGGGATTTACAAACATTGTTTATATATAACAATTACATTTTGGATGTGGAAAAGTGAATTTATACAATGCAAAATATATTTTTTATACATTTAACAAATACATTTAGTAGATGATGGGGTTTGTTCTGCGAGTTGGCGAACTCATGTTGAACCGGCCCACGGGCACTACTGGGTCTGTCTTCGGTTTTTTGTTTGAGTTATTCAAACGCGTTTCGGCATTACGCCATCTTCAGTGAAAAACTGTCTGTCGAAAAAACGAAACACAAATCAACAACAAATGGACAACATTCACATACACAGGAAAAGAAACCTACAAACTAACAAATCTGTTCAACAAACTCGGACTGAAAACAGCACTAAGGACCAACAATAACACAGGTAAACTACTAAAAAGAAACATACACAACTAACCCGCTTGACAACAGCTGTGTTTATAGCATCACATGTCAATGCGGATACACTTACATCGGACAGACTGGAAGGAAACTAAGAGATCGATTCAAAGAACATCTTAGATCCTTCAGAGACAATGACGGAAAATCAAATTACGCCACACACTTAATACACTACAACCACGAACCAAACACAATAGAAACAAGCATGACATTAATACACAACGCACAAAAAGGACGAAAACTAAACATACTGGAGAACCTCGAGATATACAAACAAATAACACTTAAAGACGGAAAACTTATAAACGCACAAACAAACTCACAATCACACACCACCTTCACACCACTAAAAACACTCCATAACAAAAAACGAAAACGTTCAGAAGAACAAAACATCGCAACCAACACCAGGAAAAAACAAAAAACCAACAACGCACAAATAATAACTGACAATGGAAATAACCGCCACCAAGACCGACCAACGAGCACGGAGACCACGCCCCCTAACGCAACGCCCCCAGCGACAAGCGACGGACGCAACACTATATAAACCCCACTCAGACTGAATGACAGACAGTTTTTCACTGAAGATGGCGTAATGCCGAAACGCGTTTGAATAACTCAAACAAAAAACCCGCGAGTGAAGACAGACCCAGTAGTGCCCGTGTGCCGGTTCAACATAAATACATTTAGGATGTGGAAAAGTGAATTTATACTATGCAAAATATATTCTATATTCAATCAAAATATTTCTACTCACTCAAAGTGTTTGTCTTCTGTGTAATTGTGTCATTCTTGCGTGTCGTGTTGAGAGTGCCAGTGAGATTTTGCTCTTTCAAAACAAACAAAAAAAGTTTGTGAAACAGCACAATCTCACTGGCACTCTCAACACGACACGCAAGAATGGCACAATTACACAGAAGACAAACACTTTGAGTGAGTAGAAATACTTTGATTGAATATAGAATATATTTTGCATTGTATAAATTCAATTTTCCACATCCTAAATGTATTTATTAAGTGTAAACAATGTTTGTAAATCCCAGGCCCTGAAGATGATCTCAATAAAGATCGAAACGTTAGCACGATAAAGAAAATGTCTTTCTGAAACCTACATCACACCAGACCGCATCTCACGATGTCTGAATAATTATCAATTAACGGTCACTAATCTCTATACGTTGTAAGAAATACTAACAATAATTATATTTTGGTTGTTCAGGTAAATATTGAATTTTCTTTTAACTCTATTGCGGGGCTGGTAATGTCCCAAAGGAGACACGTCGGGAACCAAACTGCCAAGAGAATTCAAGCTCGACAAGACGCCGGATGCAAATAGAGAGTGCTCAACCGTGATTTTCCTCTTTTTCCACTCGCGTAGTGAGTAAACTCCGTGGCGGCGAGTTATTCTTCAACTACACTGTAGCAACCATGGTCAAACAAATAAGGATGTAATATCAAATCATAAAGAAAGAATGGAAGTTACGATAAGTTTGCCTACTTCGCAAATTTCACTTACACCGGCTATTTCCGGTTTAAGTGAACTTTAAACTGGCTGTTTATCATTTGTAACACGGTAAGGTAGTCTCATTATTTACCATTATTGTGCCTCGTATGAATCGAATTCGATAAATGTAGTTCTTTTCAAGCTTTTGTTTTGGTTAAAAAATACATCATAAAATTGTTATGATTAAAATCAAAAGGGATAATAAGTAGTCAATTATTCCCTCGAGTCGGTTTTGTTCAACTACATTTATTAAAGTATTTTCTTGTAAAAGTTCAAAAAGTTTTAACTTGTAAAATATTTCTGTGGTCTCTCATTTTCCAATAGGTACATGATGTATCGTATTTCGGTTAGAATATTAAGTACGTTCTGTTTGTTGTTTGGTAACATGTTCTTTCAGTTATGTAATTGTTTTATAATCATCTAACCATTAATTATCTTGATCAAATCAACGATGTCAGCATTGTGTAATCTTCGTCAATTTTCCTAGATTTTCTTCTATTGGGTGAACACAGCTTACCAATAATCAGTTTCTTTGAATGATCGCAATCATATTTAGTCAAGCAATCACAACTAACACACAATTTTACAAACGTGATGATGAATATTTATCAAACTAAAAATGCATTTCGCAACGTAGCTAATTTTTTTCGCTTACTTTAATTTTAAAACTATTAACACTTATAACAATTTTATAAAATCAAAAGTGATAATAATTAATCAATTGTTCCTTCGAGCCAGTTTTATTCAATTACATTCATTAACGTATTGTCTTGTAAAAGTACAAAAAGTTTTAACTGGTAAAAATATTTCTGTGGTCTCGCATTTTCCAAACATGATGTATCTCGGTAAAATTATTAAGTACATTCACTAGTTTTCGTGGTCCGCTTGACCAATTAACAATTTTCAATTAATTAAGGTTTTTTAGTTGATATAAAAAAGTCAGTGTCACGAGCGGGATTCGAACCCACGATCTTCGGCCATATACGCCGCTGCTCTACCACTTGAGCTATCTATTTGAAAAATAACAAAAAGGAAGGAAAATTCAAAAGGTGGGGTTGAGATGGTAAGTTAGTGTCCGAGTGGATCGAGGTAACGATATCTCAAGTGGTAGAGTAGCGGCGTATCTAGCCGAAGATCGTGGGTTCGAATCACGCTCCTGACACTGACTTTTTTACCTCAATTATAAAACCTTAGTTAATTGAACATTATTAAGTACGTTTTGTTTGTAGCTTGTTTATATATTATTCTTTTAGTTATGTATTGTTTTATAATCATCTGCACATTAATTATCTTGATCAAATCAACGATATCAGCATTGTGTAATCTTCGTCAATTCTCCTACATTTTCTTCTATTGGGTGAACACAACTTACCAAGTTCTATTTATATGATATGATTTCATTAAATTTTCTACCAGGACCAAGTTTTCAAACCAAACCTAATAATCTTCTTTGTCTTGATTTATTTTGACAACATATTGAACACGTTTCAAAGAACTGTTGAACCAATTTATCCATATTTTTAAAGTACAAATTAAGACGTAATTTGTTTTTTAAGTGCACAGCTATAATATGGCCATATAATTCTTTGACTTTCTTCTTAATTGTTCGAACGCTTGCCATATTGTTCTTGAGGCTTATATAATTAACATTCTCTTTCATGATCACTTTTTTTAAATCTTTATTTCCACCTCTTGTAAATTTTTGTCGGTAATTATTTAATCTGATCTAACCATATTTACCACTTTTAACAAAACTTCTTCACTCTCAAAGCTTTCTACTGTTGAGTTTCTTGGATAGCAAAACGGCTTCTACATTTTCTTAAATTGGTGTAGGATTATTTTGTCAACCCATAAGTAACACTCGACTTATTTATGTCGTTATATATCTAATTACGGAACCAAATATCCTTATTTTTTGCGAATTGTAATAAAATGATAACTACATTCTACAACCTTCCGTGGAGGCTTCTATCGACTAAAACAACTGTCGTTATAGATATATTTCTTAAAGACCGTTGTCAAATAAAAATGTCAGGAACATTAAAACTAACTATGATTCACCTTGATTAGTTGAGAATTCGATACTAAATGTGCTGTGATGAGAATATCTGCATCACAATTCTGTATGCGTTCTTTACTCAAAAATAATTAGTATTCCTACTACTTTAGCTATAAAATATTCATTTTATTACTTTTGTTTGAAGAAATTCTAAAATTCAAATATTTTTTTTTATTATTAATGCAAGGGGTTTATATTTCAAAGAAATAATGCAATGATAACAATTCCAAAGTTTATTAAAACAAACCGTTTAATTTCACCCTCTGTTGAAATGTTCGAAAGATTGAGTTCCTTTTCCAACAGTGGAACCAATTCATATACAAAACTTTTTTTAAGTAATGGGTAGAAAACTTCAGGCATTTTATTTTTTGTAACTTTACGCCTCGGAGTTAGTAGATATTTACCCTTGTAACAAGTTCAAGTGCTCTCTTCATTTTTTAAATAAACTGGATTTCTACCAACGTATACTTCGGTTTCGGGTGTGGTGACATGAATAATTTCTTGTTTTCGTTCAATACGTCCCCGTGCCGTCGGGTATCGACAATAATGAAATAGAAAAAAGGTCAGTTGAGGGTATTACGGACGTGAATAAATATAAGAATAGTTAGAAAACCTTTTCCAAAAACTTTTTTTTTTGATTTAGGAGAGAAAATTAGCTCATTTTTTGTAATATTTGTTTAGATAAGATTTAATGAATAATAATTTTTTTTAAATAATTTAAAATTTGCCCGCTGAAATGGGGGGAATCCACTGGCTGCAAGCCAGTTAGTACACGCATAGCAGGCGTTTTGTTTTTTGCAATCCTGCTTCTACTCAAGCTATAAAAACCTAGGTAACCTCCAATCATTCGATCTGAATTTCTTCTAAAAAAAGAAATGCAATTTTTTCACCTTTCCCCTTTTGCTTCTTCTCTCACGCACTCACTCTCTCTCTCTCTCTCTTTCACTCTCTCTCTCTCTATCTACCTATCTATATATCTATCTATCTATCTATCTATCTATCTTTATCTCTCTCTCTTTCTCTTTCTCTTTCTCTTTCTCCCTCAACAAACTGTTAATGGAGATTTTGCGGAGTGTATCTTTGTTAATAGAGGAGTAGAGGAGTTACACAAGGATCAATGCTATCATCCTTATTTTTTCATATATGTCGACCAAATATTTAATATATTAAAAAATAGTTCGTATATAATAATATATAACAATTTATATTTATACAATAAATATATAAAGATAGAAAATTACAAAACTGTAATTTAGTAATTAATTAA
>NW_019392651.1:1916904-1929484 GCF_000648675.2 Cimex lectularius
TATATATATCTTTTACGTATATATAATATATAGTTATAATATACGTATATATAAAATATAGTTAATTTTATTCACATTTATACTTGTTATACACAACTACGTAAATATTTTATGTGATTATATATATATTCACATAAAATATTTACGTATTTGTATATAACAAATATAAATGTGAATAAAATTAATTTTTAAAAAAATGAAAAGCTGAGTATCCTTGGAAAGACCGTCTTCGATTAGCATGTTAAAGGGCCAATCAAAACTTTTTACTCTAAGAGTCGGTTGACGTTTGTTTATTCACTTTCTTTTTATCGGTTTAGCTCAAGACCTTCGTTTATGGATTAGCATTTTACAGAATCATACTTTGCCGATCAGGCCGTCGAGTCTTAATGTCATCTGAAGATTTTGTCGTGGGTCTGTTCTGTCCCTACGAGATGCTTTGGATTTCATTAAGATTAACAATGTAAGTTTTTCCAGAGGTAAGGAAAAAAACCAATGATAGAATAACGCTCTTTAGTAGTAAATGAGCCTAACAGGCATCGAATTGTTGTGGCATTGTTTTGTGAATTTTAGAAATTTGAGCTTCAATTGGGAGAGAAAGTTTTTACATTTCATTACAAAAACAAATGTGTTACATATGCTGCGTTTTAGGGATGAGGGGCTATGACAGTTCGTTATGAGAATAAGTTAGTAGTTACGGCGTTTCCGATTTTCTATGCTTTTCCAGTCTCGTCGTTTTTGGTCTGACAGACGCTTATGGAATATTTTTACTAGCCGAGTCTCTTTCACAAATCCCTAGGAGGTGGAAGTGTCGTGCCCGTTTTCTTCGTTGAACCTCACATCTATCACTGAAGATGTTGAAAATGTGTTAATATGAAATACCAAATACAGCTAGACTAGGAGTCACAAGATGATCGAAAACGTTCAAACTTCATCACACCGCCGACCACTGATAGAAATCTCGCAATAAACCAGGTGTGTTATAAAAAAAAATTAACGATTGGTATGTTTAAATAGGATGAACTGACATTGGCTGTTCAGCTGAATTTTGGAATGAAAGAACCAATTTTTAACTAGTTTAAAAGAAGGAAAGAAGTATTATGTCATGTATTTGTACTTATATTGATTTAATGGAATGCGAGATAAACTAAAGATAAAAAATAACATGCGTGTGAGTACACAGTAGTCTTTTTTGTTTTTTCATTGATAAGATGAATTCATAGTAAACAGTTAAAAGTATTATTGACTTTTTTACTTTTTTGGCTAGTATCTTATATAAAATAAATTATTGATAGTGCATATTTATGGGTGAAAAAAAATTTGAGTAGTTCAAAGCGAAACAACTGTGTGATCCTTAAAAACCCAGCGAGTGGAGAAAGACCCAGTAAGTGACCCTGGGCCGATTCAACGTGAAAAAATTGGTTCCCAGGCTTTATGCAAAATAACTTTTATATTTATAAATTGTAATTATTTATAGTTCATAAATGTAGTCTTTATTGCTTCCGATCAAAAACCTGCTTTTCTCAATAAGTAAGTCTCATAATTCGATTCATATGACGGTAATGATATTCGCACAATCACTACAATTATGATTAATTTAATAAAGCCTCGACAAGTCTAGAAAATGTTATTATTAAAAGTGTGCAAAAATATTATACAAACGACGAAATAAATATGAATCACTCTTTCGACAATCTTCTTTACACAAGTGCAGAAGCTCGATCATGATGCTCGATGATAAAAATTGTTCTGGGAAAAAATAAATATTGACAAAGAACACACGTACACGTCATACATTGTTAGTGCGTTGACACGCCCATTGTATATGGAAAATTGGTAAGAAACTGAAAGAACCCATACAATAGGACAAAGATAATGACGAAGGGCCAATTACACGGCACGGGACCATCACGGACCTGAGGCAATACAAACGAACTGATAAACTTAATGACCCAATTAGAGGAGAAATGTACAAAAAGCTCCGCTTTCACCTTATTAGCTTCAAAGAACGGCCAATTGACTGGAACTCTTTCTCAATTTTATTATCTTTTTCGAGGAACCTCATACAAGGAATACTTTTCAATATTATAAATGACGAAGTGTTTGGTTTCTCAGTGGGAGGTTATTTTGTGTAGCTTATGTTTCATGACAATGAAGGAAGAGTAATATTTAGGGGGGGGGGGTCGGTGGCCGTAACGGTTTATATATTGACTCGGCGCTCGTTACTGTATGTGAAGGTCCCAGGTTCGAATCCAACGGACCTGAATTGAACCCGAAATACAAATGGGCTTCTTATCAACAACACCTGCTTGGTTTGTATAACATAGGTCATATAAAAATATAACCTGTGAAAAATTATTCCCAAGGTTTTTTTTAAATATATATTTTTAATTATTTTATTTGTACCCTACACATGTTCGTACCTATTACACTCAGCGTTTGGGATTAACCGGCAAGGAAGTTTCGAGATGATCGTCGATTAAGGCGACGTGGCGGATTCTCGTGATGAGAAGGTGTAGAGATGGTTTGAGTGGCAGGGTTAGGATGAATAGAAAGAGAGAGATTGGTGTGAAACTTGAGGAATCGGAAAGAGATGAGTTTATTGGCAAAAGAAATGATCGTGGTGGTTAAGGTTAGAGACGTACTAAGGAGGTTGTGACGATTTGTCTTAAGTCTTTTGATTGGAAGGACATAACTATGGCTTGGCTGAACCCCACAGTCCTACTCCATATGTCCAAAGGGTCGCAGTAAAGCTTTTTAGTTTTGACCGTTCAAACATATTTCGGCTCTAGACATTTCATAATTGTCTAAATCTTCCGTTGGGTTCTCTGTTAAGTCTTGTCTGGCGATTCCACGTCTAGGTACAGTCCTAGAAGTCTGTATCCCTTTGGTGTTGATGTACAAAGGAGAGCACAACATTTTTGACACTGAATACATTTTTCTTCTTCAATCGTGCACTCCTCTTTTTTCACTAGTTTTCGATAATCTCAAGGTGTTCTTAGATGTTGTAAGTAGCTTGGATAGCTCTTAAAATGTAAGTGTAAAATTCCTTAGCTTGAAAGGTTTAGATCATTTGGGTCTGCCCTACCCTAGTTATTGGTAAGTCAGACATGTTTTGCTTGTCACCATCTGTTTGTATATCAGAATACATCACGATGATGGCGGTTGAAACGCGATAGATCAACTGATAGATCAAATCAGCGAAACTTATCAGAATAAACTGTAAACAAAAATAGAGTCAGAAACGTTCAAGCTGTTGATTCAACATCCCGCGAACCTCAATAACAATTTATACAATCCTTGTTTCAGAGAAGGGCATAACATCAGTAGTTGGCTACTACTTTGAATATACTGCACTTTTTTAGAAATGGTTTGAATCAACAGGAATAAACACAACATCAATTACAAAAGAGACGCATGTAAACTCAGTCGCTGCTTCGCTAATATCATTAATCAAATTCAATGTCGATCACATACATATATCATCATCACATCACACAAAACAGATAGTATAACATATCAAACAATCATCAAATTCCACACTTCAAACGTTTCCACATAGTCTAATTCTTCAACAAATTGGCTTTCTTCATATAAAAATATCTTTCTCTCCCGGCTTCCTTCCCCACCCCTTCAAAATCCAACGTACATAAACATAAAACATCAATATCTCACTGGCACTCTCAACACGACACAAAGAATGACACACCTACACAGAAAACAAACACTTTGACTGAGTACGAATACTTAGATTGAATTTAAAATTTCGAGCATTGTAAAAATTCATTTTTTTCTCATCCTACATGTATTTGTAAAGTTTAAACAATGTTTATTAATCCCAGGCCCTGAAGATGATCTCAAAAACGAACGAAACGTTGGCACGATAAAGAAAATGTTTTTCTAAAATGGCAAAATGTTTTTCTAAACAGTGGCCAAATATTCTGTATTATTATATTTTTCAGAGTTTTGTGAGGCTTCTGAACTATATTTTTATAGATTTATGCTTGTATTTTGAATACTTTTTACATAAAAATTGTACAATTGAAAAAACAGTTTTCTTTTTTAATTCGGTAAAGCGAAAAGTACGTACAGATTAATGCATTCTGCTGTTGGTATTTTCTGTTGTGAATTTTTTTTGTTATAAAACAACATTAAAGCCGCCAGGAAATTGAATTGAAAAGAGAATGGCAAATGAGAAAAGGTCCTTACCGACAACGGCTGCAAGGTACTGCTGGAACTGGCCGGTTTTCTTCTTTGCCTTCTCCCTCAGGCGGGGTCCCGATGAAAACTGACGGATCTCGACGTTCCCGATGGATTCCGTTAATTTTTCCTCCATCGCAGATGTTTCCTCACTCTGATAATAAGTAACTGGCTTGTCCATACCGCCTATCTTTTAGTTCTCAAAAAACGCCAAGGCCATGTGCACTCTGCTCCTCTTCTACGACCGGCCGGCAATTGATAACGTTCGCCAAATTTTCAACACCTCATTATTATTTTTCTTTCCATTGGAAAAGCTGTTTTTCCCGTTCCAGGGGATTTGCGTATTCGTTTATTTATCTTATTTTTCGCTCATCTCGCTATCTAGCGGATTCAAGCTGTAAAAAATAGTAAATTCTTCTTCGACTCGGACAAAATGTATTCGTTTCGAATTCTCATCATTTTATTGTCTTTGTATTTAGTAATAAAACGGTTTTATTAACATTAAAAAAGGTATTTTATTCTTTTTTCATAAATTTATTAATGTTAACACTTCCAGACATTTCTCTTCTGTGGAATAACAGGCAGTTGGTTATACTTAACCCATTTTTACAATGATATACAACAGAAAATGCATGTTTACACATTTAATTATTAACATTAAATAATTATAATTAAATTTGATGTTAAACAACAATACTTGTTTAGAAAAATTAATCAGAAAGGTTGTTTTTTATTTTAACGAGGGTTCGCAACAGCAGAGGTTATATCAACCCTCGAGGTGCCGGTGTTTTTGAAAAAAAGTCCACCTGTAAGTATGTCGGGTTCGAATGCAGGGCCGCTGGATTCGAACCCGGGGTTTTTACCTTACAGTGATGAGCGCCGTGTCAACGCCTAAACCGTTGCGACCACCGATTTCGCCCTAATCAGAAAGTTGATGAATAAAATACAAATTGAGTAACGAGGACGATAATAAATAGTTATGTCAATAATAAATAACAACCATAATCAAGTAGTGTAAGTAATCTTATTAAGGTGGTGAAAAATAATAAATTGAAAAAGTTGGACAAATAAATGTTAATATTGCATTTTTTACATTTAATTCTTTGTGTAAAAAATTTTGTAACTTTTTTATATGCCCGTCAGGCGAGTTCCCAGAAGAAATCGTACCATTTTATTGTAAATACTTAGTATATAAGTTATAAGTACTACTTGAGGATATCGCTCGTTATAAAACGATAAAACTTGTAGGACTTTTCAACTTATACTGCTACTTAGTAAAATTTGGATATCTTATTAAAAAAGTATAAGTCCCACAAAAATAACGCAGGAATACTTTCTGGTAAGAAAGCACCTGTACGTCAACCTGTGAGAAGGCTTGGGTCACGGCAGCGGGCACAGATCACTGGTCAGTATCTCAGGGTTATAAAGAATTTTAAATATATTGTAAATGGAATTTATGTAGGTTTGTTTGTTTTTGGTCAGTGTTGTGTTTATGTTAATTTAATGGACTTAATGTAATTTACTATCGTGAAACTAAGGAGTTGGTTAACCTCGCCCAGGAATCGAGTACTTTGTGGGTTAGGGTAATATGACCAGATGTCTATGCTTGAATCGAGTAGTGATTTATATGTATTATATGTTTCGTGTCTATTCAGTAGAGACAACCCGAGTTACAAACGAGAGGCAGGCACGTAAGATTTCGACTTGGTATATATTAGCGAGAATGGAGTGGGTTCGATCCCGCTCCGAGGAATATCACCGAATGCTTTGGATGAGAAGTGAGAGAGGTCATGGGTGGTGATGTATAAATACCGGGTGATTATTTATAAACTATCCGATTTTATTTATTTTCTTTGGGAATAATTAAAAAAATAGGACTGCTGATGCCAGAATCTGAATCTGAAGTCAAAATTTTGTTCGACGTTGGGACGTCCCCAGGGCTCAGCAATTTTTTTTTATGGGAAGGTATCATTTTGAATACGAAATTAAAGTCTATGACTTTTTTAAGATTTACTTCGGGCACTTTTCTGGTAGGGTTTGTCGTTAAACAAAAAGTTTACACTTTATTTACCTCAATCGTTATTCATATACCTCCTAATAACTTTAAGATGTATACTAATTATTAATTTAATTACTTCCTAGAATCTCTAGAGGCTCTGGCAATACGATACACAAGAATGACACATCTATAAAGAAAAATTTTGATTTTGAGCCCTGAAGATGATCTCAATAAAGATCGAAACATCTATCTTTCGTGGTCCGATTGACCAAATAAGATAGAAACGTTGGCATGATAAAGAAAATGTTTTTCTAAAACCTAAGTCACACCAGAAAGCATCTCACGATTTCCAAATAATCATAAAAAATTATGTTAAGACCAGTCCTATTTTTTAATTATTGACAACCAAAAGAAATAAAAGGGCGGGTAGTTAATAAATAATAACCCTGTATCTATTATATGTTTTGTGTCTATTTTGTAGTTGACTATATATAGTTAAATTTCGCTCAAAATTGATTGATAAGATATTTACAAAAATCAGAAGTGTTTATCTCGTTAGAGTGGAACTGTATCATTAGAAATCTCAACAAATCAAACTGGAATGGGGCTAAATAATGTTAACCGTTATTCTACCGAACTCTTCAATTTATTCAAAACTATACATTTTTGAACATTTACAAATTCACGGCACAACTTTTTTTTTGTTAACGTATTTTTGATCCTGTTTAAAGTAAAAGTAAATACTAAATGTTCGAATTGGAATACTGAAATATCAGATGAAATATATGTGCACACTCCTAAATTACATACGTTTTGGACGTGTTTTATACTTATTTTCATCGTATACCGGGTGTATCGTATCCGATGACAATTTAAATTTGTTTTTCTGGGTGGCAGATCACAAGCTTTGAACAAACAAACAAACAAAAAAACTCAAGGTATAAGTCAACAAGTTGTTGAAATATGCCACGTCAACAAGCGAGTTCGATTTTCCTTTTGGTATACATTTTATAAAGAGGTTACAAAGTTTGCTTTCTTTTCAATACGACGTCTAACAACACAATTTGTTAAAAATTAATGTTAAGAAAGCATGTTGAACTGTACTCAGTCTAGACCAATATTTAACATGTTATTGTTAACGTTGTTAGAAAATTCAAAATAAAGCGGCACGTAATTCTCTCAATATACTTTTGACAAAAGATGTGAATATGTCTTTTATTCAGCTTTAAATTGTGATTTAACAACGTAATTGGCTGCCTACATCGTCCGGAATCTACATCTCCTTTAACAAATTTGGGCAGTTATTTTCAATGTTGCGAATAAAAGCAGGCTTGCTACGCGCTTTACATAACAATGAATTCATAATTTTAAAACGTGTTTTATTTCGTATATATGTAGTATTTATTGCTGTTATTTTTGAAATTAAGAATGAATCAAAATGAAATTCAAATAAAATTTGTTTTTCCATGTTCCTATAAATTGAAAATTATTTATAACTAATATTTTATCTGTGAAAATCTCTTTACCAAATGATTTTTCGTTAAACAGCCTCATGTTATCAACTTCATTATTTTCAAAGAATAAACTCAAATTGATGAATTTCACCTTGATTACTGAAAATTTAAACTGCGATGTATTGCTCTAGTATCCATCAAACCCTCAGTATTATTAAATTTAATTTTTTTAAATATATTTTATTAGGGTATTTCAACTACAAGGTTGTATGAACCAACCCTCGGGGAGCCGGTATTTTTGAAGAACAACCCATTCGTAGTATGTCGGGTTCGAATGCAGCGCCGCTGGATTTATAGTAATGAACGCCATGTCAACGCCTAAACCGTTGCCCCACAAAAACCCTCATTTTGACATATGTAATCTCATTCATCATCCATGGATAATATATCTAGTAGACGTGAATAGTGAAGGCTAACAGTAAAGCACCAGACAATAACGGTGCTTTAGTCTTTTCTGATTGTTTTGCAATATTTACCCAATTAGCAATAATGCGTGACTCGGTCTCAGGCTTGACTTTGTCAGTGAATCAGTATCAGTCGTAGCCCAGTATTTTTATGATGTACTTCTTAAAAACTTATACTAACTTCTTAAACAAAAGTTGGCAAACATATTTCTGTAGCTCGATGTTGTAAATTTCATTGACCTATGTATTAAAATTAGGCAAAATCGACTGTTCAATTGTTCGCGTTGTTCATGAAGCAAAAAGTGGAACAACTCTTAGAAGTATAACGACTTCTATTACAATTAACAAGGAAACGAGAGTGAGTGAGTGAGTGAGTGAGTGAGAGAGAGAGAGAGAGAGAGAGAGAGAGAGAGGGGGGGGAGAGAGAGAGAGAGATCACAATATTATGTACAAAGGATACTTCTGAAACCATGTCCATAGTACAGTTAAATTCCTAGAATGCCGTTGAAGATGCAAAAGCCCACTACTTAAAATCATGGACTTGTGAATGTGAAGTTATATTTAATAGTTTTGTAGGGTGATTAATGACCCTTAATCGATAATTGTTCAGAAATAGTGAGGTGCGGTTTGGTATGATGTAGGCTTCAGAAAAACATTTTCTTTATCGTGCCAACGTTTCGATCTTTATTGAGATCATCTTCAGGGCTCAAAGTTTTTGTCTTCTGGGTAATTGTGCCATTCTTGCGTGTCGTGTTGAAGGTAGAGAGAGGGAGAGAGACAAAGAGAGAGAGAAAGGGAGAGGGAGAGAGCGAGAGGGTGAGGGAGAGAGAGAAAAAGGGGAGGGAGAGAGAAAGAGAGAGAGATAGGGGTGGGAGCGAGAAGAGGGAGAGAGAGGGGGAGAAAGAGAGAGAGTGAGAGTGAGAGAGAGAGAGAGAGAGGGAGAGAAAGAGAAAGAGAGAGAGAGAGAGAGAGAGGGGGAGACGAACAGACAGACAGACAGAGAGGGGGAGACGAACAGACAGAGAGAAGGAGTGAGAGAGAGAGAGAGAGAGAGAGGGACGAACTATGAGATAATTTCAAATAATAGAAAATAACAATTGATTGAAATATACTAATTCTAACTTTCCAATAAAGTGAAACAGAAAATATTGAAATACGACATGGAGACCAAGTTGGTTTTATGTTTTATGGGAATTGCCACCTTCAGAATTCAATTTGTACCAACATTCTTGACATGTACACTTTGAATTGTATTCATGGCAAACATTAAAAATTCTCCTGTCACATAAATACCTCAGTGGATGCCTGTCCGAGTTCTAATACGATAAAATGAAGAAGTACATCGTAAAAATACTGGGCTACGACTGATCCTGATTTACTGACAAAGTCAAGCCTGAGACCGAGTCACGCATTATTGCCAATTGGATAAATGTTGCAAAAGCCATTCACATCGCAGCAATTTATTAACATTTCGATGTATTTCCAGCTAAAAAGATTATTGTATACACGTATTTTAATTTTCATTGCGCAATCTATCTGTAAATAATTATTTTCATTCGAGCGGGAGGGAATCCCACTGAACGCTGAATTATAACAAAATACTACAAATAATAACGAATATGGCAATAAAAACATGTACAAAACAAACACCATCCAGAAACTACTAAAATCTAGGAAAAACAGAAACACCAAACAACAACAAATGGACAATATTCACATACACAGGAACCGAAACCTACAGAATAAATTGGTAACTAACTCGGACTAAAAACAGCACTAAGGATCAACAATAACGCAGGTAAACTACTAAAAATAAACATAATCACAATTGACCCGATAGACAACGTCGGGAAATCAAATTACGCCATCCAGTTAATGCATAACAATCACAAACCAAGCACAATAGAAGCATGATATTAATATAATACACAATGAACCAAAAGGACGAAAAGTCAACATCCTGGAGAACTTAGAGGTAACAAATAACATTTCAAGACCTACAATCTACAACCATTTCAAACCTATAAATGTACAAAAAAACTCAAATTCAACTTTCACACCACTAAAAAACTACATAATAAAAAAAACGCATATGTTCAAAAGAAAATAACATCGAAACCAATGGGAAAAAAACAGCACAACTAATAACAGACATCACACCCACTACCACAAAGTCACTAGAGAGAACCGACTGACCTAATGTCATATAAGCCCTACTCGAACAAAGTGACTGACTTCAATTCCTCACTGACGATAGATCAATGCCCAAATGCGTTTGAGCAATTCAACAAACCCGGAAGTGAAGACGGACCCAAAAAGAGACCCTAGCCGGTTCAGTAGGATGAATATTTTTGTTCGTTTTAAAAATATTTTTGAAACATTTCATGCAATACCTGACATGTATGAACTGTTTTGCATAGTTAATTTATTCACTTGTCTGCACAATTTAACAATTAATATCTACTTTTTTTCATCATGTACTGAAACATGATATGTCCAAATGGACACCGTAATGATGCACTAATTTAATTAAGTTTAAGCTTCTAGAATATGGAATTTCCAAAGGTAGTAATTGAAATTCAAATATATTGCTTTGATCTTTATCTATATATGATCCACACACTCATCTCCAACCTTTCGAAGGGTTCAAATTACAGAAATTTTCCCTTTTACCAGAATTATCTATTTAAAGAATCATTGGAAATATTTAGAAACGCCGGATCAGGAATAATGAAAATTGTTGCAAACTGTTATATATCACTGTTGAATTTATACTCCAGAAAGGTCTTTCGATCCCCCTATGCTCGCTTGTAGCACGATCATCTAATTTATTTTAATGTTGAATCCTTACATTGGTATAATATAAAATGCTTAGTATAAAATCCATGCGCGCGCGCAAACAAATACACACATTAACATCGAACAACCAACGCCAACACACAGAACATAAATTTTGCATGATTTTTTAAAGTGAAGTTTTTTTAAAATACAAAATTGTTTAGGTTTTTTAAGGTCGAAATACAAACGTTTTCTTTAATTTTTTATTAATTAAACCGAGAAAATAAACTGAACTAATAAAGATTATATCTTGATCATTATAAAAACAAATTCTTTTAACAAATGGATATTTTTAACTATTAACTAAATATCATTCGAAATTAGGAAAGGAGTCACGCAACGAGTCATGTGTTAATGATATGCAACAAGTCAAATAACGTTAAGGTTGAGTTTAGGCCAACCTTGGACTGTCCATAAAGTGTGGCGATATAATTATGCCGGTGATTAGTGACCGTTAGTCGATGATTATTCAGAAATCTTGAGATGCGGTCTGGTGTTTTGTAGGTTTCAGAAAAACATTTTCGTTATCGTGCCAACGTTTCGATCTTTATCGAGATCATCTTCAGGGCCTGTGATTTACAAACATTGTACATGCTACATACTTTGATTGAACATAAAAAATATATTTTTTGCATTGTATAAATTCACTTTTTTTCACATCCTACATGTATTTGTTAAATTTAAACAATGTTTGTAAATCCCAGGCCCTGAAGATGATCTCGATGAAGATCGAAACGTTGGCACGATAAATAAAATGTTTTTCTGAAACCTACATCACACCAGACCCATCTCACGATTTCTGAATAATTATGCGCAATAGGGAAAGTTTCAAACAGAAAAAAACATATGCTTCCGATACTAATTCTTATATGGTTAAACCCGCTTAAAGGCACGACTTAGAAATTAATTAGCTCAAAATTAATATTGAATTAATCTTTATTAGAAATGTTAATAATGTAATGTGATATTAGGATAAAATGTATGTTATAATTATAAAACTACAATAATAGAACTTTTACTATATAATGCTTAAATTGACATTTCTCCACATAACCTAACACAATTATATAATTTAAATGTGTCTTAAACGTATTCACTCGTTCAGAAAGACATACAAAAAAATATTGTAGCCAGTATATGTAGACAAAAAAACGACTCGGGATTTTATCTCCCGTACACAAGTTACAAAGGTGGTTTTATCTGCTGTACTCTGTATAATAGGTGGCTGGGAGCCCCCAGAGACAACAGTGCGGTTAATAAAGTATGTCTATCATCTCTATTTCCCTCTCGCTCCATCTCTTCCTTTCGCGGTTATTTCTAGCTAACAGAGCTCTTTTTCAATTAAAGAGGGTAAAAACAATTTATAACTTTGATAAGGGACATAAATATAATGCTTTTTCATACTCTTGTTCCGCTAAAAATACTGATGGATAGGATCTCAATTTGTTTTTCAGATAAACGCTTTGCTTCTATATTGTACAGTTCGTTCTGACGAAACTCAGGGAATCGATTCTACTCTTCGTTGGAGCCAAAAAAGCTCAGGAGAAAATTTTCGGATAGTTCTCTATTTTGAAGAATTCGTCAATTTAGGTTTTTTCAACTTTTCACTACCTTACCACATAAAAACG
>NW_019392652.1:0-59318 GCF_000648675.2 Cimex lectularius
TTATTATTATTATTATTATTATTATTATTATTTCACGCCCTAACATCCAAACCTTCTATCTTAGAATTAATTAAGGTTTTTAGTTGAGATGACAAAATGTTAATGGCATGAGCGGGATTCGAACCCACGATCTTCGCCTAGATACGCCTCTATTCTACCACTTGAGCTATCGTGACCTCGATCCACTCGGACATCAACTCTCCATCTCAACCTTCAACCGGTCGAATTTTCCCTTTTTTTCGCCATTTTCAATCGCAACCAAGACCTTATATAAAAATAATAATTAATTGAAAGAAATAACTAGGTCAATTGACCACTAAAACATAAATGGATTATTATTATTATTAGCATATTATGATTAACAATTACTTACTTGTGTTTTCGAAAATGAAGGTTGGCAATTAAAAAAATCATTGCCACGCCGATGCCAATCATGGAAAAGGTGGCTATGGAAAAGAAGGCGACCGGCTGGACGGTGACGGTCCTAAGCTTGAATACCCTTTTTGAAATTGGAACTTGATCCCCTGGCCAAACAACGGGCTTGCAACCTGAACAGGGCATAGTCAGCTCTTTCTCGAATCCGTCGAATAAACCCACCATGACGCTGTCTCCACCTGAAAAAAGCAAACAATAGCGATAAAGACAAAATTATTTTTAGAAAGAATTCTTAAATCGATAAAGTATAGAATTGAGAATGAGTACAGAACAAATAAGAGAGAAATCAAAAAGTATTTAAAGTATATGGAAGTATCGAAAGTAAGACATTATGTAATGGAGAGAACGATATCTGAAAAACGTTAGGAAAGAACAATAATAGTACAGATTATCTATAAATGAATTAATTTGACCCATTCAAGGGTGAATGAATATACTGATTAAATTGGCTAGCTAAAATCAATTTATACAGATGAAAAATTTGATTTTATTTATGGTAGAAAGCTTGTGTAATTTGTTGAAGAAAGTCAAGTCAAACTTCGTCCAATGGTCACTTCTAATAACCGAACATCCTTTATATCCAAACATTTTTTTTCTCCCGGAATTATTCCATTTAGTTTATTAAGGAAAGCACTTTTAATAAATGGACACGGACACTCCGTTTAAGCTTCTTACAAGCAGAATTGTTACTTTCATCTAGAGGTAGAAATTCTTACATTCCACATATTCCTCTCGACCGCTTTGGTCTTTCCCGGTCACTTTTCAGTCCAGTCCGTTCTCAGATTACGATATTAAAAAAACCGTTTGATGAGTGAGAATAAAATCTTTCTGCCAGAGAAAAGGTCGTCATACAAGTCCCTACTTATCAATATTAATATATTTTTATATCTAATAAACTAATTTTGGCGAGATTTTGTTCTACACCTGGTATAATTGAATTATTAGAAGAAGGTCTTATATTTATAATATTGAAACTACTAGAAAATATAATTTAAAGAGAGAGAGAGAGAGAGAGAGAGAGAGAGAGAGAGAGAGAGAGAGAGAGACATAGAGAGAGAAATTGAGATAATGGGGGAGATAGTGCAAATAATAGAATTTGATAGAATGTTAGAAAAAAAGAGAGACAGACAGAGAAAGGAGGAAGAAGGAGAGCAATATACATAGAATACAGATTCATATATAGAGAGAAAATGGATTGAAAGAGTGAGAGAGTATTATAGATTGAATATAGTGATAGAAAGATTGTGAGCGTGAAATATATAGAATAGATTGATGGAATGAGAGAGAGAGAGAGAGAGAGAGAGAGAGAGAGAGAGAGAGAGAGAGAGAGAGAGAGTATTGAGAAAGAAAGAAAACGAGAGAGTGACATTGATTAATTGAACCCTTCATCTGTTGGCTACGTCTCGTCTACTTAATAGAGAGAGATGGAAAGAGGAGAGAGAGTGAGAGAGTGAGAGAGAGAGTAATAAAAAGAGATAGTCACCGAACTAAAGGGACCCACATAAAAAAGAGAAAGTATAAGAAAAGACAAGACGACTTATCAGGAGAGGAAAGAGAAAAGAGAGAGAGAGATAGAGAGATAGAGATAGAGAGATAGAGAGAGAGAGAGAGAGAGAGAGAGAGAGAGAGAGAGAGAGAGAGAGAGAGAGAGAGAGAGAGAGAGAGAGAACAAATATTTGAGAATCGAGAAACCTAAAATATATTAAATTACTAACAATAACATCGTTGTTGTTATCGTATATTGTTTTCCTTTTTTATAA
Organism: Cimex lectularius; assembly: GCF_000648675.2. Classification (NCBI taxonomy): domain Eukaryota; kingdom Metazoa; phylum Arthropoda; class Insecta; order Hemiptera; family Cimicidae; genus Cimex; species Cimex lectularius. Next base: position 2,196 of record NW_019392652.1, read on the forward strand.
TTCCTCTTATTTTCCATTGCAAATAAATTTTACTGCGTTGTTTGCTTCTAGGCTAATTTCAAAAAGTGTAGTCACGGAAGAAGAATCCATTGATTTTCTAAGTGAATAGCTTGCTAAATTGGAATAAAATTATCTGGAAAGATTTAAGTTAAATGTATTGTTTCTTAAGTAGATTGTAATAAAACACTTTATGAAGAACTAAATAAGTAGTTTCACTACCATATTTTTGTTATTGTTTTTTAACTTTTTATTTGTTTTTCACAACTGCATTCTTCAACGCAACAAGTAAAACAGATAATATTTACATATAAACATATTAACGGTAGCATGAAAGCTTGAACCCTCCAGTGATGGTAGCCGTTAGTAAGTACATCAATACCATGAGCGAGATGGATTCCTTCCTAGGAGACCGATGTCAACTGTTAAGTATGTCGCGGGGCCACCGAAGCTTCAGTCTTCTGTTTGGATTATTAGGTAATGAGGTCGATGACAGGTTTTTGACAAAAGGGGGTATGATGGCATAATTTGGAAAGGAATGTTTTGTAGCGGGAATGGGCTAGCTTGGCAACAAGAGCGACACTTAGGTCGGTATGAATGGTGTGATTAGATACATAGAAAGAGGCGTTGAATATTGTTCTGAGGATTTGGATTCGATTGAGGTTGGAACGCTTGGCAATCCCGTTAAGTTCAAGTCCGTATGTCCAAATGGGGGCCAGGAGGGCAATGTAAAGTTTTCTTTTGTTTGTTAGTGAAAGTTTTGATCGACTGTCGAGCAGTCGTTTAAGCATGAAAAATCGTATGTTACAGTCTGTGCGCTTAAGTCGTGTATGGGGGTTCGACATCGGTCGTTTGTCCAGGTAAAGTCCGAGGTATCGTACTTGGTTCGCAATTGGGATGGGAACGCTGTTGAAGTAAGGTGGAAGCATTTTCTTGTTTAGCGTGAATATTATTTTTGTTGATTTAGAGATCTTGATTCTCTAATGGAGGATTCCATTCTAGGATGTTTAGATGATTTTGAAGAACGGGAAGCTGTTAAAGGATCTTTGTCAGGAGAAAGGTTTGCGGTACCATTGGCAAAAGTGAAGGTGATAGTGTTAGGTTGCGTAGGTAGGTCGGAGGTATAAATTGAATAAAGAAAAGGAGCGAGCACTCTGCCCTGTGGGACACCAGCTAGAATAGGATGGATACGAGACAATGAATTTTTGTGGGATACTTGTAGGGGGTAGGATGTTCTTGAGCTTCCACAGCAGCCCAGAGTGCCATACTTGGTCAAAGGCCTGGTATATACCCATGAACACACCCGGGCAATACTGTTTTAGCTTAAGGGATGTGGAAATAACGTCGATTATGCGATGTGCTTGTTGTACAGTTGAGTGGCAACTCTGAAAGCCGAATTGCTGATGGGGAATTGTGTTTGTAGGAATTTCCTTGGTCAAGTGGATCAAAAGAAGCTGATGGGTCGGTAGGCGCTAGGAAAGTGACTTGGTTTCTTAGGTTTTGGGAGCATCTTGATGAAAGAAAATTTCCAACAGGTGGGGAAATGGGTTGTTCGTAGGACAGCGTTGAATAGGTAGGTTGTAAAGATACTGGCTTTTTTAGGTAGTTGGGATAGGACGATGGGAGTGATTAGGTCGTAACCTGGGCATTTCTTTTTGGAAAGGTTTAGGATGGCCTGCTTGACTTCATTAGGAGAGAAACTTTTGGAGGGAGGGAGAGAGGTAATAGTTTGTCAAGTTCATTAAGGATTTTTTCAGAATGGTGGAGGTCTTGGATGTCTGGATCTGGATTGAATACTGAAGAGAGGTGTTGGGTTAGGAGTTGGGCATTGTCCTCTTCGGATTTTGCCCAAGTTCAATCTGCCCGTTGGAGAGGAAGAGAGGTGTTTTTATATTTGAGGATTTTTCTTGTAGCAGTCCATCGTGAATTGTCGTAGTGATTGGATATTACCATATTATGAGGGCTATTTTTAACACGTCTTAAGAATTAATTGATTCTAATTTTTTCCATTATCGATAATTATAATAACATGTTTTTAATCAAAATTAATGTTGTAGATTACGAATTGAGATGGCGTGCCAGTTGTTTGTCGTCAGTCGGGTCTTCATTCTCAAGGTTCACCTTTTCTCGCTCTGTGTATTAATCAACTGAACTTAAGCTGCAATGAAGGGAATTTTAATTTATAATTATTTCGGCTTTCCCTGTTCGGATCATGTAAGCAATCGTTATTGATAAATAAATAATCTCTTGCGATTTCAAAGTGTTAAACTTTAATTCGTAAACGTTTATGACTGATGGGCGAAATGCGTTTGAAATAGGTCATTAAGGAATTTAATTTATTGGATTCACCAGGCGAAAAGTCGGGCTAGGGTAACGAAGTTATAAAATCTCTGTCGTTGAGAGAGGAAATTCGATAAAGCGGCAGCGGCCCCCTGGAGACTGGTGATCGTTCGCTCGAAAAAAAACCGTGTGTGTTTTCACTTGAAATACTCTCCAGCCTTGACGATTCAATATGCTTATTGACGGGTAAAGAAGAGAAAACTATTGTTCTTTTGATCAAAAGAAAAACATTTCCGAACTTATAAATCTATCGGTTTTAAGAGGTTTATACATATATTCGAACATTCGTTTTAGAAAAACCTCGTCGGCAAATGGTATCCATGGTTACATAATTAAATGTTTTTCGTCGTTTATCCATTGGTAAACCGGGTGTTGTACAGCTTCAAGTCAAGTGCTTTTAACCGGTGAAACTTTTTTTTAAAATTACGTTTCCACTTCAAAACAATTTATTGCTATTTCTAAAAAACCTTTTTTTATTAAATTTATTATAGTAATTTTTTAATTACTATAATTTTTTACTTTTAAAAATGATTAATTTTGTGTTTGGTTAACTAGGCTTTTTCTTATTGCTTTCCATCGTTTTTCTTATTCGCTTCTCTCCTCCAATCATCAAACTTTCTACCCCTATCAATACATTTCTATTACGTCTGTTGATTAATGCCCTTTCTGACTGTTTCTCTTACACACTCTCACTCTGTTTATCTCACTTTTTCTTTCTAACTCTCTCCTACCTCACTCTTGTTCTTTCTCTCTCTCACACAATCTCTCTCTTTCCTCTCTTTTTTTCTTCCCTTTCTGTCTTTACTTCATGACTGGTTGGACATGAAATACTGTTGTACGTTATCTAGTGAAATGTATCATAGTATTTATAATTGTCTTCGCTAAGATAAATTTGTCTGGTTGTCTCTCACTCACTCTTTTTTTTCTCTCTGTTTTTCTCTCTCTTAATTAGTAACGTCTACATGATCTAGCTAACAGATGAAGGGGGTTCAAATGATTAATGTCACTCCCTCGTTTTCTTTCTCCACACTCTCTCACTCTCTCTTTCATTCTATTCAATCTATACTACTCTCTCACTCTTTCTCCCCATTCTATCTCTTTCTCATTCTCTCACTCTTTCACTGTATTCTATCTATATTGCTATCATTCTCCCTCTCACTGTTTCTTTCTTTCTTTCTGACCCTCTATCAAACTATATTATTTGCACTTTCTCCCTCATTTCTCAATTTCTCTTTCTCCCTTCTTCCTTCTCGCTCGCTTGCTCGCTCTTCCTTGAAAATCGTATTTCCTCTCGACCTAGCTAACAGATGAAGAGGGGTTCAATTAATCAATGTCACTCACTCGTTTTCTTTCTCAACACACACTCTCTCTCTCTCACTCTTTCATCTATTGTACATATATCACTCTCCCTTTCATTATATTCAATCTATATTATTCTCTCACTCTTTCTCCGCATTCTATTTCTCTCTCACTCTCTCACTGTATTCTATCTCCCTCCCTCTCGCTGTTTCTCTCTTTCTTTCTGACCCTCTATCAAACTCTATTATTTGAACTTTCTCCCTCGTTTCTCAATTTCTTTCTCTCCCTTTTTCCTTCTCGCTTGCTTGCTCGCTCTCCTTTGAAAATCATATTTCCTCTCCCTTTCTTTCTCCTCTCTCTCGCACTCCCTCTCTCCCTCCCTCCCTTTCTGACTTTCTCTTTTTTATTCCCACATATACACACAGATTTTCAATCGATTTTTTCTAAACGCAAAACTAAAAGATATAAAAATATATTAAACTTGGGATATAACAGTTTTAAGCACTCATGCGTATTTATTTTATTTTGAAATTCACATAAAGATTCATTTTTGAAGTTAAATCAAATAGAAAAAGTATTGTTATTATGCAATGGCTAGTAGTGGAAATATATTAGTTAGAAGTATTGCAAAGACCAGGTGGAATAATTGTTGGAAAGACAATAATTAATAGGAGAGAAATTTTCTTGGTCCCAAACGTTTTATTTATTTGTATAGTTGGTCAAACCGTACAATCATAGTATTTTTTACTATTAACAATATTAATATATCTTTTAAAGTTAATTAAAAATATTTTTAATCCATGTTTTTGTTTGGGTAGTATGGATGAAATAAGTTTTTTTTTACTGTTTACAGATTTTATATTATGTAATGGAAGTTTTTCTTGACTTTATTAGTTGAGAATTTCGGAATAGTTGAGAGGTAGTTAAATGCCGTGGATTCCAAGGGAAACCAATTATTACCTCGACGTTTTGATGAACGAAGTACGTACGCCTCTTGGCTTTGTCCCGGGATTAGTTGTACAATAAACTTAACTTAAATGGACTTATCAATAAAATTAATCCCACTTCTTGTTATTTTTAAATAGATGAAAATTACGGAAATCTCAATTTATTAATTAACAAACTAATTCAATTATTCAATTCATAAATGAAGTCGTTAATACTGATTAAAACAAACTTCAGTACACAACTATCTTTTGGCAATGGTTTAGATTATTTACAACATTAAAAAGATTTGGTAGAATGCATTACAGAGATCTTTTAAAACCCCAATCATAAAACTGAGTTTTTAGCTTTTCAAACATAATTTTAAAAAGCTATTAGTTAATTTTTTTTAAGTTCAGAGACCATTCTGTTAGAACAGATTGGAAATGAAATTAGTAAAAATGTTCGACAGGGGTGTCTCTTTTTTTAAATTTTGGTCAAATTCTTTTAAAAAATTGAATTTCTAAAAAAATGTTGGTTTATTGATACAGTCGACAGTGCTGTGTCAGAAAAAATATTTACTGACCTAACGTTACCTTCGAGCCACGAGTACTAACGATCAATAAACCCTTTTAAGAGTCTCATAACTTTAGGAATGAGAGAAAAGGGAGAAACGGAGAAACGGAGAGAGATAAATAGATAGGGAGATATAGATACATGATAAGAAAGAAATATAGAGAAATTACGTGAATTGGCAAAATATGGTATTCACAGTTTCACAACTATGAGCGCTCACAAACAGAAACATGAAATATAAATAAAAACTGGAATAATGATAATAAATATCAATTTTGTCAATAAAAATCCTTACCTTGAATTTGATACAAAGCCGTAAAACCTATTCGGTCGGGCCCATTAAAACGAACAGGTCCCTGAAAAAATAAACAATTTAAGTATTGCACCCGTAACAACCTTGGTGATTAGTTAATAATACAAGAAAAATGAGGTTCGTTTTTCGTAAATAATTCAAGTTCAATTAACAGTTAAGAATTGTTCATGCTTCTTTTAAGGTATATAGGTTAGACAGTGAAAATATAGTTTTAATGCTAATGATATCATGTAAAAAATGAAATTTTCTTTATTCTTGTAAAAATTAAAAAATCAATAAATTTGCAGAAGGAGAATATGACTGTTTTAGACCTCTTGTATTTAATATTGTAAGAAGGATTTTCATCTGACGCCCTTTTGGGTTTGCTTTGGCCACCAGATCAAACAAGATTCTACCCAGGGAAGATTTAACATGGAATTCTGTTCGCGTTTCTCCCCGATTACACACAGGATAATCCCACGACTCAGTTGTCTGAATTATATTTGATATGCAATGAAATCCCAGGCTCTAAAATTGTTGGGGATCCGACTAAAAGAATTACGATGTATATAATCTCGATTGGAACATTGATAAATAAACTTTTGATCTAATAAAAATATATATATAAAATAAAAGCCGTGTAACACGGCCGATTGTTTTCAGATTGCTAACTTCACTGTAAGCCCTTCAAAACGAACTTTGCGCCGAATGTGTAGCTTACGTAGAAACTGCTGGTTGTAAAAAAACAAACAATTGAGTCTATATAAAAGGGCTTCGATCCCGTGTAAAAACCGGTACGTAATAAAAAATTTCAATGTTGAATTATAATGATAAACTGAAAATTTATCCATTCTTACACATTATTTAATAAAATTCTCCTAAAATATTGTTATAAACAAAAATAGTATGACCGTATAACGCGAATTTCTTATTTATATATAATTCATTAGAGTTCGTGGTCCGATTGACTAAATAACTTTTTTCAATTAATTAATCGTTATGTAAGGTATTAGTTGTGATAAGAAAGTCAATGTCACGAGCGGGATTCGAACCCACGACCCTCGGCTAATACGCCTCTGTTCTACCACTTGAGCTATCGTGACTTCGATCCACTCGGATACTAACTTCCCATCTCAACCTTCCTTTCGAATTTTCCCTCCTTTTTGCCATTATTCAAATGACGTGTAATCCATTCGATTCTCGGCAACAAATGAAATAGCCACGGAGAGCTTAAAATTGTAATTAAACATAGAACGACTTACTGTGATAATAACAATAGGCCATGGAGGTTGACACATAGACACTTACTTTTAGTCCAAAGCCCGCGAATGTGTCCGGCAAATAGTGAAAAGTTGCTAGCTGTTTCCTATTTAATTGAACGATTTCAATGCTGGCTCCATATAGAAAACGAGCAGCAATGCCACCCGATACGATAATTGTTTTAACCTGCCAGTATTTTAGGCCCCTGTTCCGATTTTCGGATAAATATCACAGTATTTTATTTTATTAGGTTTCGTGGTCCGCTTGACCAAATAAATTATTCTCAATTAATTAAGGTTTTGGTTGAGACAAAAAAGTCAGTGTCACAAGTGGGATTGAAGCCACGATCTTCGGCTAAATACGCTCTACCACTTGAGCTATCGTGACTTCGATCCACTCGGACACTAACTTCCCATCTCAACCCTACATTTTGAGTTTCCCTCCTTTTTTGCCATTTTTCAAATGTTGTGTAATCTATTGGATTCTCGGCGACAAATGAAATAGCCACGGAGAGTTTTAGTGAAGTATACTTCATTTTGTTTACCACATTTTATTAGGTTTCGTGGTCCGCTTGACTAAATAAATTCTGTTCAATTAATTAAGGCTTTGGTTGAGACAAAAAAGTCAGTGTCACAAGCGGGATTCGAACCCACGATCTTCGGCTAAATACGTCGCTGCTCTACCACCTGAGCTATCATGACTTCGATCTACTTGGACACTAACTTCCCATCTCAACCGCACCTTTTGAATTTTCCCTCCGTTTTGCCATTTTATCATAGTATTGATAAACATTTTGATTTGTGTATGTTGAGTGTAAGTTTATTTATTAGCATTAATGCTTGGTGCATGAGGGCGAATGGCGGTATATTGAGTACCTCGTCGACTCTTAAGTTGTTTACTTGTATAAATTGAAGGGTAAAAGAGGAATATCGAATACTCCTCCAATCGTCAGTATGGTATGCAAGTAGGAAAAAATATAGCGAGTTTAGATTTAATAACTGAATGCGATGGGAGCTATAATGGCCTAGCTGTTGATAGCCCCCTTGATTCTAACCTCGGTTTCTGGACAGATAATACCAACGTCTACCAAAGCCTGATGTTGGTCCATATACCACATTACGGTTTTTGTAATGTATTTATGTTATCGGCGATGGTTATTCTGAGTGCGTGTAATAATGCATTTAATATATAAATTTAGTGTAGTAAGAATGATGTAAAATGATAATTAGTTTTTCTAATATGATTTAAAGAAGTAATTAGCCCATAGTAGTAAACAGAACAATTTGATAAATAAAATTAAAGTTGAGATTGATGAAGAGATGAGATACTTAGGCCAGTTAATAACATCAATTTGCCATACAATAAACATAATTTTCCTGTATTTGTGCTAATTCCTGATTTAGCTCAGTAAGAGGAAGTGATGATTGATGCTGTCGAAGATAGAAGAATGCCAAATTTAATCAGGGTTGAAGCAACTAACATCATCAGAAACTCTCTTTCCTTTTTGTAAAATAATCAAGACATGAAAATGGCTGGTGTAATTAAAAAAAAACAAGCCGTTTTTTAATATACACCGTGTTCTGTGAAACCTGAAAAGATTTAAAGATATTTTTACAAGATCCCAAGCTTATTTTAAAAAGGAATTACAATAAATTGTCGATAAACTTGTGAAAAGTGGTTACATCGATAAGAGAATTGAATCCACAACTCTGTTTCCTCTGAAATGTATGGTCTGCCTAAAGTACATAGAGAAGTTTTACCTCTAAGACCCATAGTCGGTGGAATTCAATCACCGTTCTACAACCCGTCGGAATGGGTTAAGCCCCGTTAAGAAAGTAAACCTCCGGCTGAGGACAATTGCAATGTCAAGAATTCATTTGAGTTTATAGAAAAGATAAAGTTCCTTTGGTTTCCTTCAATGCTAAATCCTTATTTGTTCGTTTCAGTTTTACAGTCCTTGGCAATGTTGGAACTGATTCGGTCTTGAAACAAATTTTAAACCATCTAATTAATTAGACATCTTTAAGATTGTTTCGCCCTGATGATGATATCAAAATAGGTCGAATGCTTAACAGGTAACGATAGAATTTGTTTTATCATACGGAAGTATAGATCACTCGCGAGTAAAAAGTGAGCGATATATCTAACACTTTAAATAGAATAATAAACTCAATTTTTCATTTATACATGTGCAGAGTTGACGTAAATCAACCAATAAAATCAATCTATTGTAGTAGTAAAATAATATTTTATACGCTACAAAAATGTAAAATAGAAATTTTAGGAAATTCTTTTATTTAATAAAATAGAATAACAATTTCTGACGGTTAATTAAGGTTTTTAGTTGAGATGAAAAAAAGCCAATGGCACGAGAGGGATTCGAACGCACGACCTTTGGCTAGATACGCCGCTGCTATACCACCTGAGCTATCGTGACCTCGATCCACTCGGACATCAACTCCCCATCCCAACTCCACCTTACGAGTTTTCCCTCCTTTTGCCATTTTTCAATTTTGATGTCCGAGAGGATCGAGGTCACGATAGCTCAGGTGGTTGAGCAGCGGCGTATCTAGCCTAAGGTTGTGGGTTCGAATCCCTCTCGTGCCATTGGCTTTTTTTCATCTCAACTAAAAACCATAATTAATTGTCATGTATTAATTGGTCAAGCGGACCACGAAAGTAGTGAATTAATAACAATTTCTGTTCATAGATATTATTTATTGCCAATGTACTTGAAGATACATGTCCTGACGTATAAAAACAACAGATATTTGATCATATATTTTTTTGTTATTGAAACTACTGTTAACAGTTGATATGTTATATATAATTTTAATTTTTTTTTTATTGTCTTTGAAAAAATTGTATGTTGTAGACAAATACTGGTTTGCCATTCGGCGTGAATATATTTGGTCATGGACGAATGTAAATCAATTAAAAGTCCAATTAGAAACAACTCTGGCCGTTAATAACTTTTTTAATAACACTTGGAATCTTTTATAATTCAACGGCCCCTGCGAAAATTCCAGGTATTTTTGTGAATTGTTTTTTTAGTTTGGTGCTAAATAGCGGACAAAAACGATAGCCATATCAATAAAATCTCCAATATTTTTCACATACTATCATAGTACTATATTTCTTGCGTGATAATTATGGCGTGTTAAAAAAAAAACTTGAAGGAATATTACTTTTTCAAAATAAAAAATGTTAGAATAATGTAGGTATTTTTGGTGTCAATGTGAAAATGATGATGTAAAGAAAAACTATTTACCGAAATTCCGTTAAATGTCGTCTTGCTCATTTCTTTCGACAGTTGTCTGGACATGTCGCGTCTGTTGTAGTCAAAATCCTCTATGCTCATGTATAACATGAACGATCTCAGTGTCAGCGCAATTGCCCAAACTGCGTCGTATGTCTGGCGAATGTAATCGCCTGATTTTCCCTCGAGCATCTCCTCGATATCACTTTCTAACTGAAAAAAGAAAAAATGAAGCATGTCAACTCTATAGAAAACATTGATCATTTGAACGGTATACACGTCAGCTTCGATTTTGCTTAAAACCTTCGGCGCCTTATTATGTAATGACATGCGAAGTTCACTCAATTCAAATAATTATATAATTTAAATTTGTAATTTAATGGCATTTTCCAGCTTGGTGGAAGCTCTGCACACAGTTATTTGCATGTGAGATGTTATTTGAATTATTATTTGAATTATAACTTCTAGGATAGGTGGATAGGACCTCATGACCCGATCTGTTGGCCTCCTCGATCACCCGATTCGTCTCCACTTGATCATTTTCTGTGGAGCCATTTAAAAAACATCTTCGCCAATCATAGCCCAGCAAACTCAATTGAAGAACATCGGCTAAGGATATAAAAAGCTTGTATATCCACCTCTCCTAAATCTATTGTTTGCTCACTGATGAAGAGAGGTTAAAAACAGCAAATCTTTGCATATTTACGCAAGACAGGCAATTCGAACAAGAAATGTGATTAACAAATAGCGAACCAAATGACTGTTGTTGTTTTTATTTTCAAACTTTTTGCACTACCGTTGCCATTTGTTGAACCATTTCAAGTCCGATTGTCCATCGTTTTTAGAGTTAAAAATCCTTTGCAATGATCTGTCAGGATGTATAGGGTACTATTGAACTAGGCCTGAGGTACCCTGTATAATTTTTCTCCAATGAAAGGTAAAAAATTTAAACTAGACTAAAAAATACGTTTAATATTTTAGTCTATATTATATATATNAGTTAAAAATCCTTTGCAATGATCTGTCAGGATGTATAGGGTAGTATTGAACTGGGCCTCAGGTGCCCTGTACAATTTTTCTCCAATGAAATGTAAAAAAATTGAAAACTAGTCTAAAAATTTATTTATACACATTAAAAGCTATAGTTATTCATATATCGTGAGATGCGGTCGGGTGCGATGTAGGTTTCAGAAAAACATTTTCTTTATCGTGCTAACGTTTCGATCTTTTATTGAGATCATCTTCAGGGCTCAAAGTGTTTGTCTTCTGTGTAATTGTGCCATCCTTGCGTGTCGTGTTGAGAGTGTGGGCACTACATCACACCCGACCGCATCTCACGATATCTGAATAATTATCGATTAACGGTCACTAATCTCTACACATTAAAAGCTATGATGTTGTATGACGTGGACATGATAGTGTGCTGCACTGTCACATTATGCAGCAAAATTATAATTATGTAAAAAATAGAGTCATTTGCTAAATGTCTGGTGGTTTAAATGCAAAATCGGTAAAAACAATTTACAATTTAAACATCCATCTGCAAGTTTGTCACCCCTGCCAATGAAAGCACATCTGAACAAAATCTGATTTAATATCATGCAAACTTTTTTGTCTACTGACGTGTATATGATTTAAAGAACCGAAATGGAATTAGAGTTTGTACTTCTCTGTGATGTATATGCCGGTGCCGAGTATAACTACTAGGAGGGTGAAAAAAAAGTTCCCCGAAGAGTCGCATTTTCCATTTGGGAAACCTTCTGTCAACTCCTTTCTCTTAAACCGCCAGTTTCCCAAATATATTTTCAATTCCCGAATCGAAATACAACACGACGGCAATACATACACATCAAAAGAAAATGAAAAAATAAAGTAGGGAATTGCAGCCAGTGTCTGCGAGGAGTAAAATATAGAACCTATTCTTTTTTTATTTAACGGTAGGTTTGCACCATGAAAAATCATCTGTACGTCAAAAGGAAACGTAACGTGACTATATTATATGTTACAGGTCAAAAAAAGGTCCTTTTATCTCACACAAAAACTAAATAGATTTTACCTAAATATATTTTTAAATTATATATTGTATTTATTATATTGTAGCATATGCAGAAATTTGCAATAATATGCAGAAAATTGAAGGTTTTTCTTTTCAAAGCAAACTGAAAAAATGTAAATTATGACGGTAAAAAAATATTAACTTAAATAAACAGGACAGTTGAAACGGAAATGCACGTCAATGCATTTCGAACAACTAAAATTTTAAGATGTGGAGGGAATTTTTCTTTCTTCGATAACTGAAGAAGATTGTACCACTAAAATATGTGGTTTGCGGTTTCTATCATTTTGGGGAGAAATACGAGATTTGATCTAATCTGACAAGAGTACGTACTTTTTGAGAAATAAAACCCCATCAATCGATCATATTTCGGAACACTATCTGAATGTTTGTTTTATAACCCTCTCCGTGTCCCCTATCCACGTGTATGATTAACGTGGTTCAAAGCAAGTGAAACGGAAAGAAAGTCTGCTCAATCGTCGAATGATTATGATTTGATTGCATAAATTTTCTCTGAAGTTTGATTAACATTCATAAAGGACTATAAATTGTTCAGGGAGGACGAAGTGAGTGGTTTGATATTTATGAACATGTATTAGTACGTAGCCGTTATTGTATGTCTGTCTTGATAGCGATCAACCAATATCTATAGACTATTTTATCATTTTCATGAGTCTTTTGAAATTCTGAAATGGGAAGCATGCAAAATTTGGTCATTGTGAACAAGTGTCCTACATCGCAATGAATATTGGCCAATTTTCAAGTCGACCATTGAAATGGAGAAGAGGTAGCTTTGGGAAGGAGGACGCATTGAAAACATGCGATTTGGTAGTGGCACAAAGTCGCAAACTTTCTTCCATTTCTTTTTAAAAACCCGTCTTCACATGTGAATTGATCTTCCAAAACCCATAAAAGTGTTGGTCTGCGCGTCGGTAAACTCTGCTGAACTGAATAGTCATTTATGGGGTCTGTCTCCACTCGGGTTTGTTTTGAAGGAGTTCCTCACTGAAGATGACGCACCTGTGCCAGTTCAACTGCGTTACAAGAACTATCAACTGAATTCATACAACCAATAAATTTTTCTCACTAATACCCTGACATCATCAAGCAAACTAAATAAATAAGTCATTTATTTTAATTCACATTGTACTAAACCATTTTTATAAATTTAGGGAATATAATGCCGGACAAGACACTACCCATATAATAATTACGCGCACGAACAAATACGAATTATTCAACACAAATAATATCGATGTAATATATAAACACTTGTAATGAACTATATATGTAAACATGTGCAGTATGACATCCGCAAACACATTTCTCAGGTCGTATTCTCAGAAAGTTATCTGTTTACGTCATAATACCTCCTTTCATGAAGATCCTACCTTATTAGTTATATCTTTGGTAAGAATTTAAGTGATGATCAAATATCAACAAAATCATTAAATGATTAATTGAAAAATGATTTGGACAGTCAAAAAAACATGATTTACCTGAATCATTAAAAAATGGACAAAGAAAGAATTTAACTATATGCTAGTTAATTTTTGAAAGATTTGTTTGGCTTGGCAGCACGGTGAAAAATCCAGCTTAAACTAATTAATTTGTTAATTAGAGGAAAGCCAAAGTAAAAGGAGAAGATCCACCTGGCATGAAATAATATTTACTTTTATAATAAATGGTGCTTTTTTTAATGTTAACTTAATTAACGAATTTAATGAATTTTGTTGATAGTGGACAATTCAAAATCAATGAAACTTGAACAGAAGTAAATTCTGAAGTATTTAATTTTTATTCTTAAAGATAATTTAATCAATTGAAATCATCAATTAAAAAATTAAGTTAATTTGAATAATAACATTTGGAAAACGGAAACGCTTTTTTTTAAATATATTTTATTCTACAGATCCGTATAGAGTTTACATCATGTCTAGTTTTGACTTTGTGTAATTGTGTTTATACAAAATTTTACTGTTTTACAATAATTTTTCCACATCCGTGAAACAAAAAAATATTATTTTTAATTATTCCATTTCATTGCAAATTGATTCAGGTAAAAAGAAAATTATAAAATGTAATCTATTCAAAAAATGACAATTACAATGATTCATTTCTTATTTACTTATTTTTAAATCTTTTTGTCTCCGTAAGCAGTAACATTCTATTATTTTTTCTTGTATTAGTATTTCATTTGATTGAGGCGGGAGTTTAAGCTATTTTCATTCCAGGGGAAGTAATGGCATTAATTCCAGGGCGATGACATTAAGAGTATGCTCACGAACCAATCAAGTTTGAATCAAGCTTCAAACGTTGGCTCTAAGTAGAGATTAGAGGAACTGATATATGATCGGAATTTAACGATAAAATTGGACATCATTGAACTGAGTCCGAAGAAGTGGGAGGAAGAGGATTGAATGAATGGCTTGTGAATAAGTCGTTGGTCTTTGGAGGGCTTGATTAAAGCTGATGCTGGTTCCTCGAATGCGATCAGAGCTTAGGTGCTGTAGAGGTGACTAGAGGACTACTTGACAGATGCCTAGTTTGAGAGGAATCCTGAGAGGAAGCCGATGTAATTTTTTGTGTTATGCATCCTCTGTAGTTGGCTGGATGATAATCATGTCAAAAAGCGCACAACAACAGTCTCTATCGATTTGATACTATTTTTGCTCTAATGTAAGCCTCGGCATATGACACCGAGGTGCATGATTGCAATATGAAAAGGGCTTCCTAAACATTTTTTTCGTTTTCACAGAACAAAATCCAAGGTGGACCCTCTCATTCGAGTATTTAAAATTAGATGCTTATAGTTTGGAAAGTACCATGGCTTAGACCGCAATCCTTGAGATTATTTGCTACCTACACGTTCGTTAGTTCGCCTTCGATGAACGTAAATACCAACACCCAAAATCCTCGTGTAAACAAGGGCTTTAAGATTTGGCTCTGCGAACGAATTAAATTTACCACCGAGATTCATTAACGCTAAGTTTTCTCATTCCGTTAAGCGACCTAAATTGCAATTAACCCCGCTAGTTTGTTGTAGATTTAAAGAATTTCCCCTTAATTACCACCCGTTTCATAGCTAAATTTAACGCAACCACAAAAACATATTGGCGTTAATATTGTATATTAAAAATGGAAGCTCTGTTTTAATATAGAATTTTTATCAAATTTTATGAGTCTTGCAGTTCCAAGTATCTTTAACTTAATACAATTGTTGCACAGTAAACGCATGTAAATTTTATCTGCATATATCAGATGAATAATTTTTGTACAATCCTGCAAAATTCAATAGTCATTTGTTTCATTTTTGTTGTTTGATAACGAATGATCTCTTTGGCTGTCAGTCTTTTTTCTATATTTCTGTCTGTTTCTCTCTCACTTTTTCATGCTCTCTCTCTCTCTCTCATACAATCGATTTTCTCTATTCTCCCGCTTTTTTCCTTTTCTCTCTCTCTCTCTCTCTCTCTCTCTCTCTCTCTCTCTCTCTCTCTTTCTCTCTCTCTCTTACACACACACTTTCTCTCACTCAAATCTCTCTCCCTCTTTCCCTTTTTCTCTCATTCTCTCTCTCTTTCATTCACTCGATTTTTGCGCTCTTTCTCTCTCTCTCACTCTCTCTCTCTCTCTCTCTTACACACACACACACACTTTCTCTCACTCAAATCTCTCTCCCTCTTTCCCTTTTTCTCTCATTCTCTCTCTCTCTTTCATTCACTCGATTTTTGCGCTCTTTCTCTCGCTCTCTCTCTCTCTCTCTCTCTCCTCCCCTCCAATCTCACTCTCATTTTAAACACAGACTCTTCTTTATAACACAAACTCGTTCTCTCTCTTTTTTTCTTCTCAACCTCTCATTCTCTTTTTCTTTGTATCTTACTCATACACTCGATCGGAATTACGTGAAGAAAGTTTTCACTTAATCGACGGTAACCATCGAGTCAAAAAATTTCAACTTTCGCTACATACCAGCCCAGATGACGCGGTCAAATTCCCGATCAAAGAGTCAAAGCTTGCAATGAAAATAATCCCGTTGGTCGCTTTTGACAGATTATCTCCACATACGTCTGTCTTCATCCACCACCTGTCCTTAGGCCTGCCTTGGATCAGCCAAGCGTAGTCTTCTCCGTACATGCCGAGGGAGTATGCCTGCAAAAGAAAAAGAAAGAAAAAACATAAATTCGACACCAATTATCGTGAAATCATCATAAAGCTCTAGTTGAAATTATAAATCATCAACTGTCAACAGTGGGGTCCCTGAGGTTAGGATTATCGGCTGAAAACTTATTATCGAGAGTGAAAACACAATAGGTCGAGAAAACGCGGACCAAATAAATCCAACCCGGAGATAATGTAAGCTTCGATCATTTTGTGGATACTGTATAATTAAAGAGAAATTGCTAGCTCGAAGTTTGAATCTTCAGTGTTAAACAAATTTACACAATTATTTATATTTAATTATTTATTTTTAGGATGTATATATTTATACATATAACAACTATATAGCTAGAAAATAGCACTTTTTATATAAGGTACTGTACGATCCGGCCTGCGACGAGGAGTACACCATGCTAAGTACCCGTACTAGGCCATTAGGCATCAGGATGAAGGAGATACTGGCCTGCAGGAGAGCTACAATCCCTAAAGTTAAGGAAATCAAAGAATCCAAGAAGGAACCTTGGATGCTCTCCTCAATTCCTATACGGGTAGATATGGCGGAATTGAAGAAAGAAGAGACCCCCCATATGTATTCAAAGCTAAATTCCTGGCCCTCAAAGAAGAATACAGTGAAGGAACCTTCATTTATACACACGGTTCGAGGGTCAGTGAGGGGGTCGGCAGCGCAGTATGCTGGGAAAAACACACCAAAACAATTCCTCTCCCAAAGGCTGCAAGTATCTTTACCGCAGAGTTGACCGCCATATCATCCGCGCTGAGTGAAACTGAACACATTGGGAGCAACCAATATGTCATGTGCACCGACTCACTCAGTGCAGTCTTAGCCATCCGTAATATCTTCACCATGGACCCACTAATCCAGGCAACAGAAAATCAGGGAAATACACGAACAAAGAAAAGAGGTAGTTATTGCCTGGATACCGGGCCATGTCGGCATAGAAGGTAATGAAAATGCCGATCAAGCTGCCAAACGAGCAGCGATAATGCCACATGACCCGGAAACTCCCTTGAGCCCAGCGGATGTCAAAAAATATATGAAGAATCTTTGCTGGAAAGATTGGCAGAACCGCTGGGACAAAATGACCGACAAACTAAAAGAACTAAAACAGTCGGTCAAACCGTGGGCCATGGATAGTATGAGCAAAACAGAGAGAATAATATTGACCCGACTGCGAATAGGCCACACTAGACTGACGCATGGTCATCTCTTGGCGAGGAAAAGTCCACGGAGATGCCCATTGTGCGGCGCACAAATAACTGTTAAACATTTACTAACCGAATGCGAACTACTGGCGCCGCACAGAACAAAGTGTGGCCTTTCCTCGAGCTTGAAAGAGGTTTTGCAACACAGCAATGACAACAGCAAGAAAGTAATCAAATATCTGAAGCAAATAAATGCATATGGTCGCCTTTAAGGCTTCTCCACACGTGGTTTCATTTTCCCTTCCTGAAGTGAGTGTATTTATTGGCGAGAATGTGTGAGTGTATGGGTGGGTAGTGGTCGGAATATCGAGTACCCCACAGACCCACCAAACTAGGATAGATATCTCTTTGTGTGTTTTTGGTAGAAAGAATGTATTTATTGGCGCGAAAGTGAGTGTGTATGGGTGGGTTGTGCAGGAATATCGAGTACTCCACAGACCCACCGATTTAGGTTAGTATTAGGCTATAATATCTTTTAGAGTGAATGGGCGGAGGCACTGTTGTAATATTAAATGCGCCAGTGGCTCCGCATTTTTTAATTTGTAAATACAGAATGATTGGTTACTGTTTGAGTGAATGTATTTATTAGTGCGATAGTAGTGTATGCATGGGTGGGTCTATGGTGGAATATCAAGTACCCCATAAACCCACCACCTAGGTTAACGTTTTAGATTAATTGTAATTTTAATTGTACATAATGTATGGATGTATTTATTAGCGTGAACGAGGGCGGGTCTTCAGAGGAATATCGAGTACTCTGAAACCCGCCTATAGGCTAGGCTAGGATTGAATGTTAGTGAATGAGATAGTTTCAGAGCCTTTTCACCACGTGTGGGAGGGCTAAAAATGTAGAAATAACGTCCCAGAACACAACCAGAAAGATCGCCAGACTTCCTACAGAAAAGCTAATTAAAAAAAATTAAATTAAATAAATAAATAAATAAATAAATTTATAAAACGTGAGGTGGAAGAAATGTGAGGTGCCGGCAATAGCCCAGGCAGCTAGCCGGCCGAAAAAAAAACAAAAAAACTATATGCGAATATGCTTTTATCATTGCACCCAGAGAGTACTTGCTAGAGTCAACTCTATAGTAAGGATAAGGTGGCGGGTTCTAAGGATGGGAAAGTGTAGAGAGTGCTGGAGCAGTAGGGTTAGGGTGAATGGGATTGTGGTGTGGAACGTTTGGACACGAGACCGGATCAGACCGTTGACAACTAAATAAATTTTAAGTTTGTTTTGAATAATGAGAACTTTTGATTGACAGGTCTGTAAACTGTTCGCAGTAATGTCTTGTGCAGAGCTATTCATGGACCAGACATGCATAGGCATTATGTAATATACAAATCCAAAGACTGACATCGGCGATTTTATAGTAGTTATAAACATTTCATAATAATAACAACAATTATTTTTCATCCGTGTACAAATTATTTTGCATAATCTTTATCAAATGACGAAATATTGTATGATTTAAATTAACCCTTTAATTTGGACCTTGTTTGATGTAAATATGAAGATTCTAAGCTAAGAGATTTTGGGATTATGCCTATCTTGACAGAAATGTGTGGTGATTAGTGACCGTTAGTCGATGATTATTCAGAAATAGTGGGATGTGGTCTGGTATGATGTAGGTTTCAGAAAAATATTTTCTTTATCGTGCCAACGTTTCGATCTTTATTGATATCATCTTCAGGGCCTGGGATTTACAAACATTGTTTAAATTTAACAAATACATGTAGGATGTGGAAAAAAGTGAATTTATACAATGCAAAATATATTTTTATATTCAATCAAAGTATTCTTCTACTCACTCCAGGTGTTTGTCTTCTGTGTAATTGTGCCAATCTTGTGTGTCCTGTTGAGAGTGCCAGTGAGATATTGCTGTTTTATCAGAAATCGTGAGATGCGGTCTGGTGTGATGTAGGTTTCAAAAAAACATTTTCTTTATCGTACCAACGTTCCGATCTTTATTGAGATCATCTGCAGGGCCGGGGTCTTTTTCCACATCCGACCTGTAGTTGTTAAATTTAAACAACGTTTATAAATCAAACACTTTGAGTGAGTAGAAATACTTTGATTGAATATAAAAAATATATTTTGCATTGTATAAATTCACTTTTTTCCATATCCTACATGTATTTGTTAAATTTAAACAATGTTTGTAAATCCCAGACCCTGAAGATGATCTCAATAAAGATCGAAATGTTGGCACGATAATGAAATTTTTTTGTGAAACCTACGTCACACCAGACCGCATCTTACCATTTCTGAATAATCTGACAGAGTTAAAAAAACTAAATAAATCCATGCCAGTGATAATGTAAGTTACGATCTACTACTGAATATTGTCAAATTAGGCAAACATGGCGCACTATAAGAATGTTATCAGTGGTCTTGTAAAAGAAAACACTATTAAAACTTTATATCTCATCTTTTGAATGTTTAGTACTCCACTGGCACGTTGAACAATGGTTAGTTTCAGCATACAGAGAGTGTGATGGGTTGGTCAAAGACCGGGCAATATCAAAACCTCCCAGGACTCACCAATTTTTAAACTGAAAATGATGTTTGAAAGTTTACTTTCTAAGAATGTATTTATTGGCATGAATAGAAGAAGGTCGGTAAAGTGATGGACATTTTGCCCACCCCAGTAAGTTACAGGGTTTTGACCATAAATTTGTATTGTGTACGTGTGTGTTTCTAAATATAGTTCAATTTTTAGCCCACCATTTTCAAGGGTTGTTTTGTCCAAGAAAATGATCGGCTAACCATCTATATAGATTCTGATGGAGCAGAAGAGACATTTCAGGACGTTGAAATGAATTACCAACTAAAATTCATAAAGTTATTGCCCTTAGTACTTACCCGGCCAAAAAAATAAAAATAAATAAAATTTTTAAAAAATAAATACAACAATCAGTTTATGACATTCTACTGGATTGTAAATATTAAGGAAAATTCGTCACTAACAAATTTTCAATGTTTGAATATGTGGTACTGTTGTACTGTTCTTACCCTAAATAACAGGAACGTGGGAATATTCCTATTGCGACCGCTAATCTTTGTTTCATCCGTAGCTCTCCGGGCTTAAGGATTAACGATGAATGGGTTGAACAGGTCAGCAAATTATCCCTTACCGGTGTAGTTTATCACTCTCCAATGGAATTATTAGGAAAATCCATAGAATGAGTGGATAAAAGCAACACTTCAATGTTTAGTATGCTTTTCGATCGGGAAAACTAAATCGTTTATTCATACAAAAAATGTTAACACCTAAAACCAGATAAGAATCGAAAATAATATTGTCTTTTCTACCTTTTTTTATTTAATTTAATTTTTTTGCGAGGTTTCGCAACAGCAGAGTTTATATCAACCTTCGGGGTGCCGGTGTTTTTACAAAAGAGCCCATTTTATGTCGGATTCGAATGTAGGGCCGCTGGATTCGAACCCGGGACCTTTACCTTACAGAGATGAGCGGCGTGTCAACGCCTAAACTGTTGCGGCCACCGACGCCCCACTTTTCTATCTTTATAAATGCGTTTCTCTAATTCAATTGACTAGGCCAGGGCTAAAAGCCACTTTATCGGTCATCGAGAGTGAAGAATTAAATTATAAAGTTAGCTTCATTTTCTTTACAAATTTACCCCTCAAGTGAACCAACAGTATTTTATTGAAAGATTTATTACGTGTAAAAACCAATGTTGAAATGCGTCATGTAAAACAACAGGATCATGTTGGAATCATAAATTAAATCGATTCTTACCTCGTATCTCGCTACCCCATCAATAACGCATTAAAGTAAACGTTTTAAACTCTTGGTAAATATTTTATCGCGGTAGAACCTACATCGTGTCATGTTTTTTATATATTTTTTAATAAAATTGTGGGAAAATATGAAAACAACATTTTTAAGCCATTTTCTTACTTGTCCCATATTTCTGACAAAGCTAAAGCAGGCCAACACCTCATTATAAAATGTTACACTATTTGTTGAGCTACTGCCGCAGTCATACACTTTATTTTTAAATTTGTGTTAATGTTATTATTCACATCATGTTCAATTCATAATAACTATACAGAGTTGATAGAATGGTTGGTTTTCAACGAAATTTAACAATGGCGAGGTAATTATCTACCGACGACGCTCACATTGAATTTTGAATAATATAATTACATTTTGATTTGATTTTTATGTATTAATTTATTTTGTCGTACGTTAGTTAGTTAGTAGTTTGTTCGATAGGTTGTTAATTTGGTTATCATTTGTTAGATGAATGTTTGCTCGTTTGTTAGTCAGTTTATCTTCTTTATTTGGCTTTTTTATGCATTTATGCCGTCTATATTTGGTTTTAGTCTTAAAGCCTTTGTCCATTTATTTATTTAAGTATGAACACGGTTTCCGTTAGTTAAAACTTTGTTTCT
This sequence comes from Cimex lectularius, assembly GCF_000648675.2. NCBI lineage: Eukaryota > Metazoa > Arthropoda > Insecta > Hemiptera > Cimicidae > Cimex > Cimex lectularius. The sequence continues at coordinate 24,004 of NW_019392652.1, forward strand.
TTGTTTTTCAGTTTGTCCCTTTTATTTTTAGTCTAGCTTTGTTTTGTTATTAGGATATTAATAATTTTATTATTATATCTTATTTTGCGTGCGTTCGTTTATTTAGTATACGTGCTTTTCAAAGTCAAATTGTATCTTTGATATCATAAATTTTCTCATAAGATTAATAGTGAGCCAACGGGCGTGTTTATTTATACAGTTAATTGATTTGTTTGTTTTTTTAATTAACCAATGTCGTTTGTTTTCGTTGTTTTGTTTAGTTAATTTAATACTTGGGTGATTCGTTTAATTATTCAGTCAAAGTTTTTTTTTTCTTTCCTTGGTAATACTTACTTGTAATACTCGACCATCTTATATTCTTTGTTTGTTTTCATGTTTGGTGTTCTTTTATTTGTTAATTTACCCTTCTTTTTTCAAGTTAGATTAGACTATATATGAGCCCCTTTCTTTTTATTAACAAAATTTGTTATTTAAATAAATTTGTCCATTTATTCGTACTTTTCTCTAATAATAAGTTTGGGTATTAGTGTTTTTTAAATTTATATAATCAATGTGTTTCTTATTCCGTTGTTATTTAACTTTTTGCTTGTTTATTCAATTGTATTTTGTACATTTGTCCGTACAAAGTTACGTAGTTTATTGGAATGATTCAGTCCACGTCACTGTAGTTACTTTATTCGAGTGTCAGACCTGTTTTGGTGAATTGTTAGTTCAGCGTTGTCGATGTTTGATTTATGTGTTCAATACAAAATTTGATTCGTTTGTTTATTTTTTTAGCTGTGTATATACATTAGTTTCATTTTATAATCGATTCCCTCTTATTTGTTTATCTACCTGTGTTATCTTTTATTTCATGGAAATATTTTGTCATTTTCTTTAAACTGTAGTATTTTTGTGTTGTTTTTGTTCGTTAAAGTAAGACTCCTGGAATACGTGTTTATATTTATTTGCTTACTTTTTCGATTATTAATGATTGCTCTTCTGTCAGAATGTGATTTCTTTGTTTATTCTTTAGCTGTTTATGTACATTATTTTTATTTTATAATTGGTAATCTACTATCTTTTGTTTACCAATCTTTTTTATTTTGGTTTTCATTTACATACTTTGTAATTTTTTTATTCCGTCGATCATTTTCAATTCGTATGTTTATTAATTAGTTTCCTCGAACATTTCTTCATTTCTTTCATAATTTACTTTTACTTATTTTGCTAATAACTTGCTCGTTTGTTCATTAGTTTGTTCTTACAGCTTCTCCTTTGTTTGTTCATTAAATAATGAACTTGTTTATGTAAATTAGTTTTATTTTATAATAGATACCCTTTTTTTTTGTTTACCTCCCTTTTTTCTTTTCTTTAATTTTCTTTATTCCCTGCGCTTTTTTCAGTTTTCATTCGTTGATGATTTTTCGTTCAGCAATTAATTAGTCTTCTCTAACATTCGTTTGTTTCATAATTTATTCAATCGTTCTTGAGTGCATTGCTTGCTTCTTCTTACAGTTTTGCTGGTCTCTGGTATTGTTCGATTATTCAGTTAGTGACCGTCAGCCAATGATTATTCGGGAGATGTTGAGGTGCGGTCTAGTGTGACGTAGGTTTTAGAAAAACATTTCCTTGATCATGCCAACGTTTCGATCTTTATTGAGACCATCTTCAGGGCTCAAAGTGTTTATTTTCAGTATAATGTGTCATTCTTGTGTTTCGAGTTGAGAGGACACCTGAAGATGATCTCGATAAAAATCGAAACGTTGGTATGATCAAGAAAATGTTTTTCTAAAACCTACGTCACACGAGACCGCACTTCACGATCTCCGAATAATAATATTCATTTATTTCTTTGTTATCTATTTTTCAGTTGTTTGTTTAGGTAAATACATTTAACCTGTGATAAGTTTTGACCATGAACGAACATAACAACTTAAACAAATAAACCGTTTTTAATAATAAAATTATATGATATGAATAAACAACAGTTAGGATCAAGATTATTAATCGAATGGTCCATATTCTGATATAATCCTGCGATAACGGATATCTCATGTGCTTGTATTTACAGCCGTCTACGGTCGAGTAACCTACATGCACATTCATTTCAGCGTGTTTGATGTGTCCCTTCTTATGAAAAATCGTTTAATTTAATATTCAATTTCTAATAGTAAACCTTAACGATAAATACAATAAAGTAACATTAACTCATTACCCGCAATACTCCCAAAAACACATCGATCGGATCGGTCCTTGAATACATAACAGAATCTGCACATAAACTTGAAAACATTAGCATAACATTACTCACCAGAAAGTAAACAGGAAATGCTATTTAAAAAAACTCAACCGAGCTAATTAACCAAATCGAAGACATAAAAGTTACAACTTCCACCAGTTTAATATTTTTTCACAGAACAAACCTATAATCCTACATTTCAATAAAGAAAATGGTGGACTAGTTACTGAATTCACTTCACGAAAATTTTGATAACGAATACCCAATACCATTGAACATAACATGTCGACAAAAGAATAAAACCCCTTTAGCATTAACTGATAATGACACCGACAGACGACTAAAGTCAGAAACACACTTACCCGATGCTACGCCATGCGACGCTACCCGATCCTACCCGACGCAAATCCAATCTCCGATTTTCCATAAAGTTGCATTACCCCCGTGCACATCTACCGGATGCTATGCCACGCTAACCTACCCGACGCTCTGCGATCCCCACTGTCCAGATTTTCGTCGGGTCCCATCGAGTACAGTCGAAGACAAAAGAACCGGACACTTATATTTTTATTTAAACTGCAGGTATTATTGTCGTTATATTAATTACAATATACTTATTTTAATATAAACCAAATTAACTGTGATTAAAAATTAATTGCTTTTTATTTAAAAAATTAATTGTAATGGTTTGGTAGAAAATTAATGAAAACACCGGAATACGATTTTTGATATAATGAATTTTACTAACAATTTATTGTACTCGCTTCGGCGGTACATATACTAAAATTGGAAAAATTTATTACACCGTTTTGCTCATAAAATTTAATTAACAATTTATTTCATAGTTTTGCTCGTAAAATTACACAATTTTGTAATGTCGGGTAGCATCAGAAGAGGACACTCTATTTTTTGTAGTTTATTTCAAACTAAGTACATGTAATTTTGTCGTTATATTAACTACAACATGTTATTTTAATGTAAACCAAATTAAACGAGATAAAAAATGCATAAGTTTTTATAAACGTTGTTTAATTATGATGGTTAGGAGTAACTTCATTTAAAACAATTAAGTTTCACAAACAATTTATTAGATGGTTGTGCTCATAAAATTTAACTAACAATTTATTACAAGGATTTGCTCAAAATAGTGCATTAAGAACAAACGATGCGTTGCGGTTGTGATAAACGCTGTGGACTGTACGCGACGTGTACTTGCGTCGGATAGATGTGCACACCCGACCAAAACCGTGTGCAAGGTGTCGGGTAGCATCGGGTACCGTCGCATGGCGTAGCATCGGATGAGTGTGTTCCCGGCTTAAGAATAGGTAACTCTACTTCAAACATATTCGGAAAATTTTGAAGAGAAATAATTGATATATACGCCATAATAGACGGCAACAACATGTGCCAATAAACTTCATCTTCTTGGACAAAAATATACAATTCATAGCACAAAGTTAAAAAAATAAATAAATAAATGTATAAATTTCCTAGACTTGACCATCACCGGGCGTCTGCAGCGATAACTGTTTACGCAATGACACGACACCCAAACAGACTGCAAATTTTTGGGTTGAATCTGTTGAGAAGGAAGAGGTGGAGTGTTTTCCTTTATTTAATTATTTTTTAAAAGAAATCAAAAGAGCTTGCGAACGGCAAGTTGATTTTGTGAGCACCTTCGAGTTTGTAGAAGTCCTTTGAGAACTATTTCCCAACAGTTCGAGTTGCAATGCTGCAAGATCGAGAATGCGTTTCAAACCGTTTCCCAAATTTCTTAGTTTACTTTTTCAATTTAGAGCTCGTTTGAAAGGATAAAAGATTTAATCGGTCATTTCCAAAGCTGTCTTTTAGAGATCATGAACCTTTTAGCAACAAATCTCTAATTTAGAGCGTCAAGATGCCGGCAATCCTTTTTCTTCAGATCCGATCTCATTAGTTAATCGGATACTTGGCCTGATCTGCTAACTTTCTGTTACTTACTTTTTCGCAAACTTTGATGGGTGAATTTTCAATCATTTGGCTTAATCTCCCTGAAAAATTTAATGGCTTGGATGCCGGTGATTTAGATCAAAAGGCTATTAGGGGGTATGACTAGACCTAACATATGATATTGATGTGATGATGATGATGACGCCATTGTTATGGTTACGTTGATTCGCAATTTATCAAGATAACTTTTTTGGAGAGAGAAAGAGAGAGAGAGAGTGAAAGAAAAAAAGAAAGAAATAGATGAGGAGAAAATAACACTGAAGAATTTCTATCTTTAGTAACGAGTCGGTCGGCTATCAGTAGAGCATTTTTCCAAAGAAATGGTGCGTCTAACATTTTTTGATAACAAGTCTCATTAGTCCGTCGACGAGCCAAGAGCTTGTTAAATTCCTTCTATTAACTCAATCTTAATATTATGAGATTTATTCAGAACTTCTAAAAAAAACATATTCCGTTGATTTTGGTGGAAGCTCAAGGATTTAAAATGGATTCTCCACGATGAAAATAATAGAATTTTTATCCGTAAAAAGACATGGATTAGCCATAGTGATCCAGCTTAGGGGGGGGCAAATTGGAGAAGCCTTTGAATATTTAAAACGAGTGAAAAGCAATCTTCTCAACTTGGGCCTTTATGAGTAAACTTATGTTGCTATTTCCTTTTTCAAGTGGTCTTCCCTCCTTGTCGAAAGAAAACTCTCCACCTTCCTAATTTTCATTTCTAAGGAAAAAAGGAATAACTATTAAACACCAACAAACAACGTTAAACCAGAGTAAAAACGCCTGAAACAATTAAGCAAATAGTAAGATTCTAAAAAAATCATCAGCAGTGTATAATATATAAATCCTATAAAATTCCATTTATTATATCGTCGCTTCAAATATTGAATGTAAAAATTTATATCTGTAACTCGATCACAAACCGCAGTTGAGTGTTCTTAATTATCAAACGGATTTACTTTTTTGTATCAAAAAGATAAAATATTGAATATTTTTGAAGTTTTCTACAAAACATATTATTTTTGTTGCACTGACGAAAGTCAAATATAGTTAGTTTTCTTGTAGTTATCCTCACAATATCATAAAATACACACAACTAAGTATTAAACGTGTTAAATTTGTTTTGTAAAGCAGTGTTCAATACAGCTCAATTGCTAAATTAATTTTTCATATATTTTACCAATCGATTTGAAAATTGCTAGAATGACCGACAATGTAGTAATGTATGAATAACTTTCAATTTCCCGATGTTCCTTTCTTGATTATTTCGAGAAATAATTTTTTCTATTGGTTTCTCATGGGCTAAGTTATTTTCAATATGCTACGCTTGCACCTTTGTCATTAGAAGTCCAATTTTTTACTAAAATTGTAAAAATTAATTATGGTCATACCTTACAATAGTCCAATATGAAAATAACATATGGTTCCAAACGTATAACAAAGATAGACAAGTTAAACTGATAATTCGTCGATCAGTTGGAAGAAAACATCAATCAACTGCTAACCAAAACGCAATTTTCCATAAAAAATAAAATACCTGACAAGTATATTGTTCAGTATGGCATGCTTTTGAAAATATAAGATACATTTTTAATTTTGCAAATTATTGTATTTTTCGCATCATAACGTAAAATTATCGAGTTTATTTACACTATTTTACCCGCGACTTTGTCCAAGAAGGACTCTGTTTTAATGTACCTTTCTAATACCTGCAGAGTGCTAGTGTGACTTTCTAATATAATGTCTCGATAATTAAATTTTATTCTGCAGTTAACATAAAAACATTGTTCATATAATCCTCTCATAGATGGAATTTCAAAAAATACATTTTTAGCTGCAGTAGGAATGCACTGTTGAAATGTCAGCCGTTTAGATCCGGTGGTTTGGTCTGTGCGTTGTCTGTCTTTCAGTGACGGAACTGTTTTATAGGCCTGTAAATACTGGGATTTGGTCTATACGTTGTCTGTCAGACAGTGACGGAATTGTTTTATATGTGTAGATAAGGATGAAATTTCTAGAAATCCTTTTTTAGTGGCTATTCTCGTCATTATAGGGATGCACTCTCAAAATTCCAGGCCTGTAGATACTGGGATTTGGCCTATACGTTGTCTGTCAGTCAGTGAATGAATTGTTTTTTATGTATAGGTAGGGGTGGAATTTCTATAATTCCTGTTTTAGTGGCTATTCTTGTCATTATAGGAACGTACTCTCAAAATTTCAGGCCTGTAGAATCTGGGATTTGGTCTACACATTGTCTGTCAGTCAGCGATTGAATTGTTTTTTTATGTGCACTAGGGTTGGAATTTTTAGTGGCTATTCTCGTGACTATAGGAATGCACTCACAAAATTTCAGGTCTGTAGAAACTGGGATTTGGTCTATACGTTGTCTGTTGGTCACGAACTATTTTATATATACTGATGTACTTAACAATTAGGTATTGACGGTCAATTCATTATTTTCGATAGATTTTATTTTGAGACTTTATACTGTGCAGATATTTTGGACAATGATTCTTCAATTCATTTACAGTAAGAAAATAATACCATTTTATTCAATTTGCTTATATCCTTAAAATTGCTTTTATACATCGAGCAATCTTAATAGGTTAACCTGAAAACTAACATGACATAAAATTATAATGGTTGTTTAAAAACAAGAGAATAGTATCGGCATAAAATATACTGCGCCGTTTCTAACTTTTCATTTCTAATTTAATTTTGAAAATGATCTTACCTTCACATCATAATTTCAAAATATCCAGAAATTTATAGTTTTAAGTCTTTTCTCGGTTCCAAGAGTAGAGAAATTATTTCGAACAATTAATACTAATATGGCAAACGCTTTGATGTAAAGGAGGACAATTGCACAAAGGGATCACCCGAGGCGATATTACAGTGACTTTTCCAACCAAACGTTGTCAAAACTGACACATATGACATAGCGACTTCTTTAATACGATAATTACATTAATAAACTATCAGGTATGTCACCACTAATGGGTATTTTAAATAAGGAAATCATTTTTATAAACAAAACGGTGGGACCGCTAAGGAAGGTGTACTTTCTCCACTAGTGTACAGTGACTACAGACTTAATTGGGATGTACTCTTACTTTACAATATCAAATTTTTATCCAAGCATGTTGAAAAAATATTTGCAATTATATTGATATAATACGATACCAAATGTACAGGATTGACCCTTAAGTTATTTAATGATTACCATGAAAATATAAAAATTACAATTTAATTGGAGCATCCTTTTGGATGTTTTAGTCATAAGAGGAATTAGCAACAGTATTATTAGAAAATAAAATAATGATATTATAATAATTTAAAAAATTTAGCATTTAAGAAATAAAAAAATACGTCTTCTTTATTTACAAGTTTGTTTTTAATTATTAACATATTTTTGATTACTTTTAGACTGGTTCTTTTTTTGTCCTTTTTATTGGCTTGTGTGTTTCCAACTGCAAGTTTTATGAGTATTAAGTAGGTGGATTAATCAGACGGAGAATTAAGATAAAGCTATTATTGTTTACTCATTTATTTATAATATATAAGCAATTATAAAAATTAAATTAATATTGTATTATCAGTTTTCTGAAATTTTAAAATGTTATTGAAATTCAGAACATGAGGATGACTTCAAATAGAGAAAGCTAGGCAGAACTGTATTGCGATTAAGAAACAACCACAAACTCGATCACTCCATCAGTATAATTAAATAAATATAATATTTTTAAGGAAAAAGAAATATATTGAGTGCAGTAAGTGTAGTTCATTGCATACATTTGGTTTTTCAAATAATCCTTTGGGCTTTATTTATGCACTGTTTAATCGTTTCAAATAATCTGGCCCGCCTAATCGAGCAGTTTATCTTGGTTCTTTTCACCTTTTTCAGTTTTGTCGTTTGCGAAAGTAAAGTAAGTCGAGGTTGAACTCTCAGCCCGATAAAAAAAACTCCTTGTTCACATCCCCGTTAATGTAATATTTTTGAATAGATTTTTCCTATAAACCACTGGGGTGGAAAATAAATATATAGGGTTTTTCAGTAGTTAGATTTTATCTTTTTTGCGTTTTATGACAACATTTATAAAGTCATCATTGATTACACTATGATAAGAGTTTAGATGTTTTTATTCGTCAGTTTCGTTCGAGATGTCCTATTTTTACAGGGTGTTTTACTAATTTAAACTCGCTGGAGAATAGTAGAATTTTTAATTAATGGGTTTTTTTGCCCTAAGGAAAACCCGCAGATCAGATTGCTAGGAAAATAGCGTTTTACGAGAAAGCACCGTCCGCAAATGGTTTGCTCCTTCAACCGTTGATGATGACCGACCTCTAGATTTTCTCACAAATAACCCACACTCAACGACACTAATCATCTCCGAGACATTTAGCATAACTCATACGAACATTTCAACGCATTTGAGAGCAGCTGGGAGTGTTTGTCGCTGCGATATATGCCCTTCACACATGTTTATAGAAGAATTTATTATACCGTATCTCTAACTGTGATTCCACGCTAAAACGCAACGTAAGCTACCCATTTTTAAAAAGACTAGTAACTGGAGATTAATATTGAATCTATCACAATAATGTTCAAAGAGGAAACTCTGAGAAAAAACGCAGGCACATAACATTAATTCCAAATACCGTATTAAATCGCAATAAGGTAATTTCGTGTATATTAATAGGATTGGAAAGCTTTCATTTATTGAGGGCTCGTTTCAGGCCAAACAAACCTTAATCAATTAAACCTTAAAATGAGTTAATTATAGCGTATACTGCTCACAATTGTAGTGTAGCCTACATGTCAACTAAAAATAAGTAACTAAGAAACTTATCTAAGTGACCAATGAATTAACAGTAAATAATGATTAGCTCTAAACCACTATACAAGTAGTGATTAATATTCAAAATTTATTAAAAAACGATCAAAAGAAAAGAAAAACCTTTCTCCCTTTGCCAAGCTTTCGAGCAATATATTCACCATGTCATTGAAACTTTATATATTTTTATCATATACCTTTTTTATTTTTTAATATTCTATACATACTATTATATAATTAATTTTCAATTACATAATGTTGCAAATCTGGTCAAAACACTTCTTTTTTTTTCAACGGTCACAGCACTTACACTAATGCCAGCACTGCACCCGGAAGACACATGCCACATCTTGAGGCCATCGTCGACTAAGGCGACGTGGCGGGTTGTTAGAATGGAAATGTGTAGATAGGGCTCAAGCAGTAGGGTTAGATTGATGTGAAAATTTTAGAAGCGGGAACGGATAAGTATGTTGACCAAAGAAGGAATGTTGAGGTCGTTTTGGATAGCGAGGTTAGTGACGGAGTAAGGAGTTTAGACGATTGGTCTGAGGTTTTTTGATTGGATGCGCTGGATTTTGGCAGACTTGGCGGAATCCAGCAATTCCACTCAAGAGTTCCAAAGTGGTCGAAGTAATCTAATGCAAAGTTTAGAGTTGATGGTCAAGACAGATTTTGGTCATAGAAGTGTGCGTAGTCATCCACGTCTTCTATTGTTTTTTCTTAAGTTTTATGTGGGGATACGACGTCAGTAAGATGTTTAGGTATAGTCTCTATGTCTTTGAATGGAAGTCGGTATCTCTTTGATCTATAGTGAGTGGGGAGCAAGGCTTTCTTTTTCTATGTGAACTTACTGAATGTACTTTTCTTCATTCAATTTTGTCCTCTATTTTTGGCACCAGTCTTCGATAAGCTCAAGGATTGAATATTGGAGGTAGGTTGGATAGAATTCGAATTAGTAGACAAAATTGCGGTATCGTCCGAATAGATGGAGATGATGGTATTAGGGTGTATAGGTCAGCAGTATAAATGATATAAATGATGGGACCGAGAATGTTCCCATGTGGAACGCCGGCTTGTATTTGTCTGACTTCTGAAAACTCCTTGCCACACCTAAAGCAGCGTTAGGTTACATAACATTTCAGGATCATGAGAGGGTAGATCGTGTTTAAGTTTATAAAGCATGCCCCAGACGCCAGGCCATACCATAAGCCTATGCTGTATTTACGAAAGCACCCTATCATTACTCTTTGTTCTCTAGAGCAGAGGAGATAGTATCCATAACTTTTAAACCTTGTTAGGACGTAGAAAAGCGTTGCTAAATCTGTAATTTAAACGAAATATGAATATTTAGAAAAATGATAAACTTACTTCGCAAAACACTTTAGGCGCCACAGAATGTGAGAAACTTCCAATTATGATCCTAGTATCTAATTCCTGAAAAAAATGTGCATTAATGAAACAAAAGTAGTAAACGGAAGTAAAGAAGAGAAAATTTAATAAAACGGAAAAAATGAAGGCATGCAATGTAATTAAGTTTAATTGCAAATTAGTCCGTTGCGAACTGACTAATCAAACTGCATTTTAATCAGCCGAAGGTCTCAAATTCAATTACCTTCCGTTCCAGGAATTTTCCTTAGTGGAGCTGATTTATTTAAAAGGTCATCAAGAGATCCAAATGAATTTATAGGGGGTAGTGGAATTTTTGTTACTAGAGCTGATCATGTTTTGTGAAAGATAGGTTGGTTAATGGAGCTGTTTCCCTTTTTCACTAATGGCTCTTTTGTTCCATTCTTGCTCTCGTTTTCCACAGATGGACTTTCTCCTTCCATTCTCCCCGAATTAAGAACGATAATGAAAAATTAGCCTGTCCATCGATTTATACACAATGGGCGTTTATAATTTCTTTTCGACGCAGAAAAAAAATCTTAATTAGTCTTTAGCCTTCACAAGAAAGTAATGTTTCCATCACAAATAATCGAATATTTGTCACGACACCTTGAAATTACCAAACTCCCGGCCCAACAGAGAAAAATTGCTGTCATCCATTATGTATAGCACCAATTTGCACCTAAATTACAATGGTTGGTACTACGCGTATTTACACTGACGGGAACCGCTTGTTTTTCGTGAATTTAAGCCCTATCCCCGTTAGCTGAATAAAGACAAATAGCCTACAAGAAACATGAAAGTTAATTGTGAACGGAATTTACAGAGCAGGCCCGATTAAACACTTCAAATTTATGTTTACAGGGATGGCAGCATTTCGATAATTAATACAATTAGATGGTTTAGTTTCCTTAATTAATAAAAAACCAACATACTATCGGCAACAAAAAGTATTCTAAAATTACGGGAAATGTGTTTCTATTGTCCTATAAAACAAATCATAAACGTTATACACGGATAATCAGGGTCTCGGTATAGTCTAGATGAAAAAGTTCAGTTGTTAGCTGCCAAGCAATCGACCTATTTTAAGGTTATCATCAGGACAACATAATCAAGTAGTCATAGTCTTTGGCAATGTTCGGTCTGTGTATCTTCAAAGAAATTTGAAACAATCTATGAAAAACTTAATTATGTCTATTTGTATACATCTTAAGGATTTAATCATGACCTGAAAATACGTTAAAAAAATTGGCAGATAACAATTTAATTTTTTTTAATCCTCACCTTTCCGAGATCATGAATATTCATAAGTTAAAAGAGTTCGATATATCTAACCAACAATGTGAATTGTATGTTTTCATGGTATAGTATGAACCAGTAATTAAAAAAACGTTACGATTTAAGTGCCAATTACATTCAAATATTATTTTCCAAAGAAAACATAAAACATCAAAAGAAGATCACTATTTATAAAATTAAAAATTTGTAGCTATTAATTTTCTTACTCTTTCTCTTTCTTCTGTTGTAATGTTTTTTCACCATTTCTCTAGCTTTCTCTAACCTCTCTGTCCTATTATTTTTCAATCTGTTTAGCTCTGCATGTTTTTCCTTATATTAATTTCTTTTTCATTTTTCGTTATCTTTCCTTTAAATCTATTCAACGTTTAAACTTTTTTACTTATCAGTTACTGGCACGCTCTCTTTTTGCATCTTTCTTTCTTAATCTGTCGTTCTCTCTCTCTCTCTCTCTTACCCTCGCTCACACCCTCTCTCTCTCTCTCTCTCTTACCCTCGCTCACACCCTCTCTCACTCTCTCTCTCTCTCTCACTCTCGCTCTCTTTCCCTCTCGCTCTCTATCTCACCCTCACTCTCTCCTTCTCTCTTCTCGTTCTCTCTCCCTCACTCTCCCTCTCTCTTTCTCTCAATATCTCCTCTACAATTTGTCCCCACATTCTTTTCACATATAGCCTTCTCCTATTGTTTTCACTTTTTCTCAACATTTCATTTGCTTGTACTCTCATTTACAGATTTGAATTGAATTGAACTAAATACAAAACCATATGAAAAGAAAGTCAATAGTTGACTAGACTTCCGTATATTTTCAAAAAAGTATATTTTTAATTTTAAAAAGTCATGTTTGTAGATTTTTTTTCTTGCATTTAACAAACTATAAGTTGAACTTTCCTCGACACATTTTCCACGTCGTCTTCATTAGAGTGCCGCATGCAGTAAAGTCGAAAATACTCACTCTAAGAATTTTGAGTTGGTCATTGATGTCAGCCTCGGCAAAGGTAATGGTCGCACCGCAGGAGATGTTTGACTGTTCCAACTCCGTTACGAGGTCGTTAACTGCCTGCAACATAAACCGTAGGATGGAAGGAAATAATATTAAACAGTTTTTCCCACGAGATGTAACTTGGGATCAAAACCTAACCGAGTTTGACATTGTCACCGGGTTTTAGAAGACATCTAAAACTAACTCTCGATTCCGTCAACAAAACCGAGATAGACGTTTATTAAAAAAGAAGAAGAAGGAAAATTGCTAATACACAATATGCTACCTTCCTTCCAATATATGTACCTACAAAATAGTCCCGTATATTTTAAATTTATTATGATATATTTAAACGTATAATAAATTAATTACACCTCCTGCGTGACACTGATTAATTTCATGACCCAATTTCCTAGGGGTTATATGGTGACATTCAAGAATAGAACTAGCACGACAGCCAAGCTTGTTTTACTGGAAAATATTAGTTACATTTAATAAATTTATGAAATTTTTTTAGACTATTAATTAGCCTTTTGATTTAAATAAACATGAAATTATATTTTATATATATATATATATATTTAATTTAAATAAACAATTGGTAAAAACGATACAATCTATTTTGTACGAAATAAATTATTTATTCACGGAATTATTAGAAAAAGAAAAAGAAGTGTCTCGTTTTAAAGTTATGTTAAACAGAAGATTTTTGAAAACAGATGGAAATTTTCCATTTTTCACATATATTGGGAGTGTGTTAGAATTTTTCATGCTGTGATAATGAAAGATGTTTGAAAAAGAGAATATTTTTTATTTAGGAAAATAATGATCAGTAAGATTTGAACGAGTTGTGCGTGTCTATTTTATCTTCTGGCTATTAAACAAAGACTGAGAATAGGTATTTAGGAGTTTTCACATGGAGGATATTAAAAATGATAGTTTGTAATAAGACTTCTCGACAGACACAAAGCTTTGGCAAATGAAATGTATCTTTGATTGTAAAAGTTGAATTTTAGCTTACTTTTATTTTAATAATAGGCAAAAGGACAATTTACTTGAGTTGATTTCTGCTGGACGAAAGGATGAATTGTGATCCTTTTTCCCTTAACGAGGCCGCCAGGAAGGCACAGGGAAGCCTATTTTTTTCTCTTTTAACTGGCATTTTAGTTGAATTAATACCAAAGTATTATTGTTACTACGTACGACTCGTATTGCCACGCGAGCGGTCCTGGGTTCCGATGACTAATTAACTAATTAGTCATCTAACTACTAATTTTTTATTGTGAATGTATGGATATTATTAGGCTATAATATCTTTTAGAGTGAATGGGTGGAGACACTGTTGTAATATTAAATGCGCCAGTGGCTCCGAATTTTTTAAATTTGTAAATACAGAATGATTGGTTACTGTTTGAGTGAATGTATTTATTAGTGCGATAGTAGTGTATGTATGGGTGCGTCTATGGTGGAATTTCAAGTACCCCATAAACCCACCAACCTAGGTTAATATTTTATATTAATTGTAATTTTAATTGTACAAAATGTACGGATGTATTTATTAGCGTGAAAGAGGGCGGAGAGGAATATCGAGTATTCTGAAACCCGCATATAGGCTAGGCTAGGATTGAATATTAGTGAATGAGATCGTTTCAAAGACTTTTCACCACGTGTGGGAGGGTTAAAAATGTAGATATAATATCCCAGAACACAACGAGAAATATCGCCAGACTTCCTACAGAAAAGCCAACTTAAAAAAAAAATATATATACTNTATATATATATTGACCCCTTATCCGCGATACCCAAATGGTAATTGGATGTTAAGACCTCCCGACAGGAATTACTTAAATTTTTTAATTAAGATTTAGTTTATCTTAACATCATTAATCAATCAAATGCATCTGTCGATATATGACATCAGATATCGCATGTAGATGTGGATGTCATCCACAAAGAGCAAATAAGGGGTTCCAGAAAATTATTTTCTGGTAGATCATAAATGTAGAAATAGAAAAGAAGGAGGCCTAGAACAGAGCCCTTGATTATCTCTCCGATCACTACTGAGATGCACGAGAGACCTTATGGTGACATGGTCAAAATGTTTTTCCGCATTTGAGGCTCCTTTAGCATGTAAACTATTCGCCAATTGTGTCGATCTCTACTAATGAATTTACTAGAAGATTTTCGTTTTTATATGAATTAGAGAATTCATCTCAGGGGTTTGGTATCAAGAGCTTTTGCGTTCTATTAAGATGTGCATTCCGCGTTAACTTTTTATCAAGAACTACTTTTAGGTATAACCAAATGATTTTTCTAAAATCAAAAAGGCACTACTTCAGTGAAGGTGTGCGTCGGTGGCCGCAGCGGTTTAGGCGTTGACACGGCACTCATCACCGTAAGGTAAAGGTCCGGGGTTCGAATCCAGGGCCGCTGGATACTTACAAATGGGCGTTTTTTGCAAAAAAAATTAAGTGTTGGTTGGGGATGGTACTTATGCTTCTTTTTTCGTTTTGAATTTTTCTCTTTGTGGCTTATCATTTATATCAGGATTTTATTATTATATAAATTTTATTTTATGTAAATTTAAAGGTAATTAAAATTTTTGAGTTGGTTTTATTTATTATTTATGAGATGCGGCTGGTAGATTTTCTTGGTTATGTTTAGTTGGTGTTGATAATGTTTATTTATATTTATAAATAATTTTAGTAATTTTAGTGAAGTTACCTATAACTGTTTTTCATTTTTCATGTCTCCGGACATCCTTTCGGAAGACATCACGCACCTTAATCAATGTTGTTTAAATAGTAAAATGTTTCCTAAGCTTGTCTTCATTGGATTTGGGTTTTTCTATTCTTAAGTAATTTGGTGATCTGTAATTATTCTGCTCCTGTAATCAAAGGGAACAGCGGGAGTTCTAAGTAGAGTAATTTTTGTAGTACAGGATGGCTTAAACTCCAAC
Source organism: Cimex lectularius (assembly GCF_000648675.2). Classification (NCBI taxonomy): domain Eukaryota; kingdom Metazoa; phylum Arthropoda; class Insecta; order Hemiptera; family Cimicidae; genus Cimex; species Cimex lectularius. The sequence goes on from NW_019392652.1 coordinate 39,667, forward strand.
AAACCGATGGGTATCGAGAACGAGGGTTCAAATCATCTTATAATAGTTTTTTACAAATTATCCCTAATTAATGTTCCACGAGCTTTTCCGGGATTCGAACCAACAATCCCTACTCTTGCAAGCCCAAGTACTTCCGGCCAAAATGAATTGCTTAAATGAGTGGTTGTAGATATTAAACTACTGTACGAAAACTAGTGGTTACGATACCCTTGGTGTATGAATATTTCCCGAAGTCCAAGGCTTTGGGCTTTCGAGTGGTTAAAAGCATATTATAAGTTACCTATTTATTTATGTTACTGTTCCCAATTACAAATGTATACAATAAAAGTTATCGCTGTACATAAATTTAGAAATATTTATAATAAAAAAAATATTAAAAAACTTTTAAATGACATGAAACCATTTGAAATATGTTTTAAAATAAGGCAATTATCAATTATTAATTATAACGAAATAAATATTAGATGCGGTCTGGTGTGATGTAGGTTTCAGAAAAACATTTTCTTTATCGTGCCAACGTTTCGATCTTTATTGAGATCATCATTAGGGCCTGGGATTTACAAACATTGTTTACATTTAACAAATACATTTAGGATGTGGAAAAAAGTGAATTTATACAATGCAAAATATATTTTTTTATATTCAATCAAAGTATTTCTACTCACTAAAAGTGTTTGTCTTCTGTGTAATTGTGCCATTCTTGCGTGTCGTGTTGAGAGTGCCAGTGAGATTTTGCTGTTTTATGTTTATATACGTCGGATTTTGAAGAGGTGGGGAAGGAAGTCGGTATAGAAAAGACATTTTTGTATAAGGCCTAATCACCACACATATATGTATATTCAAAAGTTTTTCGTCCAATATATCTTTCAATTAATTAATTAAAAATTGGCAAAAAGGAGGGACAATTCAAAAGGTGGGGTTGAGATGGGAAGTTGGTTCCGAGTGGATCGAGGTCACGATAGCTCAAGTGGTAGAGCAGCTGCGTATCTAGCCGAAGATCGTGGGTTCGAATCCCGCTCGTGATACTGACTTTTTTATCTCAACCAAAAATTGTAATTAATCGAAAGATATATGTATATTTTTGATCGAGTTTAACATTTTTGTTGTTCTCAGTATAACACTGAGTTTGGAATAATTAGTTCTATGGCAATCAGTAGAAAATGTTATATGATTTCTATTGTATTATATGAATAATAAGATGGAAGATGAAAGTTAATTCGGTTAAAGCATGTCGGCCAGTTAAGTAATGTAATAATTTATATAAATTATAATAATATACAATCAAACAATTTTCTTCTTTACAAAACAGTTGTTCATTTCAGACCTGACTTTAGCGATGGATGTGGTGTATCTCTGTATACTCCAGTTGTTCTGTAATGTATCGCGTAAAAAAAAAAATATTTAACCGGTTCTATGCGACAGATACGGGTGGATTGAAAGGGAGCCCAAAGAGGTGAACAATAACCTAATATATTGTTCTTACAACGGAAGTGTAATAAATCCTATAGTGTCATTCGCTTTAGCAATTGTTTTATTAATGTGTGTGTGTGTGTGTGTGTGTGTGTGTTTAAGCGTAATTAAATTTGATAGGATATTTTATTTTGTTGAAGTCATAACAGAACATTTGGCAGAATTTAAAAGAGTATTATTGTTAATTATTATTGTTGTTATTTATTATTATTAGTGTTTATTAATTGTTATTATTGTTTCGTTGAAATACATTTAAATTAAAATAAAAATTTGCTTGCTAATAGATTCGTTAAGATCATTGCAAACACTCGGAAATTGTTTATAAAATGATTTTTAGATTTAACTCATTTTGTTTTGGTTTTTGCCATTTAAGCATATAGCCATGTCGCTCTTCTTTTATTTAATTTATTTGTTTGGTTTTTTACTTTTTTAATGTATTTATTTTAAAATCTTTATATTTCTATTTTATTTGTTTTCAAAAATACGCCCATGGCGTGGACTTTTTTTTGTTTTCCACCTCGCCCATCAAGAGATAGTACAGTTTTTTCCGCATTTAAGATAATCGAGTGAGTATTAAATGAATGGCGTGTTCGTAGATGCAATATTATTATAATGCTTTCAAGAAAGGTAAATTTTAATTACGATCATAATAATATATGATAAGTATAATTGAATTGAAAATGGTCATCAATAAAATGATAAGAGAACATAAGTAAATCTTCTTACTACTAATAATTCTAAGTTAATCAAAAGTGTTTATGCTCAGTATGTAAAAAGTATGACATTTGACCTTTTTAAACGGTTAATACAAACGTTAAAGCAATACCGTATTTTATGTAATGAATGTAGTAATATTCACTTTTAAACAGGATTGTTCAATATCTTGTCATCGCACAATTTTATAATAAGTAAAAGTAGAATAAAAACTAGAATGTGCTTGCAGATATGTTTTGTCGAGATTTCTTTTAATATTAACTATTTCCCTTTTTCTATGTTATTTATGAATTTAATTTCTTTAATGAAACAAAACGTTTTGCGTTGTTTTTCTGATATTTTAATCCCACTGGTTCGGAGAGTTTTGTTTACTGGGGCAACGACTTGCTTTTCATTCTTTCCAGTACCTAATCTCTTACTGGGGCGTGAAATTTCCTAGCCTAGGGCGAGTGGCAGACTTACTGTAAGTACAAGTGGAAAGATACTTACAAGAGAATAGACGTCTTCGTTCTGGCTAAAAATTGTAACGGTTTCCCACGAGAACCGTCTTAAAAATTCTATCCTCGCTAAGTTGTGAGACGAGTCTGGGGCAACTGTTCTGTAGAAATGTGGAAACTCTTTCTTGATGCTCAGCGCCGGCGATGTCGATCCGAACGAAACCTAAAACGATAATAAACAAAAACATAATGGATCGAAATATGACAGGGTATTACAATTTTTTTTTAAATATTCATAGATGATCTATTCATATCACCATTCACGTCACCTAATCAGCTATAAATTGTTGGACATTCAATCCATAACATGATTATACAACTTTCATAAGCATCATATAAAATGAAAATTCATAAGAGGATACAGTTTTAAAAATAAATAAATAAAACAATAATGTCGAAACTTTCATCAATAATTAAAATAATTGCATAATTTCCGGTAATTGATACTGTACGTGTTCCCAGAATATTCTCTGCAAATCGACATGTAATATACTACTTAATAGATATTATTAAGTTTCATTTAAATTATGAATGATTTGCAGGTCATGCAAATGTCATAACTTAACCAACTAAAATGATGTATGCTAAATACTATTGATTGATTATTAAGTTGATCGCAGGCGTGTATATATTTAAAATTCTTTCAAAAAAAGATTTAATTGCGTAATATGTATAAATGATTATTCGGAGATCGTGAGATGTGGTCTGGTGTGACATAGGTTGTAGAAAAGCATTTTGTTTATCGTGCCAACGTTTCGACCTTTATTGAGATCATCTTCAGGGCCTAGGATTTATAAACGTTGTTGAAATTTTACAAATACATGTAGGATGAGACAAAAATGAATTTTTACAATGCTAGAAAATTTTATATTCAATCAAATTATATTTTGAAATATGGATAAATTGGGTGCCACATGATCAACTTCACCGATTTTTAATTCCAGTCAGAGGGAATGGGATATTGTGCCCCTTTCCCTTTGGGGTATGACCATTGCTGACGGTTACCTTCGACATTTCCTGTTTCCTGCAACATGGGAATTGGATAAAAAAAACGTAGAACAAAATTTCTAAAACCGCTTATAGCCTCACGAAATGAACTCCGGTTAAGTTTGGGGGAAGAATTTTCAACGAATTCTTTTTTTTTTAGATAAATTTTGTTATGAATTGCATGGCGATTTTACTTTTATATCTTGATTTTTCTTATTATTAAAGTAATATGATTTTTATCTTTTCTAATTCTTGAGTTTTAGTTATACAACTTGACAGCAGAAAAAAAGTACAAAACTTTTACTTGTAGTTTTAAAAGTTTTACTTGCTTGCATTTAATAATAATATTTAAAAAAACAAAAAATTGTTTTAGATCATTAGTAAAAACTATGTATTCAGAAATGAGCGAAATACAGAATTACTACAAATTATTATTTTTTAAATCTCATAACTGATAACTACGATGGATTTTATAAATTTAATTAGATTCTCGTGATACCACATTTCTGAAAGCAGTAATTCCTTTTAAGTTGTATATATTTCATTCTCTGATAAAGTCAAAAAATGGTGTGAGAAGGTGTTAACAAAAAAGTAAAAAGTATGTAATATATAGATTGTCTTAAAAATGCCTAGTTACATTATTGGCCAAAAAACTAGAACAACGTGTTTATGCCTTTATAAAAGTTTTTGCACTTCGTATATCGGAACAGATTTTTTTCAATTTCACAAGGCTATTGAGTAATGGTTGGAAGGTAGACAAGTATATTCAAAATAGTCAATCATTTCATCAGTGATGCTAGATTTCCTTTTGTGGCCAATAGATAAATCTGGGCTGTTTAAAACACATAACAGTTTTTCACAATTTTTCTGCTATTTAGAAAAAAAGTGCAAACATGACCGAACAAAACACTTTGCCATTGATTGACTGCCAACAAGCTTTCACCATAGACATAATAAATTGTTTGGTTTTTAACTTTTCTCACAATCTTTCTCATTTTTTCGGAGCGTACCGCATTTATAGCAGGCAACGTTTACCCTGACAGTTTGATGGATAAAGCGATAAATTGATAAATTTATTAGCCGGCATAATATTACAAAACCATCGTCACAATCCTATCAACTTCTTCAATTTGTTAACATGATTTCTACATACCAGAAATATTTGGAGTTTATTGTGTGGCGATTAGGAAAATTTCAACCTGATCAAGACAAACACTTTTGGAATGGCGTAAACGAAATAAACCTGCCTGTTGAAATAGGTCAATATGATATCAACATATACAGTGTTATCGAAATTTCTGATTAATTCTCAGCAACAATATTTGGCTGGTTAAATAGTACAACTGTTTCTAATACAACTAATTCTTGTTTTATAATAACCATATGAATCATTATAACCTTACTATTTCTGTTAAAAGAGATGTATTTATAAAATTGTTGACTTTTAAATGGTTATTACATTATAATTTTTATTTTGGACGTCGTACATTGCCCTGAGGAAGGCCAAATATAGAGCCGAAAGCTTGGCAACTGTATACTACAGTGTATGGTTCATTGAAGGACCACATACCCAATAACATCCCAAACCAGATTATAATTAAATATCACGACAAGCTTCTGGGATTTTGGAAGCAGGTATTTTTGAAAAACAATAAAAATAGCCGTTCGTGAACACATTGATACTGTAAGTTTCAGAACTGGAAATATTTATTTATAATTTATAACTTTGTTAATTATTATTAATAGTAATAAATTCACTAATTTCGTGGTCCGCTTGACCAATTAATATATCACAATTAATTAAGGTTTTTAGTTGAGATGAAAAAAAGTTAATGGCACGAGCGCGATTCGAACCCACTATCTTCGGCTAGGTACGCCGCAGCTCTACCACTTGAGCTATCGTCACCTCGATCCACTCGGACACTAACTGAAAAATGGCAAAAAAGAGGAAAAATTCAAAAGGTGGAGTTGAGATGGGAAGTTAGTGTCCGAGTGTATCGAGGAAGAGCTCAAGTTGTAGAGCAGCGGCGTATCTAGCCGAAGATTGTGGGTTCGAATCCCGCTCGTGCCATTGACTTTTTTTATCTCAACTAAAAACCTTAATTAATTGTGAATTATTAATAGTTTCAAAAAACATATGAAGGGAATTATTCCTCGAAAACTTGACGAAGGAACGAATTGTTTTATTTACTTTAACATTAAACTTTAACACTGCCATTAATATCATTTACATTAAAAAAAATGTTATTGATATGAAATAATAATTAAAATATTGTAACGTGCTACTCTGAAAAGGTTGAGTAGTGTTATTTAACGTTTGAGATCTCGTACTTACAAAGCGAAGAAAAAATTGTGCATTTTCGACATTTAATGGGTTTTTATTGAAAAATGTAGCTCAGACTACTTAAACAATTTATTATACCCGTCGTGATGACACTTAGGAGAAAGTACTGTCTGAAGTGGTTTGTTCGGTTCAGAAGCGGAGATTTTGATTTGGAAGACGCAAAGGGTTCTTGTAGACTTTCAACCGTTGATGATGACTAAATTCCAACACAAATTAAACTCAACTTAAAAGTGTTTTAACGTATCTGGGGGAAGCTGGATATGTTTGTCAGAGGGATATATGCTCCCCACATGTTGGCTGAGAAGAACTTGCTAGTGAGGTCTTCTGCGTGCAGGGAAAAGGCGCACAGATGTCTAGGAGTGCAGACCTTTTAGACTTTTTACAGGGAGCGATACATAATAGGAGACAGTTTTTGTGAAAGAGAGTGCGCTATTGGTTCCCATATTCCGAATTATAAAAGAAAAGAGGGTTTGCATTGGAGAAGTTCTGAGTGTCCATTGTTGGATAGTTTTCCATCAGAATAACGATCGCCCCCAAATGTCATTGCAGACGCGCCATATTGTTAGAGCTTCGCTGGAATGAGCTACACCGACCGAATTCGCTGATCATTGCCTCTTCAAATTTTTACTTGTAATTATTAGGCTCTATAGAACTCTATTAACGGATAAAAATTTCACACGATAACTGCAGAAAAGGCAGAGAAATGTGAGGTGATTAGTGATCGTTAATCGATAAGTATTAAGAAATCGTTTTCTTTTACAAGACCACAGATAACATTCTTATGTTTGCCTAATTTGACAATATTCAGTAGTTGATCGTAGCTTACATTATCACTGGCATGGATTTATTTAGGTTTTTTTAACTCAGTCAAGATTATTCAGAAATAGTAAGATTCGGACTGGTGTGATGTAGGTTTCAGAAAAACATTTTCTTTATCGTGCCAACATTTAGATCTTTATTGAGATCATCTTCAGGGCCTGGGATTCACAAACAATGTTTACATTTAACAAATACATTTGGGATGTGGAAAAGTGAATTTATACAATGCAAAATATATATATATATTTTTTTTTATTCAATCAAAGTATTTCTACTGACTATAAGTGTTTGCCTTCTGTGTAATTGTGCCATTCTTGCGTGTCGTGTTGAGAGTGCCAGTGAGATTTTGCTGTTTTATGTTTATATACGTTGGATTTTGAAGGAGTGGGGAAGGAAGTCGGTATAGAAAAGACATTTTTGTATAAGGCGTCGGCTTCTTTGAGGTGAAGAGAGCCGACGAAGGGAAACAATGTGTTGGTAATGGTAATAAATATTTTGATTTAATAAAAAAAATATATTTTGCATTGTATAAATTCACTTTTCTACATCGTAAATGTATTTGTTAAATATAAACAATGTTTGTGAATCCCAGGCCCTGAAGATGATCTCAATAAAGAACGAAACGTTGGCACGATAAAGAAAATGTTTTTCCGAAGCCTACATCACACCAGACTGCACCTCACGATTTCTGAATAATTAAAAAGGCAAAGAGTTCATCGATCAAAAACTTGAGATGTTCTGGCAGGGCTTAATTATAAAATTACACGGAAGATGGTAGCATGTAGGGAAACAAAATAGTTTATTTATTATTGCGGCTTTGAATTAGTGGTATGGATTGAAATACAACAATTTCTTAAAATTCTTGTTTGGGTCCATTTGAGCACTATTCGTTTACTATTATTACACTATTATTTATATATTCTTTAATTCGCCGATTTATGCCCCGATTTTAATTTTAAGAAGCCGGACTGTTTACAAGGAGTTATAATTTCATTAAATTTACCGTCGAAAACTATATGAACGCTAATAATCCTAATACATTTGTTAAAAAAAAAAAATACATGAGCCACGTAAATCATAACTTTTCGAATAAAACCACAATAGATAAGAAATGGAAATGGTTTAGTTGCGATTAATATTTTTATAGGTCAGAAAATGATATTTTTAGATTTTTTTGAAAGTTTTATTTTCTAAATTGATACATTTTGGAAGCGGGATATATAGTTATAATTAATATATGCTGAATTTATAATTTTACGATTAAGCAATAGATTTAGTGCATCTATTGATATCTTAATACAAATCATAAATTGAAAGTATGAGTATGCCCTTCGATACTCAAGTTTAGTCATAAAATACGTTTGAAAAATGGCCTACAAAACCTAACAATAGAATCAATCTATTTTAAGAATGTAAACGACAAACCGGTTATATGGATACCGTTTCATAAAGGACATCTCGGATATGAGAAAAGCAGACGAAATCCTATTTATTGCCTCTCCCCCTATGAGATAACCCGGGATCGCCTAGGGCTGAAGAAATAATCTAAGCCTTGTTAAAAAACTCTTTTAGAGTTTGTAATTCACTTCTTCTTTCTTTTCGTTCTCATCCTGCTCTGAAAACATCTATAATAAACTTTTTCAATTGTTGCGAACAACTTTATATGCAGACAATTATTGTCGGAATTGTTTTTGACAACAAACCACGCGAGGGAAGTAAGAAAAAATTACACTTATACAAAAATATGAACGCAGTATAAAATTAAATTCCCAAAACTTTAATTAATAAAACATTATCTACGATTGATTTAAAGTCAGCACAAATAAAAGCCAATCAATTATGAAACGCACCAGGTTTGATAAAACATTTATTCCTGTTATATTTAAATAATTTAGGTTAATATAGTTGGTCAAAGCTGTTATAAATATATTTTTTACAAATTTCAAAAGATATCAGTTTATATCCTAATTGCCTCTTATTAAATGTGTGTTATAATTTCAGTTGACCAGCTTCCGATCATCTACTACCTAACTCTATCTTATTGTCAGTTCGATACTTTAATATTTTAATTTTATATTTGTAATAAAAGATTTCAATATGATCTATATCAGCCTTCATCATTACAATTTTGTATTAAATAGCAATGATATGTCCAAGTCGAAAGAACTGAAAAGCACTCATTTCTTTCCTCAAGCTTAAGCGTAATTCAGAAGTTATAAATTATGAATGAAAACTAACAATGCTTAAACTTACGGTTTCTGACATAGTTAAATTATGAGTTAACAGTGGAAAGAGTTCATTCTGTCATTCATTTTTCAAGTCAATTAAACTATGTTCGAAACCGGTTTGTACGTAGATAGTAGATGTAAGTAGATATTCATATTTAGATGGTGAGAGTCATGCACATAAGTAACCTCATCCTTTAAACGATTGTTAGACGTCTAGTAATATATAGAGCAGTAGTATGGCAACAGAAGACATTAAAAGAAACACAGGAACAGTACTGAGTAATTTAAAAAATATAATAATAATTCCCTAATCCAAGTGTCGTGTAATCGGTTTGGATTCTCGACGACAAATGTAATGGCCACGGAGAGCTTTAGTGAAGTATACTTCATTTTAAATCATTAAATTCACTAATTTCGTGGTCCGCTTGACCAATTAATATATTATAGTTAATTAAGGTTTTTAGTTGAGATAAAAAAGTCAATTGCACGAGCGGGATTCGAACCCACGAACTTCGGCTAGATACGCCGCTGCTCTATACTTGAGCTATCGTGACCTCCCGCTCGTGCCATTGACATTTTTATCTCAACTATGTCCAAGGATAGAAAAAGCTTTTCAATCCATCTCCACAGACTCTACCGCTCTGAGCACTGATGAAGAGGGGTTAAAAGACTTTGAATCTTTACGCATGAGAGGCAATTCAAACATGAAGTGTGATTAATAAATACCAAACCAAATGACTGTTGTTGTTGTGTTTTTCAAACTTTTTGCAAATTTTGCCATTTATTGAACCATTTCAAATCCGATTATCCATCGTTTTTAGAGTAAAAAATCCTTTACAATGAACTGTCAGGATGTATAGAGTAGTATTGTACTGGGCCTGAGGTATCCTGTATAACTTTTCTCCAATAAAAGGTAAAAAATTTAAAATAGACTAAAAAATACGAGTATAATATTTTTAGTCTATAGTTTATATATATGTATATANAACTTTATGAATCTAAATCAAATCTCGTCGATATGCTTTCGGGAAATCTGGCTTAAGACTAACGTTTATTAAAATGAAAATCCTTATGAAATTTCTAGAGTGGGAGAGAGTACTGATGACAATTCTAGGAGCAACACCTGCATCCTAGCATTGTCATCACATTATTTATTTAACACAATGTTTGTACTCGTATATAACTTATATATATAAACTATATATAGTATGTACTATATATAGTATGTACTATATATGTATTAGTCTTCTGCCGACATATTTGTCACAATCTACTGCTTTTACACTAACCCAGTCAAACCGATGACCTTTGTTGTGGACATGGTCCGACAAAGCAGCGTAAACCCCTTCGGGTTTCTGGCTACCGATTTATGACCAGTTATTGTATTTTTAATTCACTGCTTGGTTTCTCCACAATATGTGGCATCACAAGATAGACAATTCAGTTTATACATTACGTTTATGTACTGAAGATTCTTATTCTTTTAGTTTTGAAAACACGTTTATATATAGACTATTTTTATACTTAACCGCCACATTTAGGCTCGGTTCGCACGGAAGCTTCGCACTTTTCGATCCTCTCCCAAATGATCCCAAAGACCCAGATGTTTGATTCTGTCATATCTTTATAATGGACGAGTTACAAAATGTAGCCATTTGGCATTTAATTAGGCGAAAAACAAGTAAGAGTAGAATAATGTAGGTTCACTCAATTAATAAGGAAGGTGACACGAGAGGCAGCTACGGTCACGTTTATCCCAAAGCGTTGGATGCATTTGAACTAATGAAATTATTTTGTCGATATCAAAAACGTCACTTCTATCCCTGTTTTAAAAGTTACAAAAAATAGCCGTGTGTAAACAAGTACGGAGCTCGATGCAAAATGAACAGTCTGAATCCATGCTGCGCTATGTCCCTTATGCCGCCTTTATACAGAAAAACTATCAAGTGACCGAAAGTCCCAAGTGACTGAAACTCGTTTCTCACGGTCGTTTTCAGGATGGACTCACTGCGTTACCTACGCCTCCTCGATACTAGTCTTTCACACACCATCGCCTCCTTTTGAACCGTGACTTATCACTAGTTCTTGTTGGTTCTTCTTCTCTATACCAAACAGTACTGTCAATTTATCTGAACAATTATCTACATATATTAGAGTATATATTTTTTTTTCAGTTGGAACAGCTACATAGTTAGGCTAGTGACGTGCGATACCAACAGATATGAGTAAAGTATCGAGTATTTTCTTTCGGTACCGAGAAGTTTTGGTATCGAATATTGTCATTCGATACAAGTACTGTGTCGAATACTTTTGTTGTATCGGTAAAAATACTCAAATAGATTTTTCATCCGGTTTTCAGGTAATTTTGAATTGTTATTTTCCCTTCGAACCTCACCATTCATCACAATTGGAAGTTACAAGCGGCATGTGTCAACAAAGTTAATCGAGATTTCGAATCGGAGTTGTTGATAATTCTGGTAACTCATAATTCTTTCCTCGTCGCACCTCGCACTTTTAATTTCAGAAATTCTTTATAAAATGTTTTTGTCTTCAAGTACCTAAAAAGTGTTCGCCTTTCTTCTCATAGATAGTTACCTAATCGTGTATCCTCCCAAAAGTAAGGCATGAGGTTATTTTTCTAAGAAATCTGGATCGTCGTGTAAATCATTTTATGAAATTTTGTAATTTTGACATGTTCCAACTGATATTGGCTAACATTTTATGTCACTCAGATTATTGCAAAGAAGTATCTTCCAGCAAATTTAGCGTTCTTTCAAATGGTGTAATTGGATTTGTTGTAGCATCAACATCTTGGAAGTTGTTAGCGTTTTTATGTTGGTAAGGTAGTGAAAAGTTGAAAAAACCTAAATTGACGAATATATTCAAAATAGAGAACTTTCCGAAAATTTTCTCCTGAGCATTTTTTGCTCCAAACGAAGAGTAGAATCGATCCCCTGAGTTTCGTCAGAAGGAACTGGGACACCCAGTATATATTGATAAAAATGAAGGAAAGAGAGAAAATGGAGCAAAGAAAATGCATGAATAAACAGAAAACGAATGGCATGAGAATGGACAAAAGTAATTGGTAAGATTGGAAAGAAAGTGGGAATCAGTGATAAAGAGTAAAGAGGAAAAGAGTGAGAGAGAGAATGAGTTAGATAGAGTGATATTAAAATGAATAAATTTCTATTTAAAAAAAGTAATAAAATATTACGCAAACTTCAAATTAGATGTTGCGTATTTTGCACACTGTAATAAAATATTGATTTAATTTTATTATTTTTTTAAATGTGGACCCATAATTGTAGTCTTCAAATTCCCCCTACATTACCGTAATATCTCATATTATGAATCGGCAATGATGTTTATATAATACAAACAAAAGTTTAAAATTAAGACCTAATTTATTACGACAAGAATTCCTACTTGGTCTTTAATGAATCATTATATATTCAGTTATTACAACTGATTTAAAAGGAGATTTAAGGAACGTGTTGGCCACACCATTGGATGCTTTTGGGGTGTAAACTTTCAATAACCGTCCATTTAACGAACTCAGTTCCTTCTTATTATTCTATCTAGTGCTTAAGTTCGTATATTTACAACTTGGGACCCATTTCTAAATCGAGATGGGCACTATTCAGTTTTTCCTTAAAGAAACTGTTTCTAACAATTATTCAGAAATCGTGAGATGCGGTCCGGTGTGATGTAGGTTTCAGAAAAACATTTTCTTTATCGTGCCAACGTTTCGATCTTTATTGAGATCATCATTAGGGCCTGGGATTTACAAACATTGTTTACATTTAACAAATACATTTAGGATGTGGAAAAAAGTGAATTTATACAATGCAAAATATATTTTTTTATGTTCAATCAAAGTATTTCTACTCACTAAAAGTGTTTGTCTTCTGTGTAATTGTGCCATTCTTGCGTGTCGTGTTGAAAGTGCCAGTGAGATTTTGCTGTTTTATGTTTATATACGTTGGATTTTGAAAGGGTGGGGAAGGAAGTCGGTATAGAAAAGACATTTTTGTATAAGGCGTCCGCTTCTTTGAGGTGAAAAGAGCCGACGAAGGGAAAAAATGTTGGTAATGGTTCGGCCAGATTATCCTTTCAGGATTATATAGAAAGGAATAAATAGGAAAAGGAAAGCTAAATTGTTGAAAAATTAGACTGTGTGAAAAATATTTGATGTGTGGAATGTAATGTGATGATAAGTATGTTGTCTGTATTGAATTTGATTAATGATATTGGCGTAGCTGCGACTGAGTTTAGTTAGTTTTAATATGCATCTGTTCTGTAATGGATGCTGTGTTTATCTCTGTTGATGTAAACCATTTCTAAAAAATTAGAACCTACATCACACCAGACCGCATCTCACGATTTCTGAATAATTATCGATTAACGGTTAGTAATCACCACACGTTTCTAGCAATATTATAAGCTTCATGGGCTTTACGCAAGCCTTGCGAAATGGTAGGTTAAAGAAAAATAAATACCACTGTCAATACGTGTGAAATAAACGATTGTTAAATATTTATTTAGGGCCTTTCTCGGTTATATTTCATTACGCTTTTCCCAACATAGTCTGTTCTTCCTTATCCTATTGCGAACGCTGCATTTCTTTTATTTGCAGTTTCCCAAAGAAGCGTTATCGGAATCCCCTACAAACAAAGGTGATTATGCGTTATTTGAAATATTTATCACCTTTGGGCCAATTTATTAAACATGAAATTTACTAATATAATAAGTAATAAAACCAATAAAAGAAGACAGTGTTTTTAAGAATTTTGTTAGGCCTATGGTATAGTTTTTATTATAATGGTTTTATAAACATTCCATGTTAGCCATCGAACGTAATGGATATTTATGAGATGCGTATATTTTATTTTTTTTTGGGGGGGGGGATCGTTGGGTTAATAAAAGAGCCAGGGTTGACGGTAGGAATCAAACTACAACCGCGGGGTCTTCGAGTGGAGAGTCTATCACGCTAACCTGTAGGCTACCGCAGTTCGAAAGAAAAGGTTTTCAAGTACATGATAAAAATTTTTGCCATTTTTCAAATGTCGTGTAATCTATTTGATTCTCGGCGACAAATGAGGAGGGAAATTTCAAAAGGTGGGGTTAAGATGGGAAGTTAGTGTCCGAGTGGATCGAGGTCACGATAGCTCAAGTGGTAGAGCAGCGGCATATCTAGCCGAAGATCGTGGGTTCGAATCCCGCTCGTGACACTGACTTTTTTATCTCAACTAAAAACCTTAATTAAATGAAAGGTATATCCTTTATTCTATTTTTTTTCCAACGACTTCCGGAAGAAGGAATTTATCCTGATCTACACATTTGACTTTGCCTTACAGTCAATATCATTTTGTTGGTGAGCACTTTCGCCACCTCAAGGACCCCGCCGACCGAGCCGGGCCACTCCCAAAGGACACTACCCCATACACGGATTTCTCATTCTGGTATACACTTAATTTCGGTAGCATTAGTAGGCTTACATTGCAACCGATGCCCCTAGAAAAATCCACACCCTCCCCGTTTCCCGAGGACCCTTTGCCCTTTGTATGCCCTATATACTTTATATCTTTTTTTTGTTTTAAGTGTTCATCATTGTAAAGAAAACTTTAAAAAAATAATTATATAATACTAATTCTATAAAATCTAATATATAAGATTTTTGTAGGAGTCCACTAACTTTTAAAAGAGCTTACTTAATTAAAACGTTTTATGAAAAATGTATTATTGTCCGTAATTTATTATAAAGATGGGAGATCAGGGATGAAGTTATGAAGGTACAAAAACCAACTTGTTTTCGAATGTCGAGTTTTTGGATGTATTTAACGCCTTCATCAGGACTCTATTTAATTAAGAACCATTTTGTAATTACAGGTTACATATATAAAAATTATAATAATTATTAAACAACTTACTTGAAAGCCTATTTTTAAAAACTTCACGATTAGCCCGGAAATGTGGTCCTAATAGAAGGAGCCAGACAATTCCCCAGCCCACTGGGAGAGATAACTACTATGTGTTATATATCTCACCCAACAATGCTGCTAAAGGCCCAATAATGGACTTTCTTTGGTTAAAGAGATTTATCACAGCAAAGTACACATCTAACAATTTCCAATAAAATAATTACTATTTTTGTGTGGTGATTAGTGACGGTTAGTCGATGATTATTCGGAAATCGTGAGATGCTGTCTGTTATGACGTAGGTTTATGGAAAACATTTTTTTTATCGTGCTAACTTTTCGATCTTTATTGAGATCATCTTCAGGGCCTGGGTAAGTAGAAATGCTTTGATTGAATATCAAAAATATTTTTTTGCATTATATAAATTCACTTTTTTCCACATCCTACATATATTTTTTAAATACAAACCATGTTTGTAAATGCCAGGCCTTAAGATGATCTCAATAAAGATCGAAACGTTGGCACGATAAAGAAAGTGTTTTTCTGAAACCTACATCACACCAGACCGCATCTCACGATTTCTGAATAATTATCGATTAACGGTCACTAATCTCTACACATATCATTATAATTGTTACACATGTAACTTGTAATAAAAATATTTCTCTTAATTAAATAGAGTCCTGAGGAATGCGTTAAATACAGCCATAAGCTCGGCATTAAAAAAACAAGTTTTTTTTTTACTTTCACGGCTTCATCCCTTATTTCCTATCTTTACAATTTGTTATAGAAGACCGATACTATTCTCAACGATGTCCATAATTTATTATCAGCGAATTCGTTCTGTCTGCTAAATCTCGTGGTAAATTAATTAATTTTATTCCGACATTTGATCCTGCTTGTCATATACAATAGTGCAAAAAAAGACAAAACGCAGGGAATAAGTGCGTTTTTCTTTCCCTACAAAGCCCGTCGTAAAAACGTCTAGATAATTAAAAAAGTTTTTAGTTGTTCAGTTTTAACGAAAGTGGTCCTTTCTGTTACATAAAAAACGACTAAAAGACTTAATTTCAGTCTAACTTCATTTAACCTATTCTAAAGTAACTTTGCTTTAAACGTTTAAACCTTTTTAAAATACTAGATTGTAAAAATGTTGTTCATATTTTTTAAACATTTTTTTGTTTTCATTTAGAAGAAATGGTAAAAATAAACGCGTCCATAAACGAAAAAAATATGAAGTTGCAATTATTTATTGCAATATTAAAATAAAACCGCATCGCGCATATTAAAATTATTTGTATATTTATAATTACTTATTTTGGAATTTATATTAAGTTTATATACTACTTAGTCTTCATTTTGGCCTTAATAGCTATTTTGTCAAAAATGAATATTTGTATGACTTTTGTATTTAACGCACTTGACCGTTTATTGCGTAAAACACGAAAGTCCTTTGACTAAAAACGTATCGATGTTACTTTTTTAAAAATTTAAACTGCAAACTTATTTGAGAGTGTCGGATGAATAAAAACAAAGGATATTCAACCCATCTACCGTTTATAAAAGGACACGAGGTCCAATCTGTAAATCTCTACTGAGCTTGAAATAAACCAACCCTCACCAATTAACTACATTGATCGCATGCTCAGATAGATTTTCCATAAATTTCGAAGGGAGAAACATTTCATGTATCAAGCCGTGTGAATACATTTGATCTTCTTTCTACGATATCTATTTGGGAAGGGAAATATAAAAAGCGAGTCTCAAAAATTGAACTTTTTCCGTCGGAGTCGCTTTATTTCCGGCGGATCTAGCGCAAGGGAGAGAGATCGAGAGCGAATATTAAAAGGACGTCCCACAGTAAACACCTCCGTTTTGTAAAGAGGCTAAACGTTTAAAAAGCCCGTCAGCTTAAAAGCGGCTGGCATGAAAAGACTTTTATTAATCGTCAAAAATATCTATTTTAAGGTGGCAATCCATAATTTTCGTGTGACGATCGTAATTGATGTCTCACCTCGTAGAAAGATTCCACTGAAAGCATCAGCGATAAAATTTATTAAACTACTAGATGCAGTTTCCACCCGAGTAATTAGTGGGAGCTAACATTATTTTGACAATTTTATGAACTACAATAAAAATAGAAATAATCGTCATACTAGTAGTATATTCTGGTCTATATATATAGACCAAGACCGAATTGGTTAAATGCCTGGGTAGACCCGTACCCAATCCCTAAAAGGTCCGGGACTTGGTCGGCTCACGTGTCCTGCATAAATCTCTTGGACTTGTTCACAAACCCAAAGATTTTGGAACATTTTATCTTGTGGAGTGATTTTGTGATGTCCGCTCCTTCAAAGATTTCAACTCTAGACCTAGCATCATACTCTGCGAGGTAGTGCCTTGCCGTCTCTTCTTTTATTTCGCAAAAACGGCAAAAAAATACTAACGTATCTGGTAGAATACGGAAAGGTGTCTTCTCAGTGGGCAGTGGCCCGTCAGGATACCTATCAGCCTCCTAATTTCCTTCCTTGAGATAGAGAATAGCCATTTCGATTCTGTTGGGTTGATCACCTAACAAACTTTTTCGATTGCCTGTGTCCGGAGGATAGATTCTACTCCTTAAGGAATTGTTTCATACCCCAGTTTTTAATACTCTCTTTCGCTATGCTCATAGAGTGAGGTAATACCGGTTGTGTCCCGACAAACGCAGTATTAGAGCCTTCTTTGGACAGGCTATCCGCCTCTTCATTGCCATGGTGCCCTTTATGTGCTGGTATCCAAATAAGGGTTACCTTGTTTTCAAACCTGAAAGAGATCCTGTTGATAAGATCTACAGTTTCCTCCACCAGTCCAGAGGTTGACAAATCTTTTTGTAATGATCTAAGACTAACCTGATTTTCAGAAAAAATCTAATACCTTTTCCCTTAATTTTATTTTCCATAAGTGTTCTACAACACACCTTAATGGCCCAGATTTCCGCCTGAAAAACGGAAGTGTTATTGCCAAGAGGGGAGGAGATGCTGATTCCTAATTTAGGTATGTACTTTTGATAGTAACAGCAACAAACAAATTATATGTTCAAATATGATGTAATCTTAATGTGAATTTGGAGAGTGGTTTTTCTTCAAACACTCCAATTATTAAACATTTCAAATTACTAATCTAAAGATTTTTTCTCTAGTTTATGTTAACATTTAAAGGTTCAGGAATATACATTTTATTTCAGCATCATTTTTGTCTATTAAATGATAGATCTCGACTCTTTCTTTATGAAATTCAATAACTAAATCAGGGATGTCTAGGTCTATTTTGTGCTTATCCTGCAAAATATTCCAGTTCAACCAGTTTCTTAAAAACGTCGACTAAAATAAAGTTTTAATATATTTCCAGCAAATTAATAAGTTAGGATCTAATGGATATCAACATTTAGCCCATTTCAGCCACGTATGCACATAAACTTTTTAAGCCTAGACATAATCATCCTCTCGTTCATGATTAAATGAATATTCAAACATTCTTTTCCGTTTACATACTGTTCACTCAAGAGGAAGTGTTGAATATTTGATATTCCTCCACCACCCTTTACATATAATGTAATCTAACTAATCTAACTGAGAGTCGATGGTGTACTACCACACTTTCATTCTACTTTCTTTATAATAAATACATTTACTCTAAAACACACACACACACACACACAAAACGACATAACTACTAACAAGGGGACGACCTGGTTGGTGTGTCGCGTATTGGACTTGTTTGGTGGTTCTATATTCCAAAATATTGGACACATGCCGCCACTTGTGAAGAGTCCCTGATTTGAAAAGTCAACATTCCATATAGCTTTGCTTATTTCATACAATATTGGACCTATGGAAATTTGATTTCAGCAATGGAGCGAGCATTAAAAATCTTGTGAGACTCATTTGTTAAAACTCTTTGACATTTAATATTATTTGAAGTTGCAGAAAACATATGTCATTTTGAATAGTTATTATTATTATTATTATTATTAATTTTTAAGGGCGTTTTAACGGCTAAGGTCATTTCACGCCCTAACATCCCAAACCTTCTATCTTAGGTTAGCTATATCTCTTCTGAGTGCTATAAAGCTCTGACTCCAAACATTCACTCGTAATCTTATTTATCCTATTGCCATCCAAGCTTTAATTTTTCTTTTTAAAATTCTTAATTCGGAAGGCCAAATGCATACAAAATTCCCATTTTAAATTGCATAAAATTTAATAAATTTATAAAATTTATTTCTGTTTCTTTTTTTAATTAGAATTGTGAATTTTGTTCCATAATTTAAAAATTCCCCGTAGGCTTGTATGGCTAATAATAATAATAATAATGGAGTCAGACTAGCAACAGTCTCAGCATGAGTATTGGCTCATCCTTATCCTTTTATTCTTCCATTCAAATATGATACATAAACTAATTCTACATAACAATAATAAGAAACAAAACACAATAACATTTCTTTATCTTTATCTTCTTTTTTTTTGTTTTGGAGGGAGCTATTTTTCTTATTTAAATTGCGATTTTGGGCATTGCAGTTTATTCCCCCGCAATTTGTATTTTCTTCCATTTCATTTTTCCGCTCCGGCAGCCTCAAAAACCTCTGAAAAAAGAAATCTTGCACGCACAACTTTTATTCAAACATTAGCAGGC
>NW_019392652.1:59718-125087 GCF_000648675.2 Cimex lectularius
TGGGTTTTTTGCAATCGTAGATATGTTGCTTTACTCTCTTGTCCAGATATTGGGATGTAAGACCGATGTAAGTTGCCGGACAGTTTAAACAGTTGATCTTGTAGATTACGTCAGATTTATTTGTTATTGGTGTGGGATCTTTAATTTTGGAAAAAAGTGTTTGAATTAATATAATTAATATAATTTTTGGAAGCTATTTTGAAGTTATCGGACGAGAGAAATGTCTTCAATTTATGTGATAGGCCTTGGATAAATGGTATGGAAATGTATGCTGGTTTGTTTGTATTCGATAGACTTAATGTAGAATTATTAGTAATAGTGCATGGTTTTAGTATTGAGTTGTAATTGTTGATTATTCTGTTAATTATGTGTTTAGGGTAGAGATTTTTATGGAGGATCTGTTTGTATATCTTTATGTTTTTGTGGTGGAAGGATTCAGGGCTTAAGGTAACCATTCTGGGAAGTAACCCTTTGTCCGTGTTTATTATTGTATGAAGGGGATGGTGAGATGTAAAGTCGAGGTAGCGATCTGTATTTCTTGGTTTTTGATACCAATCTGTGATTAATGTGCCATTTGGTTGTACGAGTGTATCTAAAAATGATATTTTTTTGTTGTTTTCGATTTCATGTGTAAATTGTAGGCGTGGGTGAAAGCTATTAAATGTATCTAATGTAGTTTGAGTTTGATCTGTGCGAACTACTTTCAACATATCTTCTATGTATTTAGTGATGAAGGATAATGTGAAAGGAAGTTGTGGTATGAAGACTATGGTATGTGTGATGGTATGTTTGTAAATCCCAGGCCGGAAGATGATCTCAATAAAGATCAAAACGTTGGCACGATAAAGAAAATGTTTTTCTGAAACCGTCATGACACCAGACCGCATCTCACGATTTCTGAATAATCATCGACTAACGGTCACTAATCACCACACACACCTTTTTATTAGTGTTGCCTTTTAATCGAAGTTTCAAAAAATGACTGTATTTTCAAACGATTGTAACCAAAGAATCACTTTTTAGCAAACAGACGTTAAATTTACAATGGTATCATTCGAATACGAAAATTTAAATGAAAATTTGTACAATTTATAAGCACGTTTCTTTAATTGTAACAATATCTGTAAAAATTTACAGAATTAAGAAAATCTTGCTATTTCCTACTTACACTTACTTAATTACTCTTACTGCTTAAACTTAAGCAGAGAAACACAGAAACTCCTAAAATGTATACATTGTAAGTTTTTTTTTCCTAGAGTTTATTATTTTTTTAATAAGGATTATGCTTGTTGGGTCAGGATAAAAGCTAATCCCCATCCGTAGGCTTCGGGCAGATCTGTGTGAGACACAAAAATAAGAGGAAGGAACTTTTGCTCAAGTTTTTCGGAAGCATAATTTTTTATTTTAGTTTAACAAATGGTTTTAAAAGGTTGTTATTTTGATTTACTTGGGTCAGGTCCCGATTTTTTTAAAGTGATTTTTTTTGGGGCACTTGTCTTTATTCACACTCGAGAATGACTCGATTTGGTGAGAAAGGGATCCGTTCAAAAGCTGGTTATAATTATTGGTAGCGAGCGATACGTTCACACGTGTAAAAAATTACATATTTAATTTAGGCTTTAATTTTTTATTTATAAATTAAAGAATTGTTTCAGAAAGAACTATATTTGTTGTTAGGAAATTAAAATTTAGTTTTCAATTATTTTCATATTTTAAAATTTTAATTGATTATTTTTTATACATATTGCTTAAAAAATACAATTGACAAACATAAAAAGAAACCTTCTTCTAACTATAAAAGTTGTTCAAAACGTGATCATCAAGAAACTATTGGGCAGAGTACAGTAACCTCTCCACTCGATGCTTTCACACAAGAGGATGAAAAATTTAGTGGTGATGATAATAAAATACCTTTTTGTGTGGCAATAAAGAATAATGCTCAGAAAAACTTTCCTACCCATTCGGAGGTATTACAGATCTCGGCACCTCCCTCATGTTGCTCTCTACTTCGGACATTCATGAAAAAACTATAAAAGATATAAATGTAACTAATCTAAAAATAGCCTTAAACGAGTCCTCTGCAGCCAACAGAAATTTCAAAGATTATGTAGAAATATCAACATTTACAGACTCTAACAAAGCAGGAAAAAATAGGTACGAATTCAAATTTTATGGCTAAACCTGATGTTCGGGATTACCCCGATTTCAGTGCTCTTCAGGCTACTGACGATATCACGACTCTTTCTTTCTAATGGTTTAATTAAAATTATAAAATTAACATTTTAGGATTTCATATTAACATTCACATACATAATTAACATCCATGGCCTTTATGAAATAAAATATTTAAAGGTGGAAGTACAATATTGAAAATCAGAATTTGAAGGGGCTTTTTAGTCCAATTTTAATTGAAAAAATTGAATTCTCTTCACTGGACATTAATTCGTTTATATTTTGGAATATTTATACCACACTCAAGTTATTAATATCGTATTCCAATTACATGAATTTTCATCTTAAAATAGATGCATTTTTTTTTAGTAGGCTTTTCTCTAGACATTTTTCTGTCAGCATTACTATTACATTATCTCTGTTATAGTATACATTATATGTTATCTCTCATGTCAAAATATGTTTGAAAATGGTTACATGGTTTTACATCAATGATCTCCCCTACACCATTCAGCACTGCGATTGCCACCTCTATTCCGACGACTTCCTAACGTATAAGTCTTTTCATCCCTGTGATACACATTTGGCTATCCCCAGAATTGAAGAACAAGATCTGAATTCCATAAACGAAAGGTTATAAAGTCGAAAGCCATTGTTACATGATTTTTTCACTTCTTCAAAAAAACCTTCAACCCTCCTTTCGCTACCATCAACCAGCCTATCTCCTTCTGCTTCCCTGTTAAAAACCTTCAACCAAAACTTTTCCTGGAAATCACACATTTTTCAAATTTCCCGACGCTGTATTGGATCCTTGATTCAATTTCGACGGTCCTGGATCCTACCTTTCTCCACTCGTAAACTCCGTGCCTCCTCCCTCATCATTCCCCTCTTCGACTACATCTCTGTCGCTTATGGGAGACTTTCGGTGGAACAAGTAGAGCGTCTGAAAAGACTGCTGAATTGTTGTGTCAGATTTATATTCGGCACTCCCGAATGTCTAGAATCTTACACTCCTGCATTCAGATCTATCCTGGCTTTATCCCTTCTTCCATGCAAATTATTACCTATGCTCCTTACTTTACCAGTCCATAAACTCTAGTCGATCTCACTATATTTTCAAACTACTTCATTTCAAATTTTATTAACACCCTCTCGTTTCCCAATGACCGGTATCTTTCTCAGCATAAAACCTCCCCATTTGAGAGGTCTTCCCTAGCTCAAGCTACAAATCTCTGAATTCTCTTCCTTTGCCAATCCGCAAAGCTACCTTCTTTACCTCTTTTAAATCCTCCTTGTACCAACACTCATGTCCCTCCAAACAGAGACAATGTAATGGACAATGTTATTAGATCCTTTTGCTACATTTGAAAACTTGTTACCTTCCTTTCTCAACTTTTGAGTTTACAGTTGTGATTATGTTCGCAAAAGACAGAGATTCTTTATTATTACTACTTTTCTCTAAATTCTTATTATTCCTACTATTATTTCTATTTTGTATTATGCGATTTAGTTCAACTTATTTTACTGATGTTAACGTCAGACCTTCCTTAATTCAATTGCCAGATTTGTAAAACATTTATGTGAATTTTGTTATTCTTAGATGACTCTAGTCCCAGAATAAAGTATTATTTCTCTCTTTCTCTCTCTCGCTCTCTCTCACTCTCTCTCTCTCTCTCTCTCTCTCTCTCTCTCTCTTTCTCTCTCTAATTCTTGTTAAAGTTTTATTGTTATCTTTTCCTTTTTTCTGTTGATTGTTATTCATTGATTTCTTACATAGATAAATACATATTGTCTTATAAATTTATAAACCAAAACTTGTTGTATTGTGAAATATTTAATCAAAAATATGTATACATACATACATACATATACATATATATATATATATTATATATATATATATTGNATATGTTTTTTAATTATTATTTTATCTAATATACTAGTACTCTTGATGTACTTACTCTTTACAATTAATTATAATGTACTTTTGTGATTACAATTATCGTAATTTTTATAGCTTGAATACAGATTATCTTCATAACATTTAAAAATCTCCTAGACTCAAATATGCAGAACTAAATATTTACATTTACTCTAGTTAATTACCCACTTCGTTACGATTATTATGCTACATAATTTGCATACATCTAATTACTAAGTTGTGAGTTTTGTATCAACATTTGAACTGATTTTAATTTTAATAGACTGTTTTAATCGTTTCGTCCGGGACGTGGGACACATATGTTTTCATTAAGTTTATTCTGATGAAATTAAATCCTTAGCTTTTCAATATCATTAGGTTTGATAGCTTGATGAGTAATAACCATCATCATGCTATGTAATAATTAAATTTTAACCTAACGTGTTCGTACGTATAAAAGGCAGCAGGTAATTACATAATAAATTCATGATCAATCTTTCGTTGATGTTATTCGTTGTTTGAATTAAAAACATATATTTTTAATAAAGGTGTCGTGCATGTGTGAACGACAAGTGGCAATTATAAAACCAACAGTCGTTGTAAATTAATGACTTCTGGATCTACAGATATGTTTTTAATTTGATCTCTTTACTTGCTCATTTTTTAAGTCTTAAAATTCCAGATATTTTTCTCTATGTGATATTAAGATATCTTTGTTCCAATGGCTGGGCCTGCATATTCATGCATTTCTTTGTATGGAATAAATCGTAAAAT
Organism: Cimex lectularius; assembly: GCF_000648675.2. NCBI lineage: Eukaryota > Metazoa > Arthropoda > Insecta > Hemiptera > Cimicidae > Cimex > Cimex lectularius. Next base: position 64,586 of record NW_019392652.1, read on the forward strand.
GTTTATTTCTAGTCATTTGTTCTTGAACTTGTCTCTATTATCATTTAAGAATACGAAGCAGTTCCCTTTTATATGTTGCTCTGCTTTGAACTTTTAAAGGCGTTTTTCTTTTAAAGTGCTCTTGGGCTTGATCTTCAAAGGAGTCTACTAATGGTTCGTTCGTCCTTTATGAAAACGATGAGTGCTGATTAGAGGCGGGCATGCTGTCTTGAATTGCAACTAGAACAAAAATTCTTCCAAACTATTAGTTTATTATTTACGTGCTACAACTGTTTATTTGAGGAGCTCTGGATTGAAGTCGATAACCAGATGTGTTCGTTTTTGGATGTATAAAATGACCTGGTCGTCATTTCTATAAAAATCGAAGTATCCGGTGATAAAATTATTGTTAGTACACGTGTCTATTCTAATAAAAACGTCTATGAACTAAGAAAAAATATAGATTTTTGTAAATAAAATATTATAATCATATTGATTAAAAATAAATTTAAATCAACATAACACAATACCCAAATGTACATAAATGTTGATCATATTGTACTAATATTTTAAATAACAAAAACCAATAAAAAATCATGGAATTAAACTACTTTCCAATGTAATGAATGAATATTCTCTTCGAACTGTAAAATTTCAAAAAAAGTTTGTAAACCCAATAAAGCACTTGCTGAGGCTACAAGATGAAGCAGATCCTGTCAAAAGTAAATTCACATTCCTAGGATAGGAAAACCAAATCGTTTGATTTTATGGAATGGTACATTGCTCTACTCAAGCTTGGTGGTTACCGTATAAAGAAGGATGAAGAAATAGAAAGACCCAACTGAAGTTCTATAAAAATCTACTTCAACTTTTAAGACTTTGTCAAATGCTTTGGTAAGATTGGAAACCGGCACAATAAAAATGTCAATAATAGTGAGCTAAAACAATTGCGTAACATCAATTTATTTATTGACTTTATAAACTAAACTTTATAACTCTTGCGTCCATAGTAGTTTGATCAAAATAAATTATTCGATGTTAATTACCAAGAAAATTGAATTTAAAACTACAAAATAAGGAATTATACTAATTAATATACATAAAAAATGACCGAAATGTACTAGTGTTTTACATAATATTTTTTCAATATAATTAATTTAAATTCACTAATTTCGTGGTCCGCTAGACCAATTAAATCATTTCAATTAATTAAGGTTTTTAGTTGAAAAATGGCAAAAAGGAGGGAATACTCATAAGGTGGGTTGAGATGGAAGTTAGTGCCCGAGTGGATCGAAGTCACGATAGCTCAAGTGCTAGAGTAGCGGCGTATCTAGCCGAAGATCGTGGGTTCGAATCCCGCTCGTGCCATTAACTTTTTTTCATCTCAACTAAAAACCTTAATTAATCGTAATAATTAATTTAGTTTTAATTTTAAAAAAATATAAATTCATATATATATATATTATATATACAGACCGCATTTCATGAGTGCAAAATATTCAATAAAAAATTTAATTTAATCAAATTGTGAAAACATGGCGTTCAAATTAATTTTTCTTCAAGAGTTTTATTCCAAAAGCAATTTATTATCTTTTAAGATTGGTTTATTTTAATGACTATTATTATTATATAATTACCGTTCACAAGTTATTTTATCGTATGATGGGGGTATTTATTGAACTTCAAAATCTTGTTCTTTTTTCTATTGGAGGCCTTTTCAAGGCTTGTTGAAGCTCGGAACATTTTATATTAAGAAACATTTCATCGAGGGACCGCGGTAGCCGAGTGGTTAGCATGAGAGACTCTCACGCCGCGGTCGTGGGTTCGATTCCCACCGTTGCCCCTGGCCCTTTTTCACAATAACCCCCCCAAAATTTGAACACACATATACGAATTGTCACATGGCTAATATGCATAGTTCATAACGCCAAAAAAAAAAAAAAAAAAAATTTCATCGTAGGTAGTGCAACCTTTTGTATGAAGTAAATCATGTTCAAAACTAAATTGCGATCATATTTATTCTCGCCTTCCTTTAATTCTAGAACAATCAGACCACTGACATGAAAAATAAAAAAAGGAAAAAATTGCATTAGCAATATTTATTGTAATATCATATATGTATTGTAGATAAAACATTTGAAAATATCGTACGCTGCTAAGTTTTTACTATATGTTTTATGGTAATTAAAATCAAAAAAATATTTAAAAAGTTAAATAAGGCATAAATTACATATAAAACCTTCTCGGTAAAATTTTACGAGAAAAGTTTTAATTTGGAATTAGAAACTCCAATAGAATAAAGGAGCATTGTGATGATTGTCGGCTGTGTTGTTTTGTTTACATTAATATCTCCACCAACATTTCCCACAGTGTGAAATAGGTTGGATTCTCGAAAAACATTGTATTGTTATATTAAAAGTCCTGAGATATAGAAGCAGCAAAAGTACCCCTTTGGATATTTTCAACGATAGAATTTTAATAGAGTAGCGTTTTCCTTCCACCCTACGGAACTATCGTTCTCATTATTACATTGTGTAAGGACGTTATGAATTTTCGGTAATTGGTAGTCTAGAGTCTTCGGCTCCATCGTTGCGCAATAACAGTTTCGTATCGTCGCTTTGTTGGTCCGGGATTAAGTTAGGGGATAATCAGGCCAACCGTTTTGCAAGCAAGGCTTGCTCCAATAGTTTCACCAATTTCTATTTAACAGATCATCGCAAATTGTCTTTAAAAAAATAACTAACAATTATTAACGAAATGACAAAGAAATCGTGTAAAATAATCAATTATTGCCTTTTTGGCAATTTTTCCATTATGCGTAACAAGGCGAATGGTTTTAATAATCTAGATCAGCAACATCCCAATAATAACCGTCGTAGAAGACAAAAGCATTCCAAAATAAATATAAAGGGATAATGAACTGACCAGGATATAGATTTTCTTGTAAATTTTTGCCCTTCATTGTTCAAAGAAAAACCAACGGTAAAAAAATAAGTTGGTCAATTCGGAATATAAATAATTATGTAATTTATTGTTTATCTGCTGTTGTTAAACAAATAGACGTGCTTATGTACGAAATATTGGGAATGATGGCAGAATCACCTTGGTGATTAAACAGGTCTGGGAATTTGCATATCGTTGACGTTCAACCTAGATTGCAATGCGTATGCCACCTTATTGATCATTTCATTTAGTTGTATTTCTGACAATTTGACATCTCAAAACTTGACGGATTTTAAAATAACATTAAAATAACTTTATAAATCTCTTTAGCAATGTTATGTAATGTAGCATTATACACTGACAGGCAAAAATTCTGCCCTTAATTTGCCTCATTGTTTTTATAAATAAATATTTGGTTATGCTTTGTTTTAAATTAGAAATATCAATTAGAGGTAACCACACTTAATTCTTAGATAGGAAGTTAGTGTCCGAGTCGATCGAAGTCACGATAGCTCAAGTGGTAGTGCAGCGGCGTAATTAGGCGAAGGTCGTGGGTTCGAATCCCGCTAGTGACGCTGACTTTTTTATCTCAACCAAAACGTTAATTAATTGAAAAGAATATATTTGGTCAAGCGGACCACGAAACCTAATAAAATTTGATTAATATATAAAAAATATATTCGAACCAAGTTATATTACAAGTGGGTGGAATTTGCATGTCCGTATATTTCAATTAAATGGTGGTAATTGTGTGTTTCCAAAGCGGTAAGCAAGCCACATCACACACTATTTGATTCATTTGGAAATTTTAAACATTCCCAACCGCTCACAAACGTATGTAAATTTGTCTGTGTTGATGTGTACCCCGAGCGTCTTAGCATTTCATTAACTAAATGACATTTATAAATTACCACTTGAATAAATCGTAATATGGCAGGATTTGCAATTCTAGGGCACCAGCTCTAATATGAGGTCGGTCTTCAGTGGTCGTCGGTTTTGAATAACTCAACAGTGTGCAGGATTCGTATGTGTGTATTACCCGCGGTATATAATTATTATTATCCGCCACTATTGCGGCTTCAAACGCCCCCATAAACCACTATACCATAAAATTCTATTTCACCATTATACGCAGAAAGGGTTAAATTTTTCCAACAAAAAAAGTGACCTTTCAAAATAGGCTATTTTTTAAATTTACATTAGTTTACTATTGTGGAGAAGAACCTAGGTAAGTTACTCTCCCATTACAACTTTCACTTTCCTCACTAGGAAGGAAATCATTAGGCCGGGTTTTAGGATGAAAAGTGTTTGAATAGGCGTTTATGGTCAGGGTCTAGTGTTTTATGAAGGTGTCTGTATCGTCCTGTTGCATTTTCGATGACAAATGGGGTTTAGAGGTCTGATTGGATAGTAAGGTAAGATAAAAAGTAGGGCGCAGGTCGTAATAGTAATGTTAAACAAAGCTCATTTTAGTAGTTTATATTGTCTACGTTCCAAGTTAGTTTTTTATCGATGTACAATAAATTCGTAAGTAGCGGACGACACTAGCTGCTAGCAAAAGAGGCAGAGTTGTAGATTGGAAAAGAGGTGATAAGAGATGGCGGAACGTTTTCTACTGACAATGAAATTTGATTTCACTAAATTTGATCCTTCTTTTCTTGAACCATTCTTGAACTAAAAGGAAAAAAGGCGCTGGAGGTTTCTGAAGACAAATGTTGGGTTTGAGTTTGTTGAAAAAATGGTGGTATCGGTTATGAAATATTAAATAGTTCTGTTCAACCATCAACCGTCACTTGTCTGAACAATAAATTCAGGTTTATAAATTTTGATTAAAAGAAAATCTATACTTTTGCCTCATGAACGCCATGAATTTAGGTAGGGGCAAGACTATATCAGAGAGAACTGCCGCTCAATGCTGATTTTTTGTGAAAGAGAGGGGGCCGCGGTAGCCGAGTGGTTAAGGCGTCAGATTCTCGGCTATTAGATCCCGCGGTCGTGGGTACGATCCCCACCATCGCCTCTGGAACGGTGGCCGCATTTGAAAGAAATTGACACGGCACTCATCAATGGAAGGGGCGGGATCAGATCTCAGTGGCCCTGAATTTGGTGCAAACTCACCTCAAACATGAGTTTCTTCGATGGAAGAACACCGGCACACCGGGGGCTAAAATGCACACTCGTGTTGCGAGCACCCAAAAATGGAGCCAGGGGTAAAGTACAATAAGCTGAAAAGCTGCAGTGTTCAGTGGGAACTCTTCCGGTTCCTGGTATCTATTGTTTAAAAAAATGAAGGATATTAAAAGATTGGGAGTATAAAACAAAGGAGATCAGTCTATCTATTACAGATAGCATATAAAAAGGGTCAGTATACTGCAAGAAATAGAAACGATGAGCAAATGATTCCCAGGACTGAAGAATATCGAACAACCTGAAAACTGGGTTTGTCGACGAAACTAATCGAACCGAAATACGCATGTAAAATTTCAAACAGTCATAAAAACAAAACACATTTCCGAATGAACCGTATTAATTACCCTTGTGTAACAACCCCCTCAGGACAATAGGCCTCGAATCCAGAGGCCTAGACTGGACTATAGGCATAACAAGGTTCAACAGTTCCATAAAGAATAAATATATTAATAGAAAAATATTTACCTTTCAGCACAAATAAAGCATTCCGCAACGAGACAACCTTCGAAGAGGAAGGATTCAGCATTTTCGCTTCGCCTTATAACCCTATCGTTTTGCTATATGACGACACATTGTTTAACTTACATAACCAACATTTATTCATATCTACACTTTTTAAAAAAGAATACGTAGTGAATTAGACGCTTTTTACATGAAATTCATACAAATATAATTATGCACTCTGCTTTTTTTAATGTTGCCCAATAATTAAGACATTACCTGAAGCATGTTCCAATATGGAATGACTTTTGATAGGCTCTCGGTCACCTCGGAATTTGACGTCCCAAGTAGGAAAGCCATTTTTTCCTTCCGTGTATACAAAGCATGAAAAAAAGCGTCAAGGCCGACGCCGGGATCGCACTGTAACAAAAAATAAAATTTTGATCAATTTAAAAAAATTTGACTAGAAAAAACGATCATCGGTAGGTATAATTGTTATCTCAACTAAAAACCTTAATTAATAGAAACATATTAATTGGTCAAGCGGACCACGAAAACTAGTGAATTTAATAAGTTTAAATGCAGTATGTCTTCACTAAAGCTCTCTGTGGCCATTTCATTTGTCGCCAAGAATCAAATAGATTACACGACATTTGAAAAATGGCAAAAAGGATGGAAAATTCAAAAGGTGGGGTTGAGATGGGAAGTTAGTGCCCGAGTGGATCGAAGTCACGATAGCTCAAGTGCTAGAGTAGCGGCGTATCAAGTCGAAGGTCGTGGGTTCGAATCCCGCTCGTGACACTGACTTTTTTATCTCAACTAAAAACCTTAATTAATTGAATGATATTAATTGGTCAAGCACCACGAAAACTAGTGAATTGGTATGTATAACTTCAGTAAATCGTGTTTTACCAAAGATTTCTCATTGTGAAAGAGAATGAAGAATAAAAACCACTTGAACTGATCTTGAGTTTTGTTAGGAATGACACTTTCACATCGGCCATATACAATAAAGACTACTCAAGGAAACTTGAGTTACCTATTTAGTGAATAATAACAATTTTCTCCAATAAATCCATCATGGAAGGTAAAAGAAAACGTATGCAAAAATAATCTGCCAGAGTTAAAGTAATCATTCCAATTGTTTTTTTTTTACATTTTCAACACATTGTCGCAAATAAAGCTTTTTATTATCCTCCCTGGAAACCCCGAGTAATACAGCGAGTTAAATATAAAAGATATTCCTTCTGGTAATGTTCCAATGGTTGTTATTTGCTAAAAACAATTTCAAAAAGTCACTTCCATTAAGGAAAATGGACTGAATAAATTTACTCTTCTTGTCGGTTTTAATAGTAATAAAATTTTTTATGCATAATTAAAAATATATACAGGAAAATATGACCTGAATTCGTAGAAGACGAGTAATTTTAATTTATGTCATTTTGTACATTCCTTTTGAGCCTGCTTTTTAACTGTTTTATATATGTATGTTTTAAAAAAAATAATTCCTTTCTTGTTTCACAAGATACTTTTCTTTATTCCAGCGGTTGTAGGAGAAAGGATAATAATGGTGCGGGGAGGTCGTTCTGAATACGGTAGTTCCCTGTGTCCTTTGATAATATTAAGTCTAAGTCGCCGTATTTTTTCAACCTATTTGTTTTCGTTGACATTTTACCGTTTATAATCCGTTCTACGTTATATTATTACACAGGTTTTAATAATGCGTACACTTTTTTGGCTCAATTGTAGTTTTGGTTTGTATTCTATCAAAAATATTTCATTCTAAGATCGTTGTAATGTGTTTTTCAGGAATATACAACCATATCGATATATCATTTTATTACAGCGTTATGAATTTCGGGGGCACCAGCGATACCGCTGTAAAAAAATTATATGTCGAAATGGTTGTATGATTCTGAAAAACACCTTAAAAACGATCTTAAAATAAGCGAAAAGCACGAAGGAAGGAGAGAAGAATAAATATTTCATTCTTATCAATACGTATTTCAATAACAAGTTATTCAATGCTGTCGAAGTGACCGTAGTTAAGAATGTATAATTTTTTTAAATGTATTTAAACGATATTCTGTAAGGAAATAATATCGACACATCGATAGTTATCAGTGAGAACTGAGCTAATCAATGGGCTCGATGTTGGGGGGTCCCCTTTACTAATATACCGAATGACTGTCGATACTACCGTTTTAAATTCTGCCAGCAAGGTGCTCTTTCTCTTTTTTCCGATAGATTTGGATGATTAATTGATTGAGTACTATCCTTTAGTTCTTTCGTGTTTATACGTTTTCTAGTTAAAATCAAAGGACTATATCTTTATATAAAATCAGGAAGACACTAATTCCTTTTATAATATAATACATTTATTTTCAGTCAAGCAAAATAACATTTCTTTACTTTATAGAAATAATAGAAAAAATTAAGACTGGGTGAGGATATTGATTCACTTTTTCTTAAGGATGGTTCTTACTCACAGGTTGTTGTTTACCATTATCCGGATTTCAAACATTCCACGCTCATCATGAGGTCTGCTAAGGTACTATTTTTTTGAAAGTTTTGTGCTAATAAACATTCATAGATTGATAAATTTAAAGTTATTTTCAAATAATAATAAATATATTATGTACGCTTTAAACGTTTGTTGAAAAAAATTGGAAGGTATATACTTCGGTATAACGGCGATGCGTTGCGGCACTGTATATCCTCAGCGCCGTATAATATTCGATAATTTATACATGGTGTCTCTAGTTATGCGTTTTCTATTTACGACTATAAGGTTATTTATTATGAACAGTTTTAAGTTTAAAAAGTTTAAATAATATCTTTATTTATTTTTAATAAAAATTTATACTAGGGTGTAGAGAATTGATTAATTGGAGGAATGTTTCAGAACCACTAGTGTACATAAAATATCTTCTACATGCAAACAAAAAAGGATTTCCAGTTTTCCATGAATATTTCGGCGAAACATGTGGATAAAGGAGACCCTTGGTAACCTTTAATTCATACTATTTATTAATAATTATAGAATAATTACATAGTAAACATATATTTAAGAGTTGTATTATATCATATTTTACAAATTCGTTAAAGAGTTTTCATAAGTTTTCGTTCTATTAGTTTTTACATTATTCAACAGGTACATTTCTGATTAAATTAGTAGCATCAAATGACACTAAAACACAGTTGTTAAGTATATCTTTGTTAAAAAAAAGTTCTTTTTTATCTTTTCACTTCGGCTTTCTCCTTTTATTACCTCACGCTTTTCACCAGCGCACTCTGCTAATTATCACCCGAAAACATATGAGGTAAGTTAGTTGAGTTTAAAAATCTCCTGAGGCAACTCTGGGTCAAGTTTTATGTAGGATCTCCATAGGATAGAATAAGCTGACACCTGGTAGCAGAGCGTAGTCAGGAAGACACTTTCTTTTTAAAGCGTAAAAATAAAAGAAGAACATAGATCCAAAAGTTAATTTTTTTCTAACCTATTTGTTTATTGCAGACTAAAAATTCTTTGTCCGTTCATAATATTAATTTACTAATTGAATTAATTAGAATTGAAGCAGGGTTGAAACGGAAACTTACTTGACCAAAAAGTCAAGCTTGTATTTTTTTCAGATCAACAAGGAAAAGGTCTGCATCAAAATTTGATAATTATAATACGCTTGCTTATTCCCCATCTACTCTCGCAATATCAATTTTTCCAGAGTAAAAATTAATGAAAATGAGCCAAGCCTAAATACGTAAATTGTGTATAATTCCTGTGAGCATTCAGTAACTGTTCGGTAAATGCGATAAACGCAACAAATTTTATCACTTCGTATGTGAACCTAAATATCAATATCGTTAAAAATCGATCAAAATGCGTACGATCCATGTCGAAGCTTCTTACTCTACTCAAAGCCCAGACACAAATTTAATGGCTGAATATAAAAAAATTTAAATCTAACATCGTTAGTTAAAATTTAATTATTCAGAAATCGTGAGATGCGGTATGGTGTGATAGGTTTCAGAAAAACATTTTCTTTATCGTGCCAACCTTTTTTTTTTCACCTCAAAGAAGCCGACGCCTTACACAAAATTGTCTTTTATATACCGACTTCCTTCCCCACCCCTTCAAAAACCAAACATATATAAACATAAAACAGCAAAATCTCACTTGCACTCTCAACACGACACGCAAGAATGGCACAATTACACAGAAGACAAACACTTTGAGTGAGTAGAAATACTTTTATTGAATATAAAAAATATATTTTGCACCGTATAAATTCACTTTTCCACATCCTAAATGTATTTGTTAAATGGAAACAATGTGTGTAAATCCCAGGCCCTAAAGATGATCTCAATAAAGATTGAAACGTTGGCACAATAAAGAAAATGTTTTTCTGAAACCAATCACACCAGACCGCATCTCACGATTTCTGAATAATTATCGATTAACGGTCACTAATCACCATACACCACATTAACACCATAATCACCATAAATGTAAGCCCAATTAAAAATAAATATCAACATAACGAGTTCTAACAATAAAAATGGAAATTAGACAAACACATCATCCAAATAGAAGTAGAAAATAAACGTATGGGATAATCATTAGACGAAAAAATTAGCATAATTAATTATTTACAGGTACAATCACTGGACAAACACGTGAAACATGTTATACGCAGCCCACAAAATCTGTATTCAGTCACTATACATTTGATTGTACAGAAAAAATTCAAAATATTAATCTGCCCCATATTTTCCCAAATACCGAAATTCCGCGATATTTAGCAGAATTAGCCGCCTTAGGCAACGGTTACTATGGATGCGGATTCTGACAAAATTTTGTTCTGACGATTTCGTCCGAACAATCGAATACATGCTTTCCAATGAGAGTGTTTACTTTGGCAGCATGTCAGAACACGCAGGATGTCGTCAGAAGCATTCGAGCGTTCAAACCAATTTGATTTTTCGTGTGTTCTGACGATCAATTTGACATTTTTGTTATTTCACCGTGGATATAGATAAACTGATTAGTCTTGTTTTGCATACTTTCTTACACAACCAAAAATTGAATGTTGAGATAATAATAATAAAGTTTATTGTTATAATATGCCATGCTATCTTAGAGAGAGAGAGAGAGAGAGAGAGAGAGAGAGAGAGAGAGAGAGAGAGAGAGAGAGAGAGAGAGAGNGTGAATTTATACAATGCAAAATATATTTTTTATATTCAATCAAAGTATTTCTACACACTCAAAGTATTTGTCTTCTGTGTAATTATGCCATTCTTGCGTGTTTTCACCTCAAAGAAGCCGACGCCATAAAAAAATGTCTTTTCTATACCGACTTCCTCCTCCACCCCTTCAAAATCCAACATATATAAACATAAAACAGCAAAATCTCACTTGCACTCTCAACACGACACGCAAGAATGGCACAATTACACAGAAGACAAACACTTTGAGTGAGTAGAAATACTTTTATTGAATATAAAAAATATATTTTGCACCGTATAAATTCACTTTTCCACATCCTAAATGTATTTGTTAAATGGAAACAATGTGTGTAAATCCCAGGCCCTAAAGATGATCTCAATAAAGATTGAAACGTTGGCACAATAAAGAAAATGTTTTTCTGAAACCAATCACACCAGACCGCATCTCACGATTTCTGAATAATTATCGATTAACGGTCACTAATCACCATACACCACATTAACACCATAATCACCATAAATGTAAGCCCAATTAAAAATAAATATCAACATAACGAGTTCTAACAATAAAAATGGAAATTAGACAAACACATCATCCAAATAGAAGTAGAAAATAAACGTATGGGATAATCATTAGACGAAAAAATTAGCATAATTAATTATTTACAGGTACAATCACTGGACAAACACGTGAAACATGTTATACGCAGCCCACAAAATCTGTATTCAGTCACTATACATTTGATTGTACAGAAAAAATTCAAAATATTAATCTGCCCCATATTTTCCCAAATACCGAAATTCCGCGATATTTAGCAGAATTAGCCGCCTTAGGCAACGGTTACTATGGATGCGGATTCTGACAAAATTTTGTTCTGACGATTTCGTCCGAACAATCGAATACATGCTTTCCAATGAGAGTGTTTACTTTGGCAGCATGTCAGAACACGCAGGATGTCGTCAGAAGCATTCGAGCGTTCAAACCAATTTGATTTTTCGTGTGTTCTGACGATCAATTTGACATTTTTGTTATTTCACCGTGGATATAGATAAACTGATTAGTCTTGTTTTGCATACTTTCTTACACAACCAAAAATTGAATGTTGAGATAATAATAATAAAGTTTATTGTTATAATATGCCATGCTATCTTAGAGAGAGCGAGAGAGAGAGAGACAGAGTGAGAGAGAGAGAGAGGGAGAGAGAGAGAGCGAGAGAGAGAGAGAGAGAGAGAAAGAGAGCGTTAGAGAGTGTGGGTTTGTATATTAAATAGGTTTTGATTATTTTTTCCACTAAAATAATTTTTTTTACACAAAGGGAAACGCAAGAAATATTTTAATTTAATTTTTTACTATTTGTTTTCAACTTTCAATTAATAACTTTTCAATTATGATTGTTACCACGGACAGTAAAGGTTGTATAAGCATTGTTTATATTTTTGTAAGAAATTCAGTAATTAATTCTTCTTAATTACATTTTAGTCATTTGTAATTAACTTAAGTTTAATTTAAATTCGTTTACAACTCATTCGTTTTTTAATAAATTTAATTCTAACGTAAGCCGGATTTGTTGTGTTTTGATAAGTCATAACTGGCTGTGACAGATGGTAGACTATAATTAATTGTAGCTTTAAATTGTTTGTTGTAGGTTTCTGAGTGCTTTTTAATTTTTGGTATAAATAAATGCCCATTCACACATCGCCAAAAAATGGATTTTCTTCTTTTTCGTTTAATCGTGAAATAGTGTCCCTGTGCTTTGTATCTAACACAAATCGACAGTTTGAACAATTGAACTATGTGCAAATACAAAAACTAATACTTTTTTTCTAAAGATTAAGACAAATTTGGTGTTATTTGTTCAAATATTAATATAAAAAAACGGCGTTTTTGGTTCGAAAAAATTCCGTTATCGTATTACGGTTTCATCGGCTTTTCGAATCGAACAAACTCCATGATGAAATTATGCAGGGCTGTTTTATTGCCAATATTTTTAGGCGGGTAATATCAAATTCCAACTGCAACATAGATTAATTAAACCGGTCTCCTTTTCGAAATTGTTATACCGTATGTTTATATACTTATGTCCACTTTTTAACTCATAAATGCGTATTATATTAAGTGAAATTAAGTATATTAAAATTTGTTGAGCATTATAATGTGGTTGTGAGCTTGGAACCAAAGGACTAAGAGGAGAAGTAACATAAGATTTATACTTCACAAGGCGAAGCACAATGGCAAGAGATGTTACATCAAAACTGGAGAATAAATGCAAAGATGGGTTACTCACTAACACGGTCGACCTCTAGTCATATATGGACCTTTAATTTGACAGCAAAAACCATTGTATAAAGCTGCACAAACAAAACTCCAAAGTTTACAAAGAATGTAGCCATGCTGACTTGACCCACATCTGAAATGAAAACCACACTCAATCTCTCGATCGAACCTTACAACTGCATGTACAAAAGCTTCGACAGCGCCAGATCTAAGGAGGAGAGATCACAAAATTCTAGATGCAATTAAAATAAATGAGCCGGCTATATGGGTACCTGTGAAAATGCGATTAAATCCCAAATTTGAGAAATCCTTCCAAGTTGTCGTACGTAATAGAGATCTTTGGAAGAAAGGTGACCACAAGTTTCACGAAGGGAATTACACCCTAGCAAAACCAGTTGAAGTGCTTTAGCCCTGCTTGTAAGTTCACGTCCATGAGGCTTATATCGCCAAATTAAAGTGGGTTTCTGTACATATAGATGTAGAAGAAAATAAACAGTAAGATCAACTACCTAAAAAGGGCAATTTTCTCACTCATGGGATTGGAGCCACAAGTAGTTGCTTGCTAGAGAGTGTGCTAACGTTGGAGCTGAAAAAATGGCTTAAGAAAGAAAATCTTATGCGCTGGGCAAAACACACCAGGTATGAGGCAATCTAAAATTTGAATAAATAGTATAAAGAAAAAACTTAGTAAAAATTATAGACTATTTGACGGCGCTGAGGATATACAGTGCCGCAACACACCGCCGTTATACCGAAGTATATACCTTCCAATTTTTTCAACAAACGTGTAAACTATAAAGCGTCCATAATATATATATTCATTATTATTTGAAAATACCTTTAAATTTAACAATCTTTGTATTGTTTATTAGCATAAAACATTTCTTTTAATAGTGAACGGAAAAAAAATTCAAAGCATTTAAAAACTTTGGGATAAATGGGCTCTCAGAACTCATGTTTTTTTTATTTTTACACCGCCGTATTGTCTCGCTACATGATGTTACTTGGTGAAATACTAAAATCCACATAAAAGCCCGGGATCGCCAGCCTGCCTCACCCAGAATTATAGCTTTATTTGTATAAATTAGCCATGTGCAGTCACTCGACACACAACAATCCATTAAAACACGTCGCATTTTAAACAAATTGTTGTTGTTTTTTAAGAAAATATATCAGTGTATTCTTAATAATTTAATACAGCCAATAATTTAAATAAATAACGGTTGCAATTAAACTGAATGTTATGTTTGAATAGACCAAACCAATTTGTTTAGAAAACTAACTTTAATTTTATTTTTAAATATAAGATTACTCTGTTATTGTCCTTTACTTTTTGCTTTATTTTTTTACATCAAATTTTTATGCAAAGCATTGTTGGGGATCTTTTTAAAACCAAATATTTTTAGCATACATTAAAAAAGACATACATTAATAAACAAAATTCAAATGATTTACTTATCAAAAAATTTTGAGACTGCAATTTTACCTCTTTTAAATCTCAAAAAAAATTGCATAATCAAATTCAGAATTATGACCACTTATTAACACGAATAAAACCTTTATTATTTCCATTGCTAAAATGTAGTTTAAATATTTTTTCTAAAAATATTTTGAATATTCATTGTTATGAATAATGTTTATTCGGAAATCGTTCGGGGGACCTGGTGTGACGTGGGTTTTAGAAAAACAGTTACAATTAATTTAAGAATTCATTTACAATTTACGCAAAATGTCATACCAAAAATATAAATTTGATTTCCATATACATAGAATTATATACAAACAGTATATTACATAAATTATTTTTTTATCAATAAACGTTTCTGTTTAATGATTTCGTATTATTCATAACTCAATATTTCATTTCTATTTTTTTTAAAGAAATTTAAATGTACGAAATCGTTAAATGTTAACCGGTAACAGGATTTTACTAGTTATTGCATTGAAATGACAGTTTTTTTTTTTCAATTTTGATTACGACTAGGTTATGCTAATTATTGCGACAAGTCTCCTTAATTGGGAAACTAGTTTATTAAGCAGGCCATTCCCTCTCGGCTACATGGATTGTCAGTAGAATTCACTAAACAGAACATTAATTTGGTTTCCAGGTGTTCGTGTGTTTTACCCTATGTAAACCAAACCGGTTCTGTAATTAATGCACACCTACCTTTTGTTAAAAGTTAACAATTCATTCAATTGCTTTTCCCCATTGATCTGCCGTTTCGAGAAAATTTATTTTACGGTACATGTTACAATCATTTAAAAATGGAAATTTAAAAGACCAAAATAAAGTATTGATTCTCAAAAAAAACATCTGTCATTCTGGCAAAACAGTTCACTGTTGAAAATCATCCAAACACGTTTATAAATTTAAAAAACAAAAACAAAACAAAAACAAAACGAGGATATCCGGCTGGAGACTAATTTTCATAAATTAACTTCACCTGCTGTAAATGGTAGTAATAGTGTTCTGCAGAAAGAACATTCCTGTTTTAACCAGTCACCATCCAATATATCAAAATAACGTCAAACAGTATTAATACGAAACATTAATTGTTTTTAAAAATAAAATCTTTTAAATAATGAATAGTTATAAGTACGTGTGTGGTGATTAGAGGCCGTTAATCTATGATTATTCGGAAATCGTGAGATGCGGTCTGGTGTGACGTAGATTTCAGAAAAACATTTTTTTTATCGTGCCAACGTTTCGATCTTTATCGAGATCATCTTCAGGGCTCAAAGTGTTTGTTTTCTGAGATTTGATGCCATTCGTGCGTGTCGTGTTGAGAGTGCCCACGACACGCAAGAAAGGCACAAATACGTAGAAAACAAACACATTGAGCCCTGAAGATGATCTCAATAAAGATCGAAACGTTGGCACGATAAAGAAAATGTTTTTCTGAAACCTCCGTCACACCAGACCGCATCTCACGATTTCCGTCACACCAGGTGACTATTGCTATTTTGCAAGTACATAATTTAAACCATTTACGTTTTTAATTAATCCCATTGTTTTTACCTGTGATACCATATTGAATGCCAACGTCAGCCAAGAGCCTTAAGAACATCTTATCTTTTGCTCTATAGAGTAAAGCAAGCATGTAACTCATTGCTCATTGAAAGACTTCATAAATATTAAAGCTTGGTGGAGACATTCGGGAAAGCTATGAAAGACCAAAAGATCAAAATAAAGAAAAAGAAGCAATCTGGTTCCGGAAAGCACAGCTTAACTAACATCGGATACAATGATAAAACCGAGGGGAAAAAGGCATAGAAGAAGAACATAGAAACTTAAGAAATGCCCAACAAGTCGCGAGACCACTGCAGCTTCAATCTCTTTTGGGTATTATTGACGATAGTTTGGGATGTCAGGTTTAAAACTAAAGGGTTTACGTGTAATGAAAGGAAGTTGTAGAAATTTAAATATCGGGTTTTCATGACATCTTTGACAAAAGGAATTTGAAGGTCATTGTGGATGGTGTGGTTAGATACGTAGAAGAAAGCGTTTATTTTTTCGAAGATTTTGGATTGAGGAATCTGTATGCGATGATAATTAGAATGTTTAGTTGAACCCCACAATTCAATGCCGTATGTCCAAATTGGATCAGTTATTGAATCGTATATCACTCGTTTTTTTGTGAAGCGACAGTGTTTAGTAGACGCCGGCAGGAGTGAGTATTGGATATCTACCCTCCATGTCCGGCGTTACCGGGGTTAGTTGCCATATGTTGCGTAAAGGACTTAAGGTTTTAAAAAAAATTAATAATTCGTTTGATGATTAAATTTATTAATTGACAATTTATGATAAAAATACGGAAACTAAAATCTGGCCAGAAACAAAACAAAGTTAACGAATATATAGAAATATAGATATATAGAGAGTTGGTAATGAGAAGGTTAATACAAAAAATGGCAATGCTGAATTAAAAGAATAAGGACGTTCGTACGTCTTGTCGACTCACGACAGTGAAGATTAAAAGATTTGGCACTTATCTTGGAGCTTGAAATTAGAGTCTGGGAGCCACTCGCCGGGCGATGTCGAAGGTGCGTTCGTTCGTACCCGTCGGAAGCCAGAGAGCGACAGACTGGAGACCGTTGATGTACGTTCGTGCGTACGGGTTGAATCCTCGGGAGAGACTGGCTGAACGCTGAAGACAGTTGTACTTCGTGCGAACAGTTCGAAAATCAGGCAGTGACTCACTGAAGACAGCTGATGTACGTTCGTGCGTACAGGTTGAAACCCAGGGAGCGACTCGCTGAAGACCGCTACAGTACGTTCGTGCGAACATGTCGAAGACCAGGCATTGACTCACTGTTTTTACGACGTCTTGCTAAAAATTGACCTGTTTCTCCCTCCAACGTCGTGATCCTTACAAATTTTCCGTTTTCACAATTCTTCAAAATGATGAATTTAAAATAATAAAAGATAAGATTTCTAATTAACTATTCATACATAAAAATGTTTACATTGGCGTAAACAGACAGTTTTGATCGTTTGCCTAGGAGTCGTGAGAGTTTTTGCAGCGTCAATTCAGTTCCTACATAATTAGCCTTGTATACTATCTTGTATTCCAAGATAGTCTTTTGTGAATGTACAACTAAACATAGTGGACGTGGAACTACAGGTGATGTATACTGGTGGCATCATTCCACGTAGGAGAGTAAATATTTTTTATTCTAAAGTTATTCATTATTTCATTTATAATTAATCAGATATCGATTAACGGTCACTAATCTCTACACATTAATTTATAATCATAATTTTCACTTTTTATTCGCAAAGTTATTTTGGACTGGTAAAAACATTAACTTTAGAATAAAAATTCTAAAGACAAGATACCGTTTTTACCGGTCCAAATTTACTTCGTGAATAAAAAGTGAAAATTCAAATATAATTATTTTAAAAAAATATTAATAGCAAGATCAGTAATAAACTTGAACATTGTTATTTACAACTATTACATCAGTACTTTTTACCAAGCAGGCTAATTGTTGAAGTAATTGAATAAAAACTATACATTATTAGTAGTAATGATATTGTAAATGTGGTATTATAGTACTGAAAGTTCCACTTTGACCAACGTGTCGTCGCTTTTTACAACAAAAATGCTTCAATACTATGTTAATAGAATGTTAAAAAATATTGAACATGAACAAATGTTTTATGTTAAATATAATAAATAAAGCAAGCGAAACGAGCATTTCTGACTTATAATCAAACTCCATTTGTCTGATATACCTGACGAGCTGAGAGTTGGAAAACAAGGAATGATTACAGAAGTGATATAATTTGGGATCTGCTGGCAGATAAAACTAGCATTTGTTTATTTCTACGGCCTCTCTGGCATGTGGTTAGAGAGATCCAGCTAAAATTATATATGGATGGGTGTGTGCATTCCGTTCCTTTTTTCTCTTTTATTTTCAGTTTTTATTATCAACTTAGAGTCATTAATGAGCAGACGGGTTGACTTTCTGTGACATTACTCTATTTATTATTTTGTGGGGTGTTTAGTGACACGACCTGGAGATCGTGAGGTGTGGTCCGGTGTGACATAGTTTTAGAAAAACAATTTCTTTATGATGCCAACTTTTTGATATTTATTGAGATCATCTTCAGGGCCTGGGATTTTTAAACCTTGTTTAAATTTAACAAATACATGCAGGATGTGGAAAAAATATGAATTTATACAATGCTAGAAAATTTTAGATAAAAAAAATGAATTTATTCAATGCTAGAAAATTTTTGATTAAAAAAATGAATTTATACAATGCTACAAAATTTTAGATTCAATCCAAGTATTATAGTATCAATACGGAAAACAAACATTTTGAGTGTTTGAAAATCTAAAATTTCTAGCATTGTACAAATACATTTTTTTATCTAAAATTTTCCAGCATTGCATAAATTCATTTTTTTATCTAAATTTTTCTAGTATTGCATAAATTTATATTTTTTAAAGAAAATTTTAGATTCAATCAAAGTATTTGTACTCACTCAATGTGTTTGTTTTCGGTGTAGATACTATAATACTTGGATTGAATCTAAAATTTTCTAGCATTGCATAAATTCATTTTTTTATCTAAAATTTTCTACCATTGTATAAATTGATATTTTTTCTTCCACATCCTACGTGTATTTATAAAGTGTAATTAATGTTTATAAATCCCTGGCCCTGACGATGATCTCAATAAAGATCGAAACGTTGGCATGAAAAAAAGAAAAAGAAAATGTTTTTCCAAAATCTACATCACACCAGACCGCACCTCACGATGTCCAAATAATCTACTTATTATTGTTAAAGCTATAATTTTTAATTATATAAGTAGATACGAAGGAGATATATTTCTTAAAAGAAGGAACTAATGTTTTATTTAAAATTCGTCTTTTTCCAGTTTTTTATACATAACTATAATATTAAGGCCGATATCAATCATATGAAGATAGATCATCATATCTTACAAGGTATCATATACCTTCAATCTTGCTATAAATACGTTCCAATGATTAATTATAACCTAACAGGTTTGATTATGTAATTATTTTATGTATCAATTGCCAATTAAAATTAATTTACATACACAAACGAAAACCTTACTTTTGCACAAATGCGAACTATCATTAAACGAATAATGTACTGCATTATTTATTATTTCAAGGGCAATGTTATTATAAAAATATTTTTTATAAAATGTTTTATTATAAAAATAGACTGATTCGCAATTCTTTGCTACACTATTTATTCATTCCGATTTGATTCTGTAAACAGGAACGTGCTGTTATCAGCAGCATACAACGCTCGGTTTCCCTGACCTCGGATTAATTACAAACTTTACCGACGCCCGTCGTTCAATATTTATGATGTTCACAAAAATTTACCATGAGTTAATCATAATTAATCAATCCGCTTCGGATGGTCTGTGTCATATATACGCCATCTGAGCCTGAGTTTATTAAAATTTACCATATGTAATACGTCATACCTAAATGTCTTATATTGATTTGATATTGTGTCGGATCTTTGATGTAAATTTAGAGAAAATTATCTTTTAAGCTCATTTTTAAGCAATATACTTTTGACCCAATATATCTACTAAATTAATTTCAATATATGTTAAAATAAGATTTTATTTTAACAATTTCATTCTCATGGTAAAAACGGTTATTATAAATGGTTGTGGAATTTGAAGATGGCTATTAACCCGAAACGTAAAAGTTAAAAATTAATAATAGTCATGCCACAGTTCTTTAAATACCTATTAATTAATCAACTTTATTAAAAATGTAATTCAAATAAATCGTTTTTGCGTAATAAAATAGACGTTTTGATAAAAAATAAAAGCTAAACTTAAAGATTAGTATCAGATTAGTGTTATTTAATCATGTAACACCAATTAAAATCTGCCGGAAAGATACTTTCACAGAGAATGGAAATCCTTGTTCCAGAGACAGGTGTCGTTTTCAATTCAGATCATACTTCCCTTCCATGGTTTATTAAATGTAAAAAGGGGAATTTATGAAAGGAACAGCTTTCTCAGTGCATCTATCAAAGGGACGATGTTACGATTTACTTCTCAAAAGCTTAACAACTAGGGAAAAATTCAAAGTTCAAATATAACTGGGCAAGATAAATCAAGCCTGGAACTAATTACAAAGGCGGTTATAAATACAATACGTATAAAGTGGGGAATATTCCTCTAGGAAGAAACTTCTCTATTTTCGATGGTGGCGCTATAAAAAATTTATAGCTGGAACGTTCTATCTCGTAAATTCAGATTTATATATAAAATCTTTTTTGAACTCAATAAAACCATACATGTAAACTATGAGAGAAAGACGGAACTGATAGAAAAACGGCAACGGGCCTTAGAGAAATAGCAATGTAAAAACTAAACAGACACAAACCGAAAGTTCAAAACCCTTTTTTACATTAAAAACATCAAAAAGAAGACTGTACAACTAATTAATTAGGAAATTTTCTAGAACATAAAAGAAACAATTTATTTAGTAATGAAATTTACATTTTTTGTATATTTATTAACGCTCTGAGCCAAGCTATTGAAAAAGGTTTAAGAATAATATCAAATGAAATGAACAAAGTAAAAAGATTAATTGAAAGAGATTTTAGGCGTCGCAGAACGGAAGAGCACCATGCGACTTTTTTCGCAAATGGGATTAATATGTAGAGAAGAAGCATTACTTTCTGCTTTTTGGACGAATATAGCTTCTAATTATCTGAACTTATAAGAAAGATATGGATTTAATTTTAAACTAAATAAACTAAGTGATTCGTTAAATTAGGCCAGCATTGTATATGATATATTAATCTAGTGCAAAACTTTTAAAAACAGAGATTATGAAAAGAGTCAAGGTGGGTATCCGCATCGATATTAAAAACGAATGGAATTTTCATTTAACAATTTGACTCAGCATTTAATATTTCACCTAAAAACTAGAAAAAGTTACAATAATCGTGATTTTGATTGTTATATGTTATTATTTTAAAAATAGTGGCTTGTCTTCTATAATCGCATTGAATATTTTTAGTTATACAAAAACCTATACATATTGACGAATATTTGTTATGAAGAATACAAAAATCAACTGCGTTTCATTCTTAAAAAACTAACATATTCAGTATAAACACGAAATGAATTAACCTCAGAATTTTATGTTTGGTGATTAATGACCGTTAGTGGATGATAATTCGCAGATCGTGAGATGCGGTCTGGTGTGACGTAGGTTTTAGAAAAATATTTTCTTTATCGTGCCAACGTTTCGATCTTTATTGAGATCATCTTCAGGGCCTGGGATTTACAAACGTTGTTTCAATTTAACAAATACATGTAGGTTGTGGATTTATACAATGCAAAAAAAAAAAAATTTTTATATTCAATCAATGTATTTCTATCAATTTTCAATTTAGCTTTCCTTTCCCTAATTATCCCCAGCTATAAGACCGAACCATTTCCCATGTTTTTTCCCATCGTCGGCTCCTTTCATCTCAAAGAAGCCGACTCCTCATATAAAAATGTCTTTCTCTACCGACTACCTTCCCCACTCCTTCAAAATCCAATGTATATAAACATAAAACAGCGATATCTCACTGGCACTCTCAACACACAAGAATGGCAAAATAACGCAGAAAACTTGAGCGAGTAGAAATGTTTTGATTGAATATAAAAAATATTTTTTGCATTGTAGAAATTCAATTTTTTCACATCCTACATGTATTTGTTCAACTTAAACAATGTTTGTAAATCCCAGGCCTTGAAGATGACCTTAATAAAGATCGAAACGTTGGCACGATAAAGAAAATGTTTTTCTGAAACCTACATCACACCAGACCGCTTCTCACGATGTCTGAATAATCTTAGAATTTTAATTGTTAATAATTTGTAAAAAATATTATGCATTTTTTGCCAGATTTGCTATCACAGAAATTGCTTTACTTATGGCAGGATTTGTTTTCGTTGATCTTGTTTCTCAAAGCCAAGGTTCTTGCTGGAGAGGCCTAGTGACATGAAATAATCATGGTTACGAGAGGTAATAGCCGTGTAATACAAAGGTAGAAATGTTTGTTTGTTGTGTGACGATCAACAGTGTATAGGGTATAAAAGAATGGTGCTAGTACACATCGTTGAAAAACACTCGTGGATAACAAAAACTGCAGATTTAAGCTTGAGCCATGTCGGGTAAGATTTCAAAATAAGATAATAGGTGGAAGAAAGTACTCTCTTAAATTTTCACAGCACGGTTAAGATGCTGCTCGAGGGTCCAGGAAGATACTCGCGATTGGTCATTAATAAAGTTTGAGGGTGTTAATATGGCTTGGGATTTGATAAGGAAAAGCTTCTCGAACACTTTTATTTGTATGGGAAGCAGGCTGATGGGACGGTATGAAGTTGGGTGATTAGTCGGTTTTATTGGACTTTGTGAATCACACGTACAGCATAGAATTTCCAAATAAGTTTCCAACTTGTATCAAATTGATTTTTTATGTTCGTTTTTTATTTGTGCTGGCAAACAAAAACTGTTTTTTTGCTGTCAGCCATCTGCGATTTAATTTTTGATGTTCAGAAGAATGTACTTGATAATCACACAATTGTGAAAATCAACTTTTAAACAAAGGGAATTAATTGTCCTTACCATCGTTATTAGCGGACGTATAACTAGATTCTCTTTTTATTACACGACTCAAATGAAATTTGATATGCCTCACAATTGCAGAAACTTTTTTGCTATGAAATATTATTCATTATAATTACGTATTCTGTATTAAATAAGCAATTTAATCGATTATTATTATAATTATATTTCTATTTATGTCCTTTTTTAAATATATTAGTTAAATAGTAATTATCACAGTTTTTAGGTGTATAAATTGTGCCATGTCTGAGGAAATAAACAAACAATAATGATTTTTATTCATCGGACATCTACGGTTCAATTATTGTCTAATTACTTGATACTTCGTACTTGATTCTCGTTCAATGGTGAAAATGAATACCAGTGAAAGTGAGCGTTTAACCCTAGATCACCTGAACAAAACATAATTTGCATTCCGCTGGATGTCCACGCTCCTATTAAGAACAGCTGCCCCCTTTGCTTGACTGGAATTATAATAATCGCTCGATCAAGTTGGCAAATTATTCTGATCAACGTTAAAACTTGGAAGGTGGGCACGCAATATATTTTCATTGTTTCTTTTACCGAGATATTAAAATGGTAATATTATACATGATATAATAAAATATTCAATGGCTATTATTTTCATTGATAACTGCGTAAAGCTCTGACAAGGAGAAAGGATGTGGAATCCCCGATCTTAATGTAACTTTTTTTGGTGAACTAAGTCGAAACGAATTCACACAAGCTGTAACTTGATGTAACTTGGTCAATTGACCTCTAAAACATAAATGACTTTATATTTAGTAAGTAAAGAAGTATCACTTCACTAAACTGTTCCCTTGGCCACTTCATAAGTCGCTGAGAGTCCAATCCGATTAAACGACATTCGAAAATGGCAAAAAGAGAGAAAGATCGAACGGCTGTAGGTTGAGATGGGAAGTTAGTGTCCGAGTGGATCGAAGTCACGATAGTTCAAGTGGTAGAGTAACGGCGTATATAGCCGAAGGTCGTGGGTACGAATCCCGCTCGTGACACTGCTTTTTTTTATCCCAACCAAGACCTTACATAGAAAGAATAATTAATTGAAAGATGTAACTTAGTTAATTGTCCACTAAAACATAAATTAATTCACACAAGCGTTCTTGCCTAGGAGTCGAGAAAACAAATATTTTAAGAAATTTACATAATTGCTTTTAAATATGGGTTTCTGCCTTTGTTGCGCATGCATTTCAAGACTATTACATACCAGTCGATTTGGTGTAACACGTGGGATGAGAAAGTAGTATAGAATCCTGCTAAATGAGATTAGATATAAAGTCACACCAAAAAAATCAAAAAGAAAGAAAGTAAAAATAATTTCATTTCGCAAAAAAATCGTACTCGTGTTAAGAATTATTTAAAGCTATAAAACAAGAAAAAAAGACATTTTTGGGCTGGATAGACCCGGGTTCGGAACTGAATTTAATCCAAAGTCTACAGTATTACTTATTATTAAGAAATCGTGAGATGCGGTCTGGTGTGATGTAGGTTTCAGAAAAACGTTTTCTTTATCATGCCAACGTTTCGATCTTTGTTGAGATCATCTTCAGGGCCTGGGATTTACAAACATTGTTTCAATTTAACAAATACATTTTGGATGTGGAAAAGTGAATTTATATAATGCAAAATATATGTTTTATATATTCAATCAAAGTATGTCTACTCACTCAAAGTGTTTGTCTTCTGTGTAATTGTTCCATTCTTGGATGTCGTGTTGAGAGGCCAGTGAGATTTTACTGTTTTGTGTTTATATACGTTGGCTTTTGAAGGGGTGGGGAAGGAAGTTGGTATAGAGACACTTTGAGTGAGTAGAAATACTTTGATTGAATACATAAAAAATATATTTTGCATTATATAAATTTACTTTTCCACATCCAAAATGAATTTGCTAAATGTAAACAAAGTTTGTAAATCCCAGGATCTGAAGATGATCTCAATAAAGATCGAAACGTTGGCACGATAAAGAAAATGTTTTTCTGAAACCTACATCACCCCAGACCGCATCTCACGTTTTCTAAATAATTATCCATTAACGGTCACTAATCACTACACAGTATTACTTATACTAGAAAACAAATATTGTATAGATTTAGATTTAATGGGATAAAGGAGAAAAAATAAATAAAGATAAAAGGCACAAAAGTCTTCCAAAGACCATATATATCTATGCCATTACATTTAGGATATAAGGTCTATAAGCCTCTATTAAGTTTCTCTCTGTAAAGTAGTCTCAAAGTTATTCCCAATTTTGTGATTTTCGAAAAACAGTAAAAACAAATGGAAAGCAATCGAAAGACAATTGAGGAAAATTTTAAATTTTTGATTTTTCCGAAAGTTCTGTATTCTGTACTTCTTTAGGGGTTCTAAAACTAATTTCGTCATTGTTTCTTCCTCAGCCACAAATAATTATACATTGTATTTAATTAGATAGCTAGAATTTCCTGACCCACAGATTGATTCTTTTTGTTATTTTAATAAGTAAGTTAATTTTTTTAAGTAAGAAAGAAAGTTGATATTCATTTTCTTCTTAGGTGTAGGTTTTTCTATAACTAAAAATATTCTATGCAATTATAGAAGAAATATCATTATTTTAGAACATTAACATATGACAATCAAAACCACGATAATTGGTAATTTTTCGTGTTTAAAAGTAAATGTTAAATATTAAGTGAAAGTGTTAAAATAATCCATTAGATTTCGTGGCCCGATTGACCAAATAACCACTTTCAATTAATTAATTTTTATGTAAGGTATTGGGTGAGATAAAAAAGTCAGTGTCACGAGCGGGATTCGAACCCACGACCTTCGGCTAAATACGCCGCTGCTCTACCACTTAAGCTATCGTGACTTTGATCCACTCGGACACTAACTTTCCATCTCAACCCACCTTTTCATTTTTCTCTCCTTTTTGCCATTTTTCAAATGCCGTGTTATCTATTTGAATCTCGGTGACAAATGAAACGGCCACGGAGGGCTCTAGTGAAGTATACTTCATTTTGGTTATTAAATCCATTAGATTTCGTGGTCTGATTGACCAAATGACCTCTTTCAATTAACTATTTATCTATCTTTATGTAAGGTATTGGTTGAGATAAAAAAGTCAGTGTCACGAGCGGAATTCGAACCCACGACCTTCGGCTAAATACGTCGCTGCTTTACCTCGTGAGCTATCGTGACTTCGATCTACTCAGATGTTGTTAAAATAATATTCCATTTCATTTCAATATCGTTGGGCTTAAATCTTGAAACTTTTAAGAAGCTTTTGTTTTCAAAGCTTTGCAATCGTGCTATCGTAAATTTGAAAGGTTTATTGGTATTTTTTTATTAGGTTAATTGTTTAAAAAATCTTCTTTTTTTTTGACGAAGCGACGTATGGGTTTTTAGCCACTCTAGGGTTTCTGATGGTTACAATTCACATCGTGTTTGTTGAGTAAACGCAGTCACTCGTTCAGAATTTAATCGAGTCTGAACTAAGTTAAACAGCTGATATCCCAATTTCAGCGTAATGACAAGATAAGTTTGTTTCGGTCAGTTAAAGTCATTTAGCTTCCGAGTGTCCTACCATGTGGCTTAAGTTTGGCCCTAGTCATCGATTTAATTCTGAACTTAATGGATTGTAAGTTTTGCCTATTACGTTAAACCAGTTACTGGGTAAGACGAGAATATATAGGGAAAAAATAGGGCTTTTATGGACAAACGTTTTCAGTTGTTTAATGCAAATTAGGCGTTCTAGAAAGACAAGAATTGGCTTACACTTTTTTCACTCATTCAGAAATAATGTAAAACAAATTATTGCAACTTCTAAATTTTCTTTAGAATAGATTTCTTTAAAATTAAACTTTTCCTCCAACACGTTGACGGCTTAACGGAATATTATGAATACAAAACACTCATGATTATTTACATTCCGCTTTAATCGATATCGGAATTCGCAACCGGTCGCTCTATTTGAAAGTCAGATTCGGTTTTAAATGAGAAGGATATTTATTTTTCCATCACTTTTTTAAATCAATTAGAAAACCATATCAAAGTGAAATTTATAAGGGCCCCCTAAAGCCCTTTCACAAGCTACTTGTGAGTGGAGGAGGAAGGAGACTTCCACTGGAAGAGTCCTGTTGCGTTTGCGCTGGACTAGAGGCGACACGTTTGATTTTTTTTGTGAAAAAGCAGTAAATATCAGCCCATTTTCATCTAGCGAGAATCATCACGCAAGTTTTCTCAATTTAAATTGTTTTTCGAGAAAAAATTTTTTTTATCATTAAGTTTACAACATAGCGTTAAATTTTTCATTTGTTTAAGCAACACAAAGTCTGCCTTGCAATTTGTTTATTTAATTTTATTAATAATAATAAGTCAATATAAGAATTGTTTCCGTTATTTAAAAAAAATAGTAATAATATTTACTCAAGTAAGAATTGTTTCTGTATTTTACTGTAAAAAAGTAATAATAATAATCAGTCAGTTTCCTTTACAAAATTGTCAAATTGTTAATTCCAAACTGACGACCTTAATTTCAAGTTTTGTCACTATTTCAATATAAGAATTGTTTCTGTTTTTAAATTTAAAAGAAATAATAAAATAATAGTAGTAATATTTAGTCAATGTAATAATTGTTTCTGTTTTTTTTTGTTTTTTAAATTTAAAAGAAAATAATAATCAGTCAGTTTCGTTTACGAAATTGCCAAATAGTTAATTCCAAAATGACGACCTTAATTTCAAATTGTATTAATATTTCAACATAAGAATTGTTTCCGTTTTTCAATTTAAAAAAAAGTAATAGTAATATTTAGTCAATGTAATAATTGTTTTTTTGTTTTTTTTTAAATTTAAAGGAAAATAATAATCAGTCAGTTTCCTTTACAAAATTGCCAAATTGTTAATACCAAACTGACGACCATAATTTCAAATTTTGTTAATATATCAATATATGAATTGTTTCTTTTTTAATATTCTTTCGTTTATTATTCACTTATTTATCTAAACAAGGAAAAGATCCACTCTCTCGGGGAAGGACCAAACAATAAGGCAATAACCAGGACTCTATTATTAATTTGGATCTGCTTTAATAGGACTATCTTACTATTTCAATATGACAGAAGAAAATAACAAAAGTTAATCTTGAATTAGCCTGAATATATTTTTCCAGAACCTCGCATTTATTAAAATATATCGTTGCATAAAAGGATTTTCTTTTAGATAAATGGTGTAATTTTTTTGTAAATAGGTTAATAATGAATCTGGTTTGATAATAGTTGATCCATGCATTGCCGAACTTTATACAAAGCAATCTTGGACTAACCAAAGTTATTAAGACATATTTTCTAAAAGAAAAGAGAATACATGTGAGCTTACAACTTATGGTTGTAAAACAACTGGCCTACATAGTGCATCATACTATTATATTTAAAGGATGTATCAACTCTTATACTCCACCCATTTAATTCGGAAACGATTAACTTTAGCAAAAAAAATGGTGTTACACAAACCACAGTTAATTTGGGCCAGAAATCGCGTGGTGGAAACAGATTTAACATAACTTTCTCACCTAGCTGGGAAATGACACTAACTTTGTTATTTTAAATGAGTATCCCATTTTTTTTTTTTTTTTGTAAATTCGATTCTAGAGCTTATTTTATTCCACTTTTGCTAAAAGGAAAATTTTGATCTGATCGACCATTTCTAAGTTGTGCCCGACGGAAGAAGCTGGACGGGGTATGCTTTTTGTTACAAAATAGCCCGCCCCGTTTATTTAGAAACTTTAGCAAAAATTGGTCTTATACAAACCCCAAATTAATTTTTGTTACAAAAACCATACTCCATCACGCGTTATCGTAGGGCATAACACAGAAATATTCGATCCTATCAAAATTGTCAGTAAAAGTGACATAAAATAAGCTCTAGAATAGAATTGTACAAGAAAAATATAGGATTCTTATTTAAAATAATAAAGTTACCTACCACGAAACGGTATGGCTATTTTTTCTCGAAAGGGCATGTCCTTGTTTAGCTGTTAGAACGTAGTAGTTATGTTTTACATACCTCACCTAATTATGTCCCCTAATTAAGGACCTTCTTAGTCTTAGTTTGATTAATTTGCCATCAGTGCTTTGATGGTCTTTGGTTTATGCTTAGTTCAAATTGATTCAAATCTTTAATTAACATGGACTTTGGTTGAATGATATTTCTGTTTACAAGATTGGAGGTCAAAATATTACTGCCCTTGTACCTTTATGCATTCTGGC
This sequence comes from Cimex lectularius, assembly GCF_000648675.2. Taxonomy (NCBI): domain Eukaryota; kingdom Metazoa; phylum Arthropoda; class Insecta; order Hemiptera; family Cimicidae; genus Cimex; species Cimex lectularius. The sequence goes on from NW_019392652.1 coordinate 94,047, forward strand.
CCAACAGAACTTCCTTGAAACTTACTCGTTCTCCTTTATTTTTTATTATCAAGGTTTGTCTAAACGTTTCTTTAAACTGGATCTGCCGGCAAGTAAAACACGTGAACATGGACATAAAGTAACTTAAGTTATTTCTAATGCGAACAATGGCAACCATCCAATTTAGCTTCTGCTACTAATGCTCTCTCCACCCCCAAAGACAAGAAGAAGTGTAAAACACTATGATCTTGCTAATTGCCTGTATTATTACTAAATTGTTAATTACTAAAGCAATTAATTTATTATCATATCCATGTCAATTTATACTACAATATTGACGAGAAACTTAAAAATCCAGTCGAACATTATTAAAATACTTAATTTGACCTAACTACAATAATGTAGTATTATTAAAACAGTGCAAAATATTTGACAGAAATTTTTGCTTATTCAATTTACTTTGCTAAAATAGAAATTATTACTGTGTTAATTAACAACAGTTTAATTATTATTAGACATAATAAATGCAAAATTTGGGTTATATTGACGTCAATATCTTTCTACATCAGATGTTAATAACGTAGTAATAGTAACATTTCAAGCAAGTTTTTATATTTATTTTTGAACTTATATCGAAACCAGTCTAACATTCTTAAAATACTTAATTTGACCTAACTACAATAATGTAGTATTAATAAAACCTAGTGCAAAATATTTGACAGAAATATTTGCTTATTCAATTTACTTTGCTAAAATTATTGCTGTGTTAATTAAAAACAGTTTAATTATTATTAGACATAATAAATGCAAAATTTGGGTTAATTTGACGTCAATATCTTTCTACATCAGATGTTAATAGCGTAGTAATAGTAACATTTTAAGAAAGTTTTTGTATTTATTTTTTAACTTATATCGAAACCAAATGTTTAATATTTCAGTTTTGAAAAAACATTTATTATACAAAATTGTATCTTTCTTGCCACACAGGTTAATACAATAAACCATGTTATAAAATCGGAATACCATCGGAAAAGTGTTTTTTATGTATATTTCATATGTTTTAAAAATATATAGTTTTTTTTCTGTTTTACAATTTCTATGCATTTAGTGGCCAGACTAACCAAAATTAGACTGTAAAATATGAGAATAATTTACTTTAAATCTTGAAGTAAGTCGTATTTTCATAATATTATCTTGACAAAAAAATTTAAAAACTCGTTCTTTAATGATATATTTTTCATAAGCTCGAATATTTTTTTTTGTTTTGTCAGCAAATACTTATAAATCTTTGTACATACATATAAAACTGCGTCAGCAAGGCAAAAACTTTGCACTATTAAATACATACATAACAATGACAGTATATACAGATAAAAAAGAATTGGCGATTCATCGGGGTATTTGATATTACCCAGGCGCTTCTTCCCAAAGCTATCTATAAACATGTGAAAATTAACCATCTACGAGGGTCTATGGGGTACTCGACATTCTACCACAAAACCTTCTACACGTACTGCAACACTCGCTCTAATAAATTCATCATTAAAAAATGTTTAACGGGGTAATAATTAAATGACGCAGGTGCCTCACGCTAAATCGCTCAATAACACGAAAAAGCCAATCTACTTTGAAGGCGCGTGATGTACTCTATATTTGGCCACAAACCTACCAACAAATATCCTCTCAAACTAATTAATTAACCAATAAAGAGATCGCCCAATGCCGAAACGCATTTGATTAACTAAAAAAACGAAAGTGGAAACAGACCAATAAGTGTCCTTGTGCCTGTTTGACATGATGTACTTACGGAACCGCCACAAATCCACACTCACACTAATGTGGGTCCCAATTCATAAATTCAAGAAATGAGGCAGTAGACATCCTAGCGAAGTGAGACTAGGGACAATACATTGGACAAAATAATTTTTCTGGTATAAACAAGAACCACGTTAGTCAGAAATATTGGGTTATTAAATACCACAGAAAATAATGGCAACTTTTTTTCCTTCGGCAACCTAAACAAGCACTTTTAAGTATGTCGGGTTAGAATGCAGGGTCGCTAGATTTTAACCTAGGACCTTTACGTTACAAAGCCCTGTCAACGCCTTAAATGCACTCTAATAAATTCATTCGGTTAATATGTGAGAGTGACAACTGAAAGGGCCATGAAATGTGATCATTTGAATTTATCTACGTGCAGGTTACTGTTTCGGAGACTTTCTTGACGTAAGTCGAGCTTTTGATCGATTTTGGCACCTGGGCCTGCTGTTCATGCTCAAGGGCAACCTTCCATCCACCTACTATCTCGTACCTCACTGACCGATTGTTCCAAGTCATCGAAGGCCATTACCTCTCTGCGTATTTACCCATCCACGCTTGTGTACCTCAGGGTAGCGTTCTGGCCTCTTCACTTTATAAGGTTTTCGCAGTTGACATGCCATCTCATCGCGAAACCATCACATTCACATTTGCAGACGATACGGCAATTCTCTCTAGCAACTCCGACCTTGTCGTTTCCACTCTAAACCTCCAACAACACTTCATACTATTAGAGTCTTGGTGTAAAAAGAAAAGGATAAAATTTAACACAAACAAATCCACCTTCATTACCTTCAATCTTTGTAAAAAGATCTCCCCCCCCCCTGTTTTCTTAAATCATATTCCCTCCCAACTGCGGACAAGGTGCGGTACCTCGGACTGTACATCGACAAACGCCTGACGTGGAATCCTCACACACGACTGAAACATGAGGTTATGGATATAGAGTTTTTGCACCACTTCTCGACAAACGTTCTTATTTAACTCTCAAAAATAAAAGGCTGATTTACAACATTATAGTTAAGCCGATTTGGACTTACGGCCTGGAAGTTTGGGGTTCAGCCAAGCATTCCAACATCCACCGCATTCAAACTGCCCAGTCTTTAATACTACGAAAAATACTGGATGAATTTATTTTATGGATTTTATGTATCGAACCAAACTACACATACAGATTTACATATCGATTTCGTACAAGAGGATATACGTTGTACCACAAATTTAAAAAAGCGAGCAGTTATCTTATTAATTTCTTACTGCAGTTACCACTGCTATGTCTTTAGGTACTCTGACACTTACGGATAGGTGAAATCTTGTTCCGTGCGATTATTGTTCACACTTTCGTAAATTTAACAATTACATCGTCTAAGAGATGCCCATGTGTCAGCCAGATGTGACTAGTTTCAATTGATTCATCACTACTCTTTGTTTTCTGTCCATTTTACCATGGCCTACGGTTTGACTGATAGATTTATTTCTTTTAACTTGTTGGTCATTACGGCCCAGCATATATGCTAATCCTCCCAGGCTAAATCGAATCCGTAAATTTTGCCATCCACTGGTCTCACGGCACAGATGGTGCACGCTTGGCAGCTCGGTCAGAATTTCCATTGTCTCCTATTCCAACATGACCGTTATTTTATAATAACGTGCCGTTGTTTTTAAGAAAATCCCACTTATAAGTACGTCGAGTTCGATACAGGGCCACTAGAACCACGTACCTTACAGTGATAAGCACCCTGTCTTGTATTTTTCATAATTACTTGTGCGCCAGACTGGTAGCATCTCCGTGGCCTTTGTTAATTAGAAGATGTCAATGTGTATGCTAGGTGTGGCCTGGTCGCAAGTGATTTATCATCATTCTTTTTTTCTGCTCATTTTTTCCATGAGCTACTGCTTGATTGGCAGAATTACTTTCTTAATTTGTTAATTATTACGGTCAAGCAGTTCTGCCAATTTTCCCAGTGTAAATATTCTATGTACATTTTGGCATCAACTGGTTTCACGGTTCAATTGGTGCTCGTTTTGCAGCTCGGTCAGCATTTCCACTTCGTTCTATATCGAACAGAATCCAGGCAGTAATGTCCTCTTTTTTTACGTATTTTTATTTATTGCCTGGATTAAAGAGCCCGTGGATATTATTGTCATGAAAATCACGACAATTTTATTTAATTGTAAATAGTAAATGTAAACAAACAAAATTATGTGAATCTCAATTAATCTATCATACATTTTGAATTAACCTGTTTAAAAAAATGCCACGAAAATAAACAGTCAAGCACACACAAAAAAGACATCCTTTTCTCAAGCAGACGATGAACTGATCTACCACAGTCAACAGGACCACTGCAGTCAACAACATCTTTCAAGGATAAGATTGATGAACTCTACCCTCGCTCCGGGGAAAATGGCATTTCCCGTGGAGAGTGGCCATCTTGTCATGAAAATCACGACAATTTTGTTTAATTGACTTTTTGTTATGTTGTAATTATCAAGTTAAATTATTATTATTAACAATGAAGTAAACCGTATTAATTTTCAAACAAACAGTAATTTATTTAGAAAAAAATCTTGTTTTTTATTTGTTTAAATTGTTCAGTCAAGAAAATTTTATTAATTTGTTATTTCGATTTGTACTATGTAAAAATGTAAATAGTTCATTTGCCAAACAAATAGTTAGAAAAACTAGCGCTGCTTTCGCCATAACGTGTAGTAGCTTGAAGGCAGTCGTAGAGTCTACTTCATATAAACTATCGTTAACAGGTTGGCAAAAGAAAATATTTTAATTCTTTTTTGTATGATTATTTTGATTGAGTTTTTTTAATATTTTGTTTCGAAGATTTGAGTTTGTTTGTTTATTTTTTAAAAAGCAATATAATTTTTGTTGTAATTCGGATTTTGTTTTATTTGTATTATTTCCACTGCGCAGCAAGGATCTGCTGAATATTGTTTTTTTATTAGTGTCCCATTCGGCTGTGTCAGAATAAAAGATATCACATACCTACATTACATTATGTTGCAATTTTATTAATTATATTGCCACGTAAAGTATCAACTGGCAACATAAATGGTTTTAAATAATTATCACTGTTTATTAGCTTTGTTTAAAACTTTGACATAGAATAATTAATGACATTATTTTCATTCTAACCCAACGTAAATATGATATACTGTAAAGGTAAAGGACTTGATATAATCAAAGGGTAACCTGGCAAGAATGTGATTTTGTGTATTAAGTTATTTTACTGCAGCCCTTTTAACAGAAAGGAAAGTTCAAAAGTTAGTAGTTTTTGGAAGTAAAATACATTGCCCTTAAACCAAAGTAATGGTTTTTTTTGTGTTATCGACTTCGATATCCGAAAGTAAAACAAAAGTGAGCTAGCCTTGAAGTGTACTTTTTATTCATAAATTATTTCCCAGAGGATTCGGTTTTTCAGCCAATCCATCCAAACCTCACACCATCCTCATTACTTAAACCTTACTTCACCATAATTGCTATCAATTTCACAATTAATTTGTCTTCCTTACGTTTTTTTTAATTTATTATTTTCACTTTAAACTAACGGCATAGGTTATTGTTTACATTTGAATCAAAAATAATTAAAAAAATGTTCTTGCCTAGAGTCTTGTAAAAACAAGGCAATTTGGTAGTTTATTTTGATAAGCAAACAAAAACAAACAAATACATTATTTAATGTTTTTTTAAACAATACAATACAAACATGTTTTAGCTTGTGGAAATACGGTGTGACCAATCCTAAATATTACGTGCCATTTTTGGTATGTAGCGATATATTGCTTCCATACGTTACATGTTTATTGCGACCTAATTTATCACGTCAGGGCCGTGCCTTAGGAAGAAAGCTTTCGGATCAGGGATAGCGGCAAAAATCAATTTCCATCGCGGCCAAAGACAAGGGGCCGGATTATATATTTTGTCATGTTTTTATACTTTCTCCGCAAGCTTTAAACAATACTTTGTTGACATCAGCAGAGTCCATTTCTCCAACAAAGCACTCCAGAAATCAAAACATTCACTAGGTTGTTTCTTTATAAAAAAGACCCAAATTTTATAAATATTCTGACGGTATTAATTTTTGATAGATAGAGTTTAGGTAATCCACTAGGAAAACTTACCCTTTAGTTTGTGCGATATAAAATAAGCTAATAATCAATTGTCTAATGAAAGTGAGCATTCTAATTTTATGTAAAATAAACATTAATTAGCTGGAGATCGTGAGATGCGATCTGGTGTGACGTAGGTTTTAGAAAAACATTTTCTTTATCGTGCCGTTTCGATCATTATTGAGATCATTTTCGTGGGCACTCTCAACACGACACATAAAAAGACACATCTACAGAGAAAACAAACACTTTGAGCCCGGAAGATGATCTCAATAAAGATCGAAAAGTTGGCTCGATAAAGAAAGTGTTTTTCTAAAACCTACGTCACACCAAATCGCATCTCACGATCTCCAGCTAATTAATGTTTATTTTACATAAAATGAGAACGCGCATTTTAATTTAATTTTTTAATTTTAAAATTATAAAAAGTTGTTTATAAAATTTTGTATATAGAAATTACTGCGGATAGACACATATGAGGATAGTTCATCACCTTCCAGGCATCAAAAATATCCGCTATTGGTGAAATTTTTATTTATTTAGGACGTATCTTAATCAACATGCTAATTTTATCTTCAATATCATGATGTAATATTTAGTCCCAAGTTAAGGTAACACCAATAGTAACAGCCTTATTTGGGCGGACATGGTTCGGTACATATCTCATCAGCATCCCAAATTCCCAGTCGTTAAACCAAACGTTCCCTCAGGCAACGTTAATCAATTCGGACAATGGTGCTCGGGCAAATCTATTAAAACGGTAAAATTTGTCATGATGCGTTTTAAATCAGAAAAGAAAACCGTGTGACAATCTTCGGTCAGATTCATCAATTAATCGAGGATTGAAAATAAAAATCCCTTGGCTGAAAGAAGCCATAAATTACGACATACCTTTTCGCATTAATTTCAAGCTTACAGCGGAGTAATTAATAATTTATTAACCTACTCGGGTATAGTATTAAGAAAAAGACTTAATTTACGTTCACAAGATAACTACAGTCAATAAAATCTTTTAATTTATTATTCTAACGGGATGTTGAACTAAACTTTTGGATTAACCATTTTGAGCAAAACTTTGATTAAATGTTCCCACTTAATAAAACATTTTCATGACCTTTAGGAATGCATCCTTGCGAATTGTTTAAAATGAAATTTTATTTTATTTGGAAGGTTGTTTGTTTTCAATCATCCTGGTATGCCCATTTTTGATTGTTATATAATACTCGTTTCTGTGTTCTCCTTTTCGTAAAACAGAGGTTAATATCAAAATGAATCGGGCTCTGTACGACCTTAGGCATTGCGACCAATATTGGCCTATTTTACATTCTCCTTACTTATCAAGGGCTCTTCGTTAAGATTAAGGCGTTTTATCAGATCCAAAAGCCTTGTTAAATGTATTCTTACGGCCTTAGTTTTTCCTCTCCCTGGAGTAGGAATCTCAGCCTATAAGCCTTCGCACCATTGGAGATCTTCCTCACAAAATCTTTTGCAAAAAAGCAGCTGGTTTCTCCTGCTCCGAAGATGCAGCGTCAAGTCAACAGATATTACGTCATTCTACTCCTAACACGTTTTAGGTTTAGACCTAAACGAACTATTAGTAGTTCTGCCTTTTCTATGGGACTTCGATGAACGCATGTTTTTGCTTTAGAAATTAATTTATTCATTTAGAAGAATAATACTTTATTTTCTAAATATAGTTACAATACAGAAAAGTATTTACATCTATCTTCCATTCCGTCACCCGGAGGTAGACCTTACAATATAAAATATACTTCTCCTCTCTCACTTTTCTCCGTCCCTCGTTAGCATTTGAGGATGATTTAAGGATAAAATATATCGAAAGCATGGGAAAACGAAAATACTCGAAAAAGTAAAAATATAACACTTAACTAGATAAAAATACGAATATTGTGTATACTATAAACATGTAAAAAATCCAAGACCAAAGGGTTAAAATACAAACAATATTAACAACGAGTGAGAATGTTTAAAAATTGAATTACTGTACTAAGTATCTGTAATGCCACGCAATGCGTGCTGATTTAATGAGTGGCCGGGAATAGGAGTCGAGGAGAGAAATGAGCCGGGATTCGCTAAGCTTGGAAGCACCAGGTAACGCATGCTAAACTCGGTAAGAACAGGACATAGCGGTAAATAATGGAATACGTCCTCTTTCGCATTTAGGTTACAGAGAGAGTACCGCAGTTTACAGCAAGTTACCCTCTCAATTTAAACAGCCATCATGAATGTCTAAGAGACAAACTACTGGGCGATTCGTTATTCTCAGAAAACAACTTTGATTGAATGTGTAGTTTCTTATAAAACAAAACATGGATGACGATATGGCACTAGTGGCAGCCTCTTCCCTATGATTCTCGACTAATTAAATTAATAATGCGGAGAGTTCACCATTGAAGCGAAACTGTAAAGTTCGGATTGAATTCGCCCGAATGCTTTGCGGAATGACTGATAAAAGTTTCTCCAATTGATAACTTGAATTGCTGATATTCTCATAAGTCGAAATGATGGTACGTTTAGAACTTTCAGGCAGTACTTGACGGTGGTGTGTGGCGAAAGTGTATACTCTCAGCGCCCTAAAATAAGAGAGTCAGACGCTTTTAACATTTTGTAATTCCTGTCATATAAGAAGGCTGAAAGCGTCGAAGGGTCAGCACAACTTTACAATATTTATTCCAAATTATTCTTGGAAAATTGGAAAACTGGAGTCGGACGCCCCAACCATTCGACGACAGCAGAAATAGTACATTTAAATACGAGCGATTTATTTTTCCGCATGTTTTGGAGAGTATTTTCCTTCAAAGGATTGTAGGGGCACCGGTGGTCGAATGGTTTAGTCATTGGCACGGCGCTAATGACTGTAAGGTAAAGGTCATCCAACGGCCCTCCATTCGAAACCGACAATCTTACAAATGGGCTTTTTGTTCAAAAACATCGGCGCCCCGAATGTTCTTGCAACCTCGTAGTTGAAATATCCTTGTTTGAAAAAAAAAAAATTAAAAATACTTTTTTAAGTATGACAAGTAGTATTGCTCATTCCTAGCCAGTCTTTTCGTGTGTATATCTGCATATTCAAATTGATTTAGTTATTGTAACAAACAAATTTTTAGTTTATATGTACAACAAAGAAATACAATCAAAACACAATGCAAATACCAATACAATACAAATAGAAATATCTAAAACATTTACTTAAATTGCCTAAAATATTTTTCATCGGCTCCTAGAGCCCATGGTAAAAATGCTCGGACACGTTTCTAATATTTTTCTCTTTAGCATCTCCTAAAAATGTTTACATCGGTGATCCCACTTCCGTATGCGTCGTTTGTAAGTAGGCAACAATGGCCCTGGAAGGGCGCAACATTGACGGCTCTTACTTTCCCCAACTATAACTATACAACAATGTGTAATATTGTTAAATATTTTGAGATTAATTATACAGCTAATTTAAGACATCAGATTTAATTTTAAAAATGTTAATGAAATTACTGTATTAATTAATTTGAAAGGCACGCTAAAATTATGACAGAATCGGACTGAACGGTTAATTTCGTTTCAATTCCGACCTGAAAATTAATGCATTACCGAGAAATCGCAAAAGTTTTTAATGTTATTACCGCCTAAATAAACCGTCGTTGAGGTTTTCCTTCAATTATATTTTAATGGTTTTTGTCAAACGGCATTCCGTTCCTTTTAAACGCGCGCCCGTGGGGCGGATTTAACTCCTTCTCGAATTTCATTAAGCCGAGAGGAAAGGAGGAAATAAAATCCTAAAGGTAAAGCATAATTACAATAACAAGAGTGAAATTGTTTTTGAAATTAAAACGAATCCATACCATTGAAAGGGGAGAAGGAGAATGAAAATCATACTAATCTATAAATGTTATAAAATATTTATGGTTTTACATATCATATGTCGGTTTTCGTCTTGAATAATGAATCTCTGAAAAGTGTCAACCAGCTTACTGAAAATTCTTTGAAAAAAGATCTGTCATTTAACGACTGGCGACCAAATCTCAAAACGCTTAAAATAGGCATATTTTTTCGAAATGGAAATTTTTATTGCCCACATTAAATTATTAGGTAAAGTTTTTGAAATCATGTATTTATACTAATACTTGGTACGTATTCTGAGTTATTCGTTTCCTAGTGGTTGAATTATGTGGTGATTAGTGACCGTTAATCGATAATTATTCAGAAATCGTGAGATGCGGTCTGGTGTGATGTAGGATTCAGAAAAACATTTTCTTTATCGTGCCAACGTTTCGATCTTTATTGAGATCATCTTCTGAGCCTGGGATTTACAAACATTGTTTACATTTAACAAATATATTTAGGATGTGGAAAAATGAATTAGTACAATGCAAAATATATTTTTTATATTCAATCAAAGTATTTCTACTCACTCAAAGTGTTTGTGTTCTGTGTAATTGTGCAATGGCAGACCAGACCGCATCTCACGATTTCTGAATAATGATTGAATTATTTGACTGATATTTCGACCTGTTTCCTCAAAATGAAATTGTACTTTTACTTGTTTTATAAAAATACATTTTTTTACTCCGAATAAATCGTTCCATTTGATATTCAATTCACACAAAAAATTAAACTATATTTTAAAATTAATTATTCTTTCTATGTAAGGTCTTGGTTGAGATAAAAATGTCAGTGTCACGAGCGGGAGTCGAACTCACGACTAAATACGCTTCTGCTCTTCCACTTGACCTATTGTGACTTCGATCCTCTGGCACCAACTATCCATCTTAACCTACAACCGTTCGAATTTTCTCTTGTTTTGCTATTTTGAATTTACCACTAAAACGTAAATGGATTAATATGTTTTAAAAGATTTTCCCGTTTGTTATGTTGAAACGTCTTATTAGGTATGAGAATAAAAGTGTCGACGTTTTACTGGTATCGGTATCGTTCGCTACAAGTACTACTACTTAATCTATATTTTTTCCATGTTGGTGAATGGCTTATAAAACAAATAAAGAAACTGAGTAAATACACATAGGCATTCAATAATAATCTGGAAAAAATTGTAGAACGAAGGGCAGCATTGACGATAGCCATTCTCGACAATTTTCCTTCCTTATCTTGTTTTTGTTTCAGTTGATATTAAACAATACTTCTTGTTGCAGTTTTGAATTTATTATCTCAAAATTTAATACGTCAACTGTTTCTAATAAATAATTTCGGTTGAGTACTGATACTGGACGTAAGATACTGATGGGATATTTTTTGTTTGTTAGTGATGTTAGAAGGTTGAGATGAAATATCAATTCTTGCATCAGCATTTAGCCATTTGAAGTTTTCTGCTAGGTATATTTTTTATTAATTTCACAATTACATTATAAATCAGAAAGAATTATCTAAACAAAACAAACAATGATACTGGTTTTATATTTATTGGTATTCTATAATAATTTACTAGTGTTTCGGAATAGGGTGCAGCATTGACGACAATGATTCTGGCTTTTAAATAAAGATACTTACATTTCGAACTTTTTTTCGTACTTGTACGTATTTCGAACTCTCCACTAAAATTTGGTGCGTGGCCAAATGAAATAGGTAAATGAACAGAAGAATTAAGTTTTCCCGATATATTCTTCTTAGCTTTTAGACTAAAATAGTGTTACGATTTGGTAATTTTAATTAAGCATAATTAAGTTGGCTCTGCTAAATCAAAGTTTCACAAATATATTTGTGAGGTTTTTTATTTTTTATTTTTTTTTTAATTTTATATTTTTTTTATTTAATAAATATAATTATTTACTTGTATTTCGTATTCTTGTTTGTGTTTTTATTTCTTTTAATCCGGAAATATTATAAACTCTGTTCAATACGTCTCAATCTTATTTTTAGCAATTCCAAAACTATGCATAATAATAGTATCCCATCAAATAGTGAGAATAAATGAGCAAATATGACAAAACATTTGTTTGGTTCCAGAACTCCATCGGTTTTAATAAGCAGATATACAAAGCACAAGATGAATGAACAACACTACTTGCCATACTTACAAAAGTATTCTTACAATCCTTTGAAGGGAAATAACTGTCCAAAACATGCAGAAAAATACATCACATACAATTTAAGCTGTCGCCAAGTGGTTAGGGCATCCAACTCGAGCTTGACACGCTAGCAGTTTTGGGTTCGAGTCCAAGCATAGTTCTTGGAATTTTATTTATGAATAATTAGGAGTAAATATTGTAGAGTTGTGCTGGCTCTTCGCCCGCGACAACAAGTTGGACGTTATGCCCTCCTGTAGGACAGAATTTAAAATACAAATTTATAATGACTGACTCTTCGTCTTATTTTACGGCGCTGAGAGTATACAGTTTCGCAACACACCTCCGTTATGCAGAAGTCTATACCTTTTAAATTCTTCAACAAGCGCATGTTATATTAATCATTTAATGTTAATTGCAATTAAATTGAAGTTTAATTTATTGAACATTGTATTGTTTTTGCATTTGAGTTTTAAGCCTAGTTGTAAGTATCTTTCAAACCTTTGGGGAAAAAGCACTGTGCTAAACATGTGACAAGAAACCACATCACTTGTAAATTATTTAATTGTTTCCTCTCTTTAGCAAGAACGCTCGGACACATAGAGAATATGAATAAGTACTAAAATGGAATAAATAAATGCAATAAACAAACAAAAAACAAGTGTATAGATTTTTAGGCCGATAGGGCATGCAAGGACACTTACTACTGGGCGAAAGCCAGCTGACGGTTCCGACATGCAGAAAAAGGATGCTCGCTAAGTCCCGCATGATTGGCTTCATTTACAGAGAGCAAAGAATGCCACCCGATATGAGAATTGTGCTTGAGCACGGCAGCGAGTATTTCCCTGTTCCGATTCTTGGGAAAAATAGGGTAGTCTTTATATAGGGTATTCTTTATTGTTGTGTACCCAAGTGTAGTGAGAGTGAATGTACTTTTTAAAGTGTATGTGTAGAATAAGAGGGTCGATGTAGTATTCAATATTCCACAATCGACTGTCAATTAGGTTCCTATATAATAGGTGTAAAGGGTGATAAAGGAATACCGAGTACACCAGCACCATAACTTAGTGAATGGTATGAAAAGAGGAGAGAATGTATTTAAGAGTGTGAACGGGTTTGGATTTAGGAACTGATTGCGCTGGCGGTAAAAATAACATAGCTGTTGATAGCACCTTGAGCCCAACCTCGGTAGTTAGTCTGATAAGACCTAAGGTTTATCCCGAACGGCCACCAACTTGGGTAAGACCGCCGATAATTCATTATAAATACAAAAGCTGGAATTGCCTCTGGACTACTAATCTCATAGTAAAGTAAAGTCTAGTCTAATTCTCTAATAACTAAACGTTCTCGTACGCCAAATACGAACGCCAGATAGGAATTAGACTAAAAACTATTTACAAAACTCATCATTCGACAGAAAAAATAGAGTTATGCAATATAATTTTTTTATATACAAGAAATTCAAAACGTTTGAGAGGAAAACGTATGAAATTTCAATACACGGTGTTTCATATTTTTTGCTCAATGAGAATAGTTTAGAAGTTTGTAGTTTTTTAAAAAGTTCTCAACAATACTGCCACTTTTTTACATTGAAACATGTCTAGAGAGATTTTCTTTTTTTTTCTATTTGTAATACGAGCAATAGTCTGAATGTTATTTGAAAAATAATTTAACTATTGATGGATTTTATCCTCAATGTTGTTGCCAATTAAATATTTGTATAAAACAAAAAAATGGATTGAAAGCTATTGGGTTGTCCGGAAAATAATGCAGGATTTTAGTATTAAACAAAAAAAAAGAAACTAGTTACTTTAAAGCAATGTTCTTTAATCAAAATAATTTCCCATACTCTCAATACATTTCTCCCAACGTGTTGGTAACTTNAATGAGTAATCCTGTAAACGTAAACAGAATATTTTATATAGATTTTTTTTAATGAAAACTTAAAATCCTGCATTATTTTCCGGACAACCCAATAATACTTCGAATGTATAACTAAACTTCATCAAAAGGGACCTGTTCATTATTCGAAACGGTTATATCGGGGATATATGCATGATCAAGTCATCCTAGAAATAAAAATTTATTCTAATTAATTGGTTAAACCTGCGTTTCCGAGCATTGATTCAAATTAATAATGATCACGTTTAGACGATCCAGAATATTCAGTCTTGCTAAAACTAGCTGCCAATTTGTTGTAACTCGAAAAATCTAAATTTATTAAAGTTCCGAATCAATAAGTTTTGTTTTAATTATTTTTCCTCTTTCTTTTCATTAGGTCGGTGAAGAGGATGAAAAAAAATCGGGTCAAAAAACTACCACAAATCTCGATGATACAGGCAGATTAGGAAGGATATTTCAACCTGTCTTCTGCAATTTCTTCAATGTCACTTTCGACTTATGATGTCGGCCTTTGACGTGGACAAACAACGGCCCTTTCCGATTGATTTCATTAATTGATGATTCGGCTCACTACTGACGAATAGACGGCCAGGTTCGATTTGCCCAGTTGATAAAGGAGCTTAAAACAAATGGCTTCTTTCTTTAGAAGTTCAACATAAGTAATCAGATCCTCTCACGATGAACGGATTTAACAAACTTTATAGCTGGTTCATCCTCTCACAATTTCGGTATAGTTGGTCATTATTTTTTCTTAAACAGTTTTAAAGAAGTGTGTTTCAGATATCAGTTTTTAACACTAAATAGTTGCAATTATAATAAATGGTAGTCATGTAGTTAAAAACCATTGATTCGTTCTATAATTTCATGAAATGGTGTTATATACTTATTGGACTAAACATATAAAAAAACATGTTTTTTGTCTATTGGCAACTATTGAAAAATAAATTTCTTCACTTAACTTCAAAAAGTATACTTTTTAGTCTTCTGTTATATGATGTAATTTCATTTTATAGCTGTGTTCTTCTGTTTTCTGAACCAGTGAGTATTAGGTGGTGGAACCAGCAATATATACCCCTATATATTATATGTAGTGTATATTGCCTCTTATTTTCCCTTGCCGGCAGACTGCTGGGATCATTGTCTTGTCAGATTTATTCCATCTTCCATTTTTTATTTATTACGAGTATTTATTAAGTGGCCGTCAAGAAGAACCGCTAGGCAATCCATCCCTTCTGAATGGGACTTGCTGGATTCTACGCCGTATCTAAAACTTAACCGTTTAACACGTAAATGGTCTTAATTACATTTATACATTTATCCTATGGATAATAAAATTAATCCAGGTTTGGCGGGACTCAAAATATCCTTGAGGACTCAGCTCTAAATGAAACCTGTAGTTGCAAGGCTGAAAGTGTTCAACACCATAACATCTTCTCATTATTCATGCCAATAAATATATTAGATCGTATATATACGCATATATATGCAATATACAGAGCACCTGTCAAACCAAATCTACACCTTTTTAATGTTATTAGGTGACTCACAGGCCATACTACATGCATTCACAATACTACTTAGCTTGCATCGACCGATCAGTGGGGTGCACATTCTCCCATACATACACACTTTCACGCCTATAAATACATTCACATGGGATCACCGGGTTTTGAGGTTACGCCAGTGCAGGACAAATTAACTAGTTAGTAACATTACATACAACCATTTTCGCTAATAAATACGGTCACACCTAAATAAAAGTCAAGTATGACCATGGCACAGGCCCCCTATTTTTTTCCCCCCATTAACTCTGGTATTCTATAATTTCTCTTTCCTATCACTTACGATTTAATATTTTTCATTCGTCGGTGGAAATGTTAAACTTTTTTCAGGAATCTTCAGTCATATTTGGATGGTTTATTTTTTTATGTTGACTCTTTTTCCACATATTGGGCACCACCTTCGTCATTCTACGATAAGGACAAGTCCATGAGGAAAGCAAGTATGATCTTAGGCGGGTTAACATTATTCTACCAGTATGAAAGATTCTCTATGTCCACCCTATCTTTTAGATTTTCGGTCTTGGTCGAAACCGAGTTGTTGTACTTACAAGGGACCTTTTTACCGTAGACAGTGCTCATCTAGGGGGTGGGTAGCAATCCCACTATAATGCGAAACCGTTGTCGGGGCGTTCCCGGAAGTTTCTCCGCTGGAAGAGCCTCTACACTCAGAGAGATAGAGTCGTCTTCTCTATCTAGGGAGTACGCGAGGGGGGGACGGGCTGATGTATTTCGGCCCGTTAGCCCCTCGCGTGCGGCGTAAGACCCGACGCACAATGCGGGCCCGACCACTCGGAATGGACAAGCGGAGAGCGTGGCTACTGACCCTTAGGGGCCGGGACACCACTACACCAATGCTGCGGCGGTAACACTTTTCCGTCGTATGCAGAGGTGCGTCAGCTCTCATCTTGAGAATCAAAACGTCCGATAAGGCCGAATAGGCCAGGTGCGGACGCTGAAGATCCTCTAGTCTTGTGAAGACTCGGGAACCTCATGTACTTACAATAGTCTCCGGATCAACTTTTTTACTTCCTCTTTTATTAAACTAAATATTAAATTTCGTAATTATTTTTCTTATTTATATGGTTTTATTAAGATGTTATATAGTATAACGACTTTTCAAGGTTGCATTTCGGCAAAATTTAAGTCGTTATCCAAATCCACTAATCCAACAACTTCCTTTCCACCAGTCTGGATATCCTACACCTTTGAATCGGTCATGGCTACTGATGTTGAACATTAAATATAAAATTAGGATTTTAGGTAGCTTGTTAGCCTTGTGATCAGCATGATTAATCTAGGCTCGTAGACCTCTCTGGTCGTGGGTTTAATTCTCACTTTCGACTATGGACTTTTTTTCACCATCGCCTTTCCTAAAAAAATATACAAACAAACGAGAAAAATAAGTCCATTAAAAAAATAAGATTTTATAAAACTCACTTTTTAGTTTTATTCACTCGCGTCATTGACCGTAGACCCATCCTCCAAATAAGTTGTATTAATATAATTTATTAATTATTAATATATGTCGTAATTAAATATTATTATAACCAAATAACGTAAAAGTTAGGCTTCACTTTTTTTCTCTTATATGATTGATTGATTGTGATTTTATAGGGTCGCTTTGTGGTAAACCTGAGCAATTTTATTTGTCAGACAAAACTTGTTATTGGAATTTGTGAAAAGGTTTATAATAGTCTTTGGTGAAAGTAAATCTTTTTGATCCAGAAATCATTATCCGGCTGAATGCCGTACGTTCAACATACTGGGAAATTAAAATGTCTATCAGCCTGGTATTAAGTCAAAATCGCGTTCGCGCCGTCGGGATGAAAGGGTTAACATTCTCGTGGGATTCATACCGTAATCGATTGTTACATCGTTGAAATTTTGTTATTCCTTTGAACCCGGGAAGCCTGAACGAGAAGGATCATGAAAACCGTAAAGTCCTTTCACCCTTCTCCTCGTCCTGTTAATTTTTTATAAAAGTTGTTCTGTCGGTCGGAGCCCCGTTGCAAGAAGCCTATTAATGTAGCTGGCAAAAAGATGGTCGAAATCAATGAAAGAAGTCGAATGAAAGTGAGAGAAAGGCCAAGATGAGCTAAATGAACAGTGAAAAGCTTATTTAAAAGTTTAACAAAAACGGACTTTTCTTCCTTTCCACATTTGTCTTCTCGGTTTTTCTTAACTCATTATCATGTCTTTCAGATAATCTAGTTTTAAAACATTCTTTCCTAAATGAACAGTCTTAGATGAATTTTTATCTTTTTATTTGCTTAGTATTATCTTTATCTTGTAGATTTCGGAAAAATTTGGAAACAAAAATGTCTTCTCTTTAATAGTTCTGTAGTTTCAAGAGTTATTCCTTAAATATCGAGATGGCAAGCCCAACATTTTTTATAAATTCACTAGTTTTCGTGGCCCGCTTGACCAATTAATATCTTTCAATTATCTAAGGTGTTTAGTTGAGATAAAATAGTCAGTGTCACGAGCGGGATTCGAACCCACGACCTTCGACTTGATACGCCGCTACTCTACCACTTGAGCTATCGTGATTTCGATCCACTCGGACACTAACTTCCCATCTCAACCCCACCTTTTGAATTTTCCCTCCTTTTTGCCATTTTTCAAATGTCGTGTAATCTATTTCATTCTCGGCGACAAATGATATGGCCACGGAGAGCTTAGTGAAGATGCACTTCATTTAACTTATTAAATTCACTAATTTCGTGGTCCGCTTGACAAATTAACGTTTTTATAAGTAACGTACTTCTGACATTAATTTTGGCTAAATTTTAGATAGTCATAGATAGATATACGGGTTCTTCAGACATTACAGACATTATACAATCGTATTATCTTTTTGTTTTATTGATAAATAGAGTTGAGGGTGTAAATGTGTATCCAAAAATAAAACGACTCTGAAGAAAGAAGGCAGTTGCCCCCAAAATCGATTTCTCGAGATAAAAGAATAAGATAATTCTCACAATTCTGTACTAACCCATATAAAATGACACAAAGATCACTTATTAATTTTTTTTCCATAACAGTCATGTTACATCCACTGAGTGAGGATCATAAAATATTCAGTGGGACAATATACAATATACGCCTATAAATTAAACAAAATTTAACTTCTTTGTTAATAACATGTTCATCTCGTTGGGTTACCTGTGTGTGAATAGAAGTATATTTGCACCTTGGTGAGCTTCACAAAGGACGAGCGTAATATCAAAGCGACCAGACAGAAACCGCGGAAGATCTAATATCACTTCTCTCAACTATCAGATAAATAATTAAAATGAATCAAGAGCAAGATGAGGAGAGAATTATGCATTTTATCATAAATTTATTGGAGTCGTGTTAATTGTATTACACAATGCACTAACTTTTAAAATTTTAATAATATAAAACCAGTTTTTGACTTCGATAGGATACTGTTAATTTGCATTAACTATTAAGAACTCGTCAAGAAGACAGTCGAAAATACATTGATCAATCTAATCTAACCGATTTGCATTTCTATTCCTGGATAAAGGGCCCAAAACTATATCATTGATGATTATTCCCAGATCGTGAGATGCGGTCGGGTGTGACGTAGGTTTTAGAAAAACATTTTCATTATCGTGCCAACGTTTCCATCTTTATTGAGATCATCCTCAGAGCCTGGGATTTATAAACATTGTTTGAATTTTACAAATACATGTAGGATGTGGAAAAAGTATGAATTTGTACAATGCTAGAAAATTTTAGATTAAAACAGGAATAAATTTATACAATGCTAGAAAATTTTAGATAAAAAAAAGAATTTATACACTGCTAGAAAATTTTATATTCAATCAAATTATTCTAGTATTTTCTAGCATTGGATAAATTCAATTTTTTATCTAAAATTTTCTAGTATTGTATAAATTCATTTTTTTAATTTTCTACATTGTATAAATTCATTCTTTTTTTAAATCTAAAATTTTCTAGCAATGTATAAATTTAATTTTTTTTTAATCTAAAATTTTCTAGCGTTGTATAAATTCATAATTTTTTTCCACATCCTGCATGTTTTTGTAAAATTCATACAATGTTTATAAATCCCAGGCCCTGAAGATGATCTCAATAATGGTCGAAACGTTGGCACGATAAAGAAAATGTTTTTCTAAAACCTACGTCACACCAGACCACATCTCCCTATCTCCGAATAATCATTGACTAACGGTCACTATTCACCACACAAATATCATTTATATTGAAACTCGGAAATTCATATTTTGTTATTTATTTCCTTCTATATCTTTTTGTAAAGTTATATTAATTACAACACACTTATTTTAATGTAAACCAAATTACATTAGATCAGAAATTCATGAATTTAAATAGAAAATATTTAACTATGATATTTGAAGAAAAAATAACCAAAATATCGTAAAATCATTGAAACCAGTCATTTATCAATTAAATTTTAGCTAACAATTCATTACCTGGTTTTCTCTTAATAATGTGTATTACCTCCTGTAGCCTGAAGGACAGCCTTAAGCCTCCTACGTATCTACTAAATAAACGACCAGATTCATGAAGTTTTATGAAACAGAATAAGAAAATAGAACGATGTCTAATCCGTCTCTATCATATCCCATAAATGCTCTAAAGGATTCATGTTAGGAGAACGTGCTGGTCGAATCATTGTAGTAATCGCTACATTTTCCAAATAATGGATGACAACTTGAGCTACTTGCGGGTAAGCATAGCCATGTACTAACACGGTTATTTCCAATAAATGGACCACAGCTTACAGAAGAATGTCCTCAATGTGCCTTAGTGAATTTAAAGATCCATTCTGGGGGCGTCGGTGGCCGCAACGGTCAGGCGTTGACATGGCACTCATCACTGTAAGGTAAAGGTGACGGGTTCGAATCCAGCGGCCCTGCATTCGAACCCGACTTACTTACAAATGGACTTTTTTTTCAAAAACACGCTATGGGCATGGATGTTGATCAAAGTATCTGCCCGGATGATAGTAAGATGCTCATTTCCAGATAGACGCCTTTCTACTCGATGCCTCTCCAGGAGTAGATGCGGGACGTCTGTTGATTAGCCTTCTTATGACTGATTTAGATCTCGCCCTTATATTACAGAACTTTTGGAGTTGACTAATTCAAGGAGACCGTTAAATGATGGTTCCGTAGTGCGGTAAAAGCAGTAAAAAGACGGTTTGTACTTTGTACATCGCGGAGGACCACTGCCTTCTTCGATCGAGATTTTCGGTGGCCCTAAACGCTGTAAACTATCGTGTAAAACACACCCACGACTTGGGTCATGTAACGGACGCTACGTCCGTCGTTGATCAAAGTATCTGTCCGGATGAGATCCTCTCGGCATAAAACCACGATTAAAGAAAGAAAACAAAAATTTTACTCAAATTTTTTGTCCCATCAAAGAGAAAAATTTAAAAAACCAAGTAACTCACTCGAAAAATTAGCACTAAAAATGATTAAAATTATTATTTTTAAGTTTAATCTATAAACTATAAAAGGATTAGTAACACTCTATAAACAAATTATTAATGTTGTTCTTATGTTTTAAGTCAACTATTAACCTTTATACCTCGTTATTAGTTATTGTTGGGAAATAAATAAATACAAGTGTCCGGTATTTTTGTTTTTGAGTGTATAATGTAAGGTTGGTCAAATCCTGTAATCATTTACTTAATTCTATAACCATATATTAATTATGTAGTCACATCTGAGATAAAAATTTAATTGGATATGTTGTCTTTAAAACATAAAACCGTTTAAGCTGTTAAATATTGTCACCGTTATACATAAAATAATTAATAAGGTCAATTTATGACCACTAAACATGTATGGAATAAGTTGAAATATTTTCATCAATTTATCAATCAAAATCTTAAATATTTTTAAGTAATCATTATATTATTAATTCCAAACCAGACAAATTTGTTAATTAGGTTTCACATAGAAGAATTTTTTTAAAATTTTATTCGTGTACTATATCAAGATAAGTATTGCCACTAATAAATTAGAACTACACATTTATAGTACTACTTATGTCATCAATGCATTACTATGGTATACATTCATGTATATTAATAATGTAAAGTTTTTTCTGCCTATCCTTTTTTTTTTTATAATATGATGACGCGCTTTTATATAATTTATTTACATAAAATCCATTTCTACTGTATAATCGATAACGATTCGATGTGACGTCAAACTCAACATCTGCGTATCATATTTTTTAATTTGGTGTTTTACAATGTTATATT
Source organism: Cimex lectularius (assembly GCF_000648675.2). Taxonomy (NCBI): domain Eukaryota; kingdom Metazoa; phylum Arthropoda; class Insecta; order Hemiptera; family Cimicidae; genus Cimex; species Cimex lectularius. The sequence goes on from NW_019392652.1 coordinate 115,736, forward strand.
ATTTTCTATCATCGATTTTTTTAATGATTTCTTCTCATTACATTTTTCAACTTTTCAACTAACTGTTTGTTCTCTCTGTGACTCCATTGTAGGAAAGCAACAAATTTAAAATTAAGCTTTAAATTGCTAGACAATTACTTTCAGACGTTTAATTGTCACATCGTTATATATTATGATATAAATTCTATATAATTTAATAACACATAAACTAAAACTTGAAGTTATTAAAACTTTTGATATATTATTTTCATTTTCCACATTATTTTGATGTTAAAAGAGACTAATATGCAGGGTAGTTTGCTATGAGATATGCTAAACATTTTTTTCTAATTCACTCCGTCGTGAAGGTACAATTTTCTTTATTTTCCATTATCTATTTATTTTTTTAAAACAAAATTGAGATTTTAAAAGGTTTAGGTGAATAAAATGTTGTTTAATAATCTAAAATGAACAATCCATTGAATCGTTTCAAACCAATTGATAGGCGTTGTGCTGCCACACACCTTTAAAATTGAAGCAATGGAAGATTTATAAAGACTATCAAATATTCACTCCATAACAACAAAACAGATTGGTGAATTTTTGATGTATGGGTCATGGAAGGAATTAACTGAAAAATCGGTCAGGTTAATAAACTTTTCATAGATATTGGATTCTATGGCTACAAATTCGAAATACGGATCAAAATGCACAAAAATTTCTTCTAAAATTCAATTCACATTTTGCTGAATAGAGCAAAACCTGCTTTAATATTCTCAACATTAAATTTTAAAGCCTTGAGGGACTTTATCTGCTATCAATATTGTTGATATAATACAAAGGACTAGGAAAAATAAAAGATAGATAAAATATGTATTTGCGAATAAACATTACAGGATAAATAACCCAGGGTGGTTAACAACGTGATGCAAGAAAATAATTGGATGATAAAAAACTGTAAATGAAGTAGAATGCCGCAAAAACTGGTCATCTAAATAATGTCATCGAGAAAATAACGAGTTTTTTTTACTTCGCAAAAAACGGACTTGTGACACAAACAAAATTAACAAAATTCCGTTGTTTTTTTTTAAATCAAAATTGAGGTGGTGTTTAAAATCAGCGTTAATTTGCCTAAACAATAAACCATCTCATCCCTTCAACCTTTCCCGTCTATTAATAACCGCTTTGCTTGCACAAAACAATAAAATTTAAACGATTGATGATTTTTGAAGACTTTCAAAAATTCACGCATGACATACCATAGAGGTTGGTGAATTTCACAAAAATCCCTTCATCTAATAAACTTTTGAACGCATGCTTGTAGGAATCGGAATATTTGGAGGATTATGGTTGGACAAACGTCGAAAACCTGCGTATCATGGAAAAATCTATGTGTTGAGATAAGGGGAAGATTTTGTGTTAATTGATCACAGAATTGTTTTATTACAGATAAAACTGAATACTAGAGATTAAAATACAAAATAAATATTGAATTTTTTACGAATGAAAAGGGTGGAAGGGAAATTAAGTTTTCTGATTCTTTCCAGCTCCTTGATCACAGAGTGTTGGACTGTAAACAGTAAGAATGGCTATGTAGAAGATCATCAACTATTTTTCCGAGAAAAGTGGATTGTTGATTACAATATTGTATGAGTCGTTTGTTAGTCAGCGAAAGTTTAGACAGTCGGTCAAATAGTCTGCCGAGTGTTAGGTATCACGGTTTTACTTCGTCTGTTTAGTCTATTGTGGCCTGTCCTGAAAGAGCGAACGGCGGGTGCTTTATCAGAGGTACACGAGGGTTAGGGTACCAGATCCTGTCTGCATACACGGTGGAGGGTGCATAACCGTATGAACTACGGGATAACAGAAAATGTTCCAAGTCCATACCTTCTACCTGGGAATGGAATTGTAGTGGCTTAGTGGCGATGCTCCTGGAGCGAACTTAGAGAAGAGGCTGTTCTTCTATCTGTGTCCTCCGCCTACAAACTTGCGTATGACCATCGTTATCCCCCCGTCCTCGGATCGGACCATCAAAGTGAATAGCGTTGAGGACGCGCAGACTACGCTGACGGAGTCCCTCCAATACGTGAGAAGTGGTGGTTGGGAAGAGATAGTGGTCGGTGGTGGCTACACGAATGGCGTCCTTTACCGAAGGCAGTCTCCTCTAGGGGGTGGTTAGAAATTCCACTTTAAACAAAACCGGGGCCGGAGCGGATCCGGAAGTTCTTACGCTGGAGGAGCCCCAATATTCTGGGTGATAGAGTGGCCTTTTCTATCTAGAGTGTGCGTGGAGACCAGGCTGATGCATTTCAGCCACCTTGTGCCTTTTACGCGCGGCAAACGGTTCGATGCTTAATGCGGCCCAAGCACTCAGAATGGGCAAGCGGGGAGTAAGGTCCGTCTTGGCCCGTCGAGACTTCTACACCAAAGCTCGCGGCTACAACACACCTCATCTCATCTTGAGACTCAAACGGCTAGGTAAGGACGTTAAGATCCTCAATGTCCTTTTCAGGACGACCGAGTATTTGGGAACCTAATGACCTGAAATAGCTCAAGATAATGTAAAGTATCGTCGTTCGGAAGAAGGATATTCATGTAGAGAGGAGATATTGTGATTCGTCAAAATGTACACGTTGAATATTCACTTTTGTCTCGTTTTTCTTCACTTTCTAATTATTGTAGTATACCACTTTCTATTAAAAAAATGTGTGTTTCTGGGTTTTTATGGGAGATAACAATATTGGAATATGAAAAAAGACAGCTGGTACCATTAACAAATGTAAATATAACTGTTTATCGTGGGTGTAAATTGAGTAGATACGATACTAGCATGAGGGACATAAGCATTTCCTAGGGAGATGGAAAAGAGTACATGGCCTAAGGAAATCTGAAAATATCTATTAGAAGATTTGATTTGATGTTAAGATGTTATTGGGAAAGATACCCTTCAGACTATCGTGACAACTTTATCGCTGACGCGACGTCAAGAAATCCTGTATAAAGTATAAACTTTTCACATCTTGAAAATAGTGTACGAGGTGAATTTTATTATTCATAATGCTTTAGAAGGAAAATCTATGTGGGGGTTTGGAGACAGGATGATTTATGTCATTGAGCTACGACTGCTGCCAATCTTTCCATTTGTTATTCAACAGTATTGTTCTTTTTAGCAGATTTTTCATGGGAAGTGAGTGTTATCAACAAGTGTTGTTATGTTTCTCACTCGTGTTATTTTCAGGGAAGACCTGGGAGGAAATTTCAAAGTATGCAAACGAGTTGGGCCGAGTGGGGAGGCGTGAGGGTGGAAAAGTTTTCCGAGCGTAGCACACATAACGGTTGGTTAATTTTTGCTTGTATAATCCAAGAAAAAAAAGTACCAGCAACACAAATCTTTCAAGTTTACGTACAAAAAATGAAGAATGAAAAACTGGTGGAAAACTCTTACTTTCCGAGTATACAAACATGAAAAAATTCATGTTTATGCACACGAAACCATTACGATAAGCTAATAAACGTACGTATTACTTATGTATTACTTGTGGATTAAGTTGTGCAGTCAGACATTTTTTGTGGGTTTAAAATATATTACGTTTTTTATGGGAAAAATACCGTTATTGAATAAAGCAATTACTCTTCGTCGTATCCCAGTGATCGGTACCGTTAAGGCGAGTATAAACAACCCTCGTCACATACAATTTAAATGTTTTGTGGAAGGGAATGTCGATAAATAGCTCAGCTTCAATGATGTAGGTTGATGTTCAAACAGCTCATTTGGACGGTTCTAGGCTACTATTATTTTCAGTATTGATCAAACTGCTATTTTGGTATATTCGCGCTTTGTTGTTCAAAAAGAAAGAAAACAATTTGTACATTGCCGACAGGGTGTCCTTTTTAGATGGCCCGGCTGAATTTCTCGTGAACCAACGACGCTATCAACAAAAAATACCTGTTTAATATTTTTTACCCTAGTTTCAAATTTTCAATTTTTGGAGAAAAATTATCCGGAGTACCTCAGACCAAGTGTAGAGCATTTCAAATACGACCCTCCACACCTTGACACAACAATTGAAGATTTTGTTCGCTAAAAAGGTGCAAGAGGATTTTAAATTGGTCAAAAATGTCAAACTTTCGCAACATGTTTGAAAAAACGCATTTCGTTTGTTTCGTTGGTAATTCCAATAATTTGTCTCTTTACTAAAGTAAACATTAATTGCCTTTATTGCTTACATTCTGCCATTGTTTGTCAAACTCACATTATGGAGCAAATCTTAATTCCTGGAAGTAAATAAATTTGACAATAGTACCTATTCGTTCCATTCAGTATTCCATTCAAATTGAATTGCGCCTAGTGCGAGTTGTACTTCCAGAAATTTCATGATCGACTCAGAGTAAATCAAAAATGTTTATTCCTGTTGCTCGCAATATGAGAAGATTGGGTCAGTTCCAGTTCCGTCACCAAGAAACCGGTAGCGTAATTTTACTGCACGACGAGGAGCTGAATATTTTACTGTATTTTCGCGAAAAGCCAATTTCCTCTCTCCAAAATGTTAGGTTTTTCAAAAAATGAAATTAGAGATGTACTCCTGAATTACAGTTTTAAGCCGTATCGCTCTCATCTTGTCCAGGGGATTTTGATTATGACGGGTGTGTAATGCTGAACGACGCACAAATGTCGATGTGGGAAGCAGAGCTCTTCCATACATCCTATGGACTAACGAATCCAAGTTCACCTTTAATAGCATACAAAACCGTTGGAATTTTCTAACGTGGGCAGAAGAAAATCCGAGAATTTAGTAACCTTCTCATTATCAGGTGGTTCACAGTATCAACGTTTGGTGTGGACTTTACGAAAATAAATTAATTGGTCCTTATTTCTTCGAAAATAATTTAAATGATGCTGTTCCTCAAATTTTTGGGGGAGATTTTACCATCTTTTTTTAAAAGATGTTCCTCTGCAACAACGACAAAGAATTATTTTCCAGCTTGATGGATACCCCGCACACAATTCTTTGCAGGGGAGTCGTTATTTGAGTCGTCACTTCCGGGATAGGTGGATAGGACTTCATAGCCCGCTCATTGGCCTCCTCAGTCACCCGATTTAACTCCACTTGACTATTTTCTGTTGGGGATATTTAAAAAACAGTGTCTGCGTAAAAAACCAAGCAACCTCAGTGTAAGAGCGGCGGCAAAAGATACAAAATGCTTGTCAATCCATCTCCCGTGACTATGTCGCTCTAACCACCGGTGAAGAGGCATTTGGAACATGAAATGTGATTATAAATAATATTGCAGGACAATAAATAATTAATAAATAATAAATTACAAACCAAATGACTGTTTTTTTTACTATTTGCCAAAATTTTGTCTTTTTTTTGACCATTTTAAAATCCCATTGTACCATTGTTTTCAGCTGAAAACATACTCTAAATGATTTGTCAGGATGTATAGTGTCGCATATGAAATTTTGAAATTGAACTAGATCTGAGGTATCCTTTATAATTTTTATCTAAAAAAGGAAAAAAATGGCAACTAGACTAAAATATATTAAGTTAATTAGCATATATAATATATTATATACATATATAATATAAAATATATTAACATTTATTTTTATAGCGTCCTTGTTTCGAATGAAATTCAGCCGGGCCATCTAAAAAGTACACCCTGTTATGGTTTAAAACATTTTTTTAAATAAATATAAGGGTAAGGTTTTTTTATTTCTGTTTTAAAATGTGCGTTTGACAACTTATCTAGAGGTTAATACTCTAAGCGTGTGGATATGCTAATACTTCTCAGTAAAGGATTTACAGTACTCCTTGAGCTACGTCGTTTATTTTGTGCATAACCTCACGGAAGCATGTCGAATGGAATCGAGATTGTGAGTGATTTATGTTAAGTTCGAAGGGTTGAAGCATATCGGTTGAAATTACCTACCTGGTGCGACAATTTTAACACATTACAGCAACAACAGCTGTTTACCTTTCCGGAGTTTTATATTTTAATCATAATTTGAAATCCAATTTGCTGGTGGTATGTAATAGTTGTACAGTTGTAGATAAAAATAAATGAAGTAAAAAATATTTTAATTAAATCAAATTTTTTAAGTGTGTAATTTAAATAATACAAGACGTAAAAATAACAATTAAGGGAGGATTATTGACCATAAGATTTAGAATGACATTAAAGTTTTTAATTTGTGTATTGCTTATTTTACAAAATATATACTTGTTTTTATCCTTTATGGAGAAACGGAAAATTTAAATATATCGAAAATTAAAGAATACATATTTAACCCCTTCCAAAATGAGCCCACCTTTCCTTATACCGGCTAACTTCCGGGGCGCATTAATTATTACCTTGGGAAATGAACCATAATGGATGAAACATTTATTTAGGCGATAAGGTGAAAAGTAAGAACGTTGTTCATCGGGTAAACTCCAGGGTGAAAGAGAGAAGTAATGGAAGCCCGTTCGTACGACGAACTTCTACGGCGCAAAATGTAAACTTCCGCTCACAGGACAAATGAAAAGAAAGTTTCATTCATTCCATGCTGGGGAAGAAAGATACAGTTTTATGACGCGTTGGGTTTTGATAGGAGAGAGTTTTTGAGTTTTGAATGCGTCGTTTAATTGTCAAATCATTGTGGTGCTATAATTTTTGTCATGATTGTTTATTTCACGAATTTCGGAGTTGTTCTCTTCAAAGCTTTGTAAAAATACCTCGATTTTTGCTGATACGGCTGCCTATTCTTAGTCAGTATTTGCATTATGTTCAAGGGTTATTGTAAATAATCGTAATATATTTTGTTTAGTGTGATTCATAAAATATTCATCACTTCCTTAGGAGAGAATAGGCAACCTTAGTTTTACATATATGTGGTGTTTAGTGACAGTTAGTTAATGATTATTCGGAGATCGTGAGATGCGTTCTGGTGTGACATAGATTTTAGAAAAACATTTTCTTTATCGTGCCAACGTTTCGATCTTTATTGAGATCATCTTGAGGGCCTGGGATTTATAAACATTAGTTCAATTTTACAAATTCATGTCGGATGTGAAAAAAATGAATTTATACAATGCTAGAAGATTTTAGATTTAAAAAACTGAATTTATACAATTCTAGAAAATTTTAGATTAAAAAAAAAATGAATTGGTACAATGCTAGAAAATTTTAGGTTCAATCAAAGTATTTGTACTCACTCAAAGTGTTTGTTTTCCGAGTAAATGTATCATTCTTGTCTGTCGTGTTGACAGTGCCAGTGTGATATTGATGTTTTATGTTTATATATGCTGGATTTTGAAGGTGTGGGGAGGGAAGTCGGGAATATATATATATATATATANTTTTCTATCATTGTATAAATTCATTTTTTTAATCTAAAATTTTCTAGCATTGTATAAATTCATTTTTTTAATCTAAAATTTTCTAGCATTGTATAAATTCATTTGTTTAATCTAAAATTTTTTAGTATTGTATGAATTCGTTTTTCTAATCTAAAATATTCTATCAGTGTATAAATTCTTTTTTTCACATCCTACATGTATTTGTAAAATTTAAACAATATTCATAAATCCCAGGCTCGGAAGATGATCTCAATAAATATCGAAAAGTTGGTACGATAAAGAGAATATTTTTCTAAATCGTATGTCACACAAGACAGCATCTCACGATCTCCGAATAATCATTACAGTCATTCTTTCTTATAATAACATGTCATTTACAAACTAATAAGCTGTCAACACAGTCGTTTAGGAAAACAATATAACAACAACTATATAAAAAAAATCGTTTTTTGAATAAACTTATAATTGCCATTTGTTGTACAATAAGTCTTTTAACTATCAAAATGAAATGTGATATATCCATATTGAACCTAAAATTATTTTAAAGTTATTTGTTGGTTTTTATTACCGAAAGAACATATAATATACAAGAAATAGGTTGAATATGGATTATATCACATTTCATTTTGCAAGTTAAAAGACTTCTTATCCAACAAACGGCAACTGTAAGTTTATTCAACAGACGAAAAACAATTGACACGCAGAACATTCGTCTAGTTTTTGTGTTCTATATGATCATCAAAAAGTAACTTGAAAATAACAGTTGTTTTCAGAAATTGGAGAGCGATACTTGTTTTAAAACTGGCGCAGTGCCTGAGAACTCTCAACAATTGTAAGAGAGACGTTAAAGTAGTCACGTCCCACCAGGGTAAATTTCCTTGGGGATCGGGTTGGACGATTTGGTCTGTTGTCAGCCATTCGAAATTTAAAATCGACGGGAAGAAATTATATATTTGATTTTATAATTAATAGCCATAAATCGTTTGTTTATCAATAGGGAACTGTCGTTGAAGGAAGTCTTTTCAAAGAGTGCCTGAAAAGGGGCGCAAATAAAACCATTTAATAAATTTATATTTGTGAATTTTATTTTAAAAAAATTTACTTTCATTCGTGCCGAAACAATAGGAAAATTGCTCAAATCCATCATTAAAACGTTTGTATGTAAAAAACAATCATATACTGTTGTTTCAATAGGTTTTATTGAGAAAAACAAAATATCGTCTCATACGTCTTTTGCAAAAGTAGTAGAATAGATTTCAAAATTTACTACACTACTCGACCGATTATTGTAACAAATGAAATCCGAAAGGTGTAGGTATTTCAATAAAAACATTTTTCTTTGGAAGAAGGAAAAGTAATGTGTAAATATATATGAGAATACAGCTCTTGAAATATATTTTAGGCAGGAACGACAAACATTTCAGAAAAATTTCAATGGGATATATTGGGCAACGTCAATCATACCCAATACAGATAAAAAAGGGCACGTGCAAGCAATCGCTGTTTTTTATATTAACTATAAATAAAATTGTAAATATAACATACACTTATAATGTAAAGTACTAAAAGGTAATAAGGTAAAGTTAATATTTATTTGGAATACGTACCTCGCAGAACAACTAAATGACCAGTATTTTTAATTTTTTTACATCTTTACAACTGTTTCTGGCCACAACGGTTTAAGCGTTCACACTGTTAGGTAAAGGTGAAGGGGTCAAATAGAAATGTTTTTTTTTTTCAGTAACACCCGCCCTCCTTGGTTCATAAAACCCCGTAGTTGAAATACCTTCGTAAAAATCACCTTATCTAAAATAAAGATTTGAAAAATACTATACAGGGTGAATTGCTACTCGTGCTACAAACTTCTCCAGTAGATTCTTCACCCTAAAATGAACAAAAAAGTTCATATTGTCCATGGTCCGATTCTCAACCATTTCAGAGTAATTTCGCTTTTTATCGATTTTGAAAGATATCACGTCCTGGCGTCGGAAAATCGTGATATCTTTTAATCTAAACATTTCTCTGAAAAT